>NW_028145348.1:0-567111 GCF_050948025.1 Trichoderma camerunense
AATATAATTATAATAATTAAATATTAAGTAATAAAAAAATAAAAGAATAAGGTAAGGACTTATAAAATAAGAAGTAGGTTACTTATACTATAAAAAGTAAAGTCTTAAGGATAAAACTAATAAAAGGGGGATATTATATTACAACCTAATACTTAAGGTTATAATAATAGGCTAACCGACCAGGTGTAAACGGATTAACTATAATCTAAATAGCTAATTAAGTCTTACTTATCTTACTTATTTAATAAGCTTAGTAAGCTTATACTCTTTATACTTATTTTATAAGCTATATAAGCCTAAATTTAACTAAGTATATAAGTCTTATTTATATACTTATTAAAATAGTTTAAATAGCTAGTTGTAAATATAAAATAATACTTAATTATACCTACAAAAGTATTATCTACTAGTTATATAAACAAACCCTTTTACCTTTGTTAATTACCTACTAGTCCAGCTTAGCTTATCCGCTAACATAAACCTAGCATAAGGTTTATCCCTTAGGAATTCCTCTTATACTAACTATATAGGAGCTCAGCTTGTTATAATAAACTAATTAACCTTAGCTTATTACCTTAGGAACTTACCTTATATTATCTAATATTAGGTCAGGATATTACATTTATAGAAAGGCGTACGTCAGCCTGCAGCATCTGCGACGGATAGCGACACTACTCATCGTACCACTTTATCAGCGAATACACCATATAGGAAAGTAGGTGTATATACACACGGAACAAAATAATGTGCCGACAATTTCATAGATACTAGGGAGGTAGAAGTCTTTTCGGTGCAGACAGGTATATGTATTTTGGATACCTGTTGGCGGCGAGCTTCAGTCACATCCGACGGAGGTCATTTGACGGCAAGTACAAGAGATGAGGATCTAATTACGGGAACTTGTATAGACTATCGTTAGATATTAACATGAGGGTCGAGAGCATGAGGGTGGGATGCAAGGCCTCGAGTTGAACCTTCGAGTCAAACACTTATGTCATCGAACGTAGCTGTTTTGGCGGACAGGCCATTGTCATACTCCTCCTGCCTCGGCCTATGACTCAGTGATGGCATTGTGGTCAGATCGGCCTCTTGAGTGAGATGAGGCAGCACTCTGCCTTTACATCTGTCCTGTGATATGCACTCGAATTTAGGCTCTCTTGTTCTGATCTAAAATATCATGATGTAATCCCTCTACATGCCGAGCGAGTGGGATGTTGCCCCTCTTCACAAACTGGCTGAATCGACCGCGAATATTGGAAATCCTGGAGGTAAGACCGTAAGCATACTTTATGTAGCTGTGATTTGCTCGGCAATACGCACTCGGTTGTTAACATAACTCCGATACTTGATTTGCCTTCCTCTGTTTTTACTAGTAAAACGAATTAGGTAGCATTTTCGATGTTGGTACCAGAGGAACACGATTTCAGGCATCAAAATTTGCGAGTGTCGGAAATAAAGGGGGTTCAGGCAACAATGTAACGGATGGAATATCCCACGTAACAACATCCCTCAGACGCTGAATCCTTTCCACCGTCATCGTAGACTAGTCAGGCATCTTTCAACTCCCCGAACCCCGTGTTTCTACTCGAGCGGCGCTTTCAACGTGTTGGTGACCGTGTAATCTCGTCCAACTCAGGGGGGCATGATGCTTCTTCATCAGATATGATAGATTCAAACGCCTCGTTTACGCCTTCTGTCTAATGACAAAATTGACTGACCCCTATATTCTCATTCTAGGTAGTTTTGCACTCCTTCAAGTTCCTGCAGAGACCAAAAAGTACCTGCCTTAGGTATGGTGTTTGAGTAATCTGACGTCGGCCAACGGATCGAGCAGTTTTACGAAGTAGCCTTGACTGTACCCCACGCGTGATCTCCGAATCCTCGTAATGGAAATAAAATCAAAAATAAAATCAAAAAGTAATGAATGTGATTTACGATGTAAAAAGTGTTTTAAATTATACACTGAGGGCAAAAAGAATGATCTCGCCCGGGCTCGAACCGGGGACCTTTTCGGTGGCGTCAACAGATGTTGTTAACGAAATGTCATGACCAACTAGACCACGAAACCATTGATTCCAATTTGGATGCCGAGTATTGGTGTCTCCAGCACTCTTGAACGATTCAAAACTACGACTGACGAACCGTCCCATCTTGAGATGGCTGCTGAAGCACACATTACCTCGCTGCTGTGAACTTCGGGTAGGTGTTCCGGATGTCGGTAATGCTAAGAGCCCGGATGGGGCCGTAAACGGGACGACCGCCGCCAATCAATATACAGTGAGCAAGGAGCGTATTCGGTCGTATTCACCCTCAGCTAGCGGCGAGGTTGAGACAAGGGGTGTAATTACATGGACCATCTTCTAAATCATGAGTTGATGCCTATTCTGCGTTCTACTCATCCAGCACAAGACGTCTGTCTGAATATGTAAATAAACAAACTTAAGAGGGAATACGTGACGGACAAATAAAAGAGATTATAATCTGGCTGCCAATTTTGGGGGATTGATTACCTTTACAGCCAAGTTGAGTCATCCCGAGGAGAAGGATGACGAGCTATTGCCACTTACGAATTACGAAGTACGATATGCTGCCGTTACACCAATCTGCGCGACAGCCGGACTGTACAAGCACCCCGACCGAAGGATTGATCCACGCTGATGATACAGCAGTTTAAACATAATTTTCACACCATCCTTGCAGCGCGCATGGCTATCGCTAGATTGGCTTTCTGCTGCTAGCTGTTTGGTAATGTCGGGATTCAGCAGTTTAGATGAGTAACGGGGTTATGCCGTCGGGATTCGGGTTCGCATGGCAGGGGGCATGACACTAAGCTGTTTTCTGAAAACGAAAAGTAAACGAAGCTGAAGGTATTATTAGCACCTGCAAAGCAATGATTGATTATATCTGGAGAGAAATTGAGCTTCAGTTGACCGAAGCGAAACAAACGAAGCATGAAGTAAACGGTAGATCTTCTTTAATGATTGATGCTATTTGATTTATTCACAGGCATTATTCATCTATACATAGGGAGTATCAAATCTTGTGCTCTGCTCCATAGAAGTCAATAGTTCTTTGCAACGGAAAATAAATGCGTGACCGCGTAAACCATAATCGGTGGTCGGAGAATATATATCATATTTCGTTCCCCGGGCGCCGCAAATAAACAAGCTTTTTGCCAGTTGGACTCCCCTATCATCCACCGCATAGTAACCTTGAAGTAAGGGATGGCGCCCCTCCTATTCGTGCTGGCGGTCTGGATTTCGGCCATGTTCTGGAGTGCGAGAAGTCGCAAATCTACCTTTGAGTACTGACGTCAGCTGACAATTCCTCATAAAGGGCAGATGCAGCGAATAAAGATGTCTTTTTCGCTTTCTACAGCGCAGATAATAGAAAAAGCCATATCATGCATGTCCTCTTGGCCACATCTAGATGGAACGTCAAAAACGTGTTTTGCAGCGTCTAAAAAGCACATGGCATCAGTAAGCATGTACCAGCCCGCCGTCGGGTCGGGTTTCAAAGCTTACGCCTTACCGCAAGCCTTACCGCAAGCCTTACCGCAAAGTAGGGGCTCTGCTAGTTAAAGTGGCGGCGCGGGGATACCAATGGATATGTTTTCAATGTTGGCAAGGGCCCCTGCCTCAGCTACGGAGAAAAGCCCTTCGAGAAGCGCCACCACGTTAAATCGTGGCGTCTACGGGATTCGGAGTCGGGCAGCGCCCCGGTGAAAGCTTGAAGGATGCGCAAAACAAAGCGAGGAGTCATTGCCGCAACCATTGCTCCATAGTTGTTAGCAGGAGCAAACGTTGGTGGCACACTAGAGTGATGAGTCAACTAATAAGGGGGACAGAATTCAAGGAAAATTGATCATGAGAAAATAATGGTATCCTATTATTATTTTTGTTGATTTTCTGTACATCTAGAAGAAATGGGTTGACGTGAGATTGGATTGATCGTCGCCAGGGGGATGACGTCCTTGCGGTTGGTGCTTTGTTTTGTCTTCAAGGTACCTATGTACCAGTACCTCTTTGCGCACAACCGCAGGGACGGATGCGGGCGGTGCCGGGGTGATTTGTGCAAGCAGCATCAGATGCGTAATATTACTGCATAAAAGTAGACTTGCCGACTCCGGTGGAGATAAGATAATCGTATCTACATACCAGGTTTTCAGGTAGGTAGGTGGTGGTGAGAGGATAGGTGAAGAGGCGGATGTATGGACCTAGCAAGTAAGAAACATACAACGACCTGTTGTACTTCGCAAAATCTAATCAATCATGGCAAGACACTGGTTTCACGGGTGCTACCCTTTGTTCTAAGCACAGTATCAACGTTGCTGTACTTGTGTCGGCAAGATGCCTCGAATCTCGCAACTGGTGAGCGAGATACGCGTACTCGCACTCGCGCGGCGAGAACTGGAGACAAGATACGGGCGACAGCAGGCGCCGTCGCTACGAATACAAGTAAAATGTATGGTGTCTTACTTGCATTTGCAGTCGATCGCCGTTGAGAGTGAGTGAGTATCTCAAACATGGCCCGGTAGCATGAGACATGACGTGGTCGAAGAGCCGCCTACGAATGCCGTATGTATTCACTCTACAACATTAATCTCTTTCGCCGGGTTTCGTCTCATCTTCATCTGAAGCTGTACAAGGTCTCTCCAGTCCTCATGGCGCTTCTCCCCCACTGTCGCCCGCAACAACTAGCCGGGTTGCGTTGGTGGACTCGGCCTAGTGGTTCAATTAATTGGCTGGGGAGACAACGGCTGATTTTAATGAAGCTGCCCGGGCAAATGAATTACACGTATTACCAGAAGTACTCGTACTTTTGTTCTGTACCGGTACATATATGCACTTCGTACTTCGTACACGCAAGGGCATTCAAACAACTCCGAATCCCTCGTCCAGCCCCGGCAATGTGGCCCTGCATGAGGCAAAAGGCGGACAGAGAAAAGAGACTGTTGCGCAAAGGAGAAACAGGTTGAACGACTCGCGATACGGCGCCTACAGTGCAGTGGAATGCCTGGTGCTCTTCCCCTCAATAAGCGAGAAACATCCATACCTGCAATGGATCGTATCGTATCGTACCAGCGCAGTGGAGTTGCATGTTTCCCTCCTATTTCCAGCCTCTAGTGCCAAATAGCGGCCTTCAATCTCGCCAGCGCTAGGTTCGTCGGGTCCAGCCCAATCCCGTATCCCAGCTCGGAGTAGCCTAAGGACTTTTTTCTTCTCATCCCCGAGCGCATGCATCCTGGAATGCGTGGCATTCTATCCCCAATTACGGGGGTTGTACGTGTACCTACCTTATCTGTACGAGCATCGATGCACGTACCAGGGAAACCGGACCAGGAATTTCGTACTCTGTGCGAAGGCGCTAAGGCTGTTTGGGCAGTAAACGCAACTGCAAGTCGCGGCCAGGAAACGTGCATGTCGTTGTAGTGCAGCAGGCACCGGCTTTGGCTCTTTCCGGCTCTGCTTCATTACTAGGTATTCACTTGCTGGGTGGGGCCGTGCCGAATCGATGCCTTCTTATATTCTAGGTCGTTGCTGCCTCCGTGCTTTCTGGATCCGAGCTTCGCTATATCTTTAGGCGCCTCGCCACGTTGGCCTTTGCTTTCATCTTTCCTATTTCCTAAGGCCATCGTCTATAATACAAGGCATCACCCTTGCAGCAACCGCAGGGGCGCAGCTGTTTTGTCTTGTTTCTTTTTTTCGCATCTCGTTTGATCTTGTAGCGCAACATCAACTCACTCTCGTTTGCTGGAGTGACGCGCTGCTCATCTCGTCTCCCCCCGGTCGGTAGAGTGAGGTCCCGATCCTTGGCTGCATCGAACTGCACATCTCGAACTGGCATAATTGGCCTCTCTTTCGAATAGCCGCCATTTCTCCGTCTACCCGCCTGTGGCAGGCGCGGCAATTGAGACGATGACCGCCGACATATCGGAAAAGTCGCCTATGGGCGCGCAATCAGTCCCGACCTCTAGCCACAGCGCTTCTTCAGATGTCGATGCCACGCTTTCATCGAGACATGGCAAGGAGGCGGAAATCGACCTGACAAAGGTCGACTCCAAGCCGCCTGCTCCTCCCCCTCCCAAGTCGGACGACATCGATGAGCTTTATGCTCATCTGCCAGCCAACCAGGCTGAGATCCTGAAGCGTCAGGTCTATACCCCGGAGATCAAGGCCGGAATCAAGGCCGTCTATCGATATGCCTCCCGCACTGATCTAGCCATCATCTTCGTGTCGGCCTTCTGTGCCATTGCTTCTGGTGCTGCCATTCCCATGATGACTATCATCTTTGGTAGACTACAAAATACCTTCCAGTCATACTTTTACAGCGGCGGTAGCATGACCTACGACCAGTTTATCAATGAAATGAGCCACTTCGTCCTCTACTTCGTCTATCTGGCCATTGGAGACTTCGTCGTCACCTACATCTGCACCGTTGGTTTCATTTACACTGGTGAGCATATCGCTGCCAAGATCCGCGAACACTACCTACAGAGCTGCATGCGCCAAAACATTGGCTATTTCGATAAGATTGGTGCCGGTGAAGTCACTACACGCATTACGGCTGATACCAACCTCATTCAGGATGGTATTTCGGAAAAGGTTTCCCTTACCCTCGCAGCTCTGGCTACTTTCTTCACTGCATTCATCATCGGCTTTGTCAATTACTGGAAGTTGACTCTTATCCTCTCATCCACTGTGTTTGCCTTGCTTCTTAATGTTGGCACTGGCGGCCGTCTTATGCTCAAGAACAACAAGGCTTCTCTCGAAGCGTTTGCTCAGGGCGGCAGCTTGGCTGATGAAGTTCTCAGCTCAGTTCGGAATGCTATTGCCTTTGGAACCCAAGATCGCCTTGCCAAGCAGTATGATAAGCACCTCGGAAAGGCTCAATACTACGGAGTTCGGGTCAAGTCTGCTATGGGCGTCATGATCGCCGGCATGATGCTTATTCTGTTTCTGAATTACGGTCTGGCTTTCTGGCAGGGCAGCAAATTCATCATCGAAGGAATTGTCCCACTGTCCAAGATCCTGACCATTATGATGTCCGTCATGATTGGTGCTTTCCAACTTGGCAACGTCACCCCCAACATCCAGGCTTTCACCACTGCTCTTGCAGCAGCTGCCAAGATCTTCAACACCATCGATCGAATCTCTCCGCTCGACCCTTCAGACGACAAGGGCGAGAAACTTGCTGACTTCAAGGGCAACATTCGCCTGGAAAACGTCGAGCATATTTATCCCTCTCGACCCGAAGTCAAGGTTATGAATGGCGTGTCGCTTGAAATCCCTGCTGGTAAAACTACTGCTTTGGTTGGTGCTTCCGGATCTGGTAAGAGTACTATTGTTGGTCTCGTTGAACGATTTTACGATCCTGTCGGAGGAACCGTTTACTTGGACGGCCATGACATTAGCACCCTCAACCTGAAATGGCTGCGTCAGCAAATGGCCCTTGTTAGCCAGGAACCCACTCTCTTCGGAACGACCATCTATCACAATATTCGCCATGGCTTGATCGGAACGGAGCACGAACATGCGACTGAGGAGAAACAGCGCGAGCTCGTCATGGCCGCAGCTGCCAAGGCCAACGCTCACGACTTCATTTCTGCCCTCCCTGAAGGATACGAGACTAACGTTGGTGAGCGCGGCTTCCTTTTGTCTGGTGGCCAGAAACAACGTATCGCAATTGCTCGTGCCGTCGTGTCAAACCCAAAGATTCTCCTGCTGGACGAAGCCACATCTGCTCTCGATACCAAGTCTGAAGGTGTTGTCCAAGCTGCCTTGGAAGCTGCCTCTCAGGGCCGAACCACAATTACCATCGCCCACCGATTGTCCACTATCAAGGATGCCCACAACATCGTCGTCATGTCCCAAGGTAGCATTGTCGAGCAAGGTACCCACGATGAGCTCCTTGAGAAGCAAGGTGCCTACTACAACCTTGTTTCGGCCCAGAAGATTGCTGTCACTCAGGAAAACAACGAAGAAGAAGAGGAAATTTCCGAGAAGGAGGAGATGCTTATCCGCAAGATGACCACCAACAAGGAGGAGTACACCGTTGACCCTGATGATGACATCGCCGCTAAACTGGATCGATCTGCTACACAAAAGTCGGCCTCGAGTATTGCCCTTCAGAAGCGCAAGCAAGAGGAGGAACAGAAATACAGCCTGTGGACTCTTATCAAGGTCATCGCTGCCTTCAACGCCCCCGAATGGAAGCTGATGCTGGTCGGCCTCTTCTTCTCTACCATTTGCGGTGGCGGTAACCCAACCTCTGCGGTCTTCTTCGCCAAGCAAATTGTCACTCTCTCGCAGCCCGTCACCCCAGCGAACGCCCACCACATCAAGAAAGACTCCGACTTTTGGAGCGCCATGTACTTGATGCTCGCCTTTGTTCAGTTCTTTGCCTTTGCAACCCAGGGTGTCCTTTTTGCCATCTGCTCCGAACGCCTTGTCCACCGCGTCCGAGACCGTGCTTTCCGCGCCATGCTGCGTCAGGATGTTGCTTTCTTTGACAGGGATGAGAATACCGCTGGTGCTTTAACATCGTTCCTCTCCACCGAGACTACCCATGTTGCTGGCCTTAGCGGTGCCACTCTCGGTACTTTGCTCATGATGTCTACAACTCTCATCGTTGCTATTGTCCTGTCGGTTTCGATCGGATGGAAGCTCTCGCTCGTTTGCACTGCCTGTATTCCCATCTTGTTGGGATGCGGTTTCTTCCGTTTCTGGCTGCTTGCTCACTTCCAGCGTCGCTCCAAGGCCGCTTATGCTGCTTCGGCCACTTTTGCTTCTGAGGCTATCTCTGCCATCCGGACTGTTGCTGCCCTTACTCGTGAAGAGGACGTCCTGAAGCTGTACCACGATTCACTTGTTGAGCAGCAACGACGCAGTCTTAGGTCGGTGCTGAAATCCAGTTTGCTGTACGCTGCCTCGCAATCGTTGAACTTTTTGGTCTTTGCGTTGGGTTTCTGGTATGGTGGTACCCTGATTGGCAAGGGCGAATACAACCTTTTCCAGTTCTTCCTCTGCTTCATGGCCGTCGTTTTCGGCGCCCAGTCGGCTGGTTCCATTTTTTCCTTCGCCCCCGACATGGGCAAGGCTCATCATGCCGCTCGGGAGCTGAAAGTCTTATTCGATCGTCAGCCCACTATCGACACCTGGTCAGAGCAAGGCCAGCCGTTGCCCGAGGTCGAGGGAAGCCTTGAATTCCGCGATGTTCACTTCCGCTACCCTACTCGTCCGGAGCAACCAGTTCTGCGAGGATTGAACTTGACCGTCCAGCCTGGACAGTATGTTGCCCTGGTTGGTGCCTCTGGCTGTGGCAAGAGTACTACAATTGCCCTCTTGGAACGATTTTACGACCCATTGACTGGCGGTGTATACATTGATGGCAAAGAAATCAGCACGCTCAACCTGAACGAATACCGGTCCCACATTGCTCTGGTCAGCCAAGAACCGACGTTATATCAAGGAACTATCAAAGAGAACATCCTGCTTGGAACTGCGGACCCAGATGTCACAGACGAAGCCGTGGAAATAGCTTGTCGCGAGGCTAACATCTATGAATTCATCATGTCTTTGCCCGAAGGATTTAACACCATTGTTGGTAGCAAGGGAGCTCTGTTGTCTGGTGGTCAGAAACAGCGTATTGCTATTGCTCGAGCCCTTATTCGCCACCCCAAGATCCTTCTTCTTGATGAAGCGACTTCTGCTCTTGATTCCGAGTCTGAACACGTTGTGCAGGCTGCCCTGGACAAGGCTGCTAAGGGCCGTACCACCATTGCCGTGGCCCACCGTCTCAGCACGATCCAAAAGGCGGATGTCATCTACGTCTTCAACCAGGGCCGCATAGTCGAAGCCGGTACTCATGTCGAGTTGATGAAGAAGGACGGCCACTATGCGGAGCTTGTCAAGCTCCAGAGTCTGGCCAAGAACAACTAGAATCTTTCTCTCCTCTTTTTTTTTTGCTTTTTAATTTTTTGCGCATGAGATATCCGGACAGCAAAAAGCTGCCCTATCCATCTATTGGCGTTGATTGGTGACATAGACTGAAGAAAGTGCATGCATTACACAGCCTTTCATCTAGGGAGAGGACGAATCCATATTTTGTTTTATAAAAGTTGTATCTAATTGCGGTTACTCATGGTGTATTACCCAGGACCACACTCTTCTCTTCCTTGTTACTCTTGTCTTATATTTTTGTTTTAGTGATGGGGCTCTAGAGGGTTGTTTGTTTTCATTTACGCAGTGTCACAGGGGAAAGAGCAGGGGATGAGATACGGAGACCCAAGGTCAGACACGCAGATATGTACGACATGATCAGTGCTCAGCGCTGAAGATGGATGAATATAAAGACAATTCAAGACTTGAAAATGAACATTGTAGTGATTGTACTTTGAATCCTGTAGTGTGGCTTAAAATGTCTTGGTATTTTATGTGACGAGACAGCGCTGCTATTGACGCAGCTTGATGTTCTGGTCATCGCGCTCCTCTCCCATTGATCACCAGACCTTGGTGTCACCAACGCTAATGGGAGGAGAATCGGTTACAACAGCCGGCAAGACATGACGATTAGATGATTGGAATAATTGCGAATTGCCTCGGTGATGACATTTCTCCTTGAGATAGCATCCGTGAGAGCGGTCGCCTTTCTGTTGAGTGCCGGTACTCCATGCTAGAAAGCTGGAAGGATCTTCTTATGACTTTACTAGGTGTACTTGTAGAGCAGTGAATAGGGCTATATAGCGTAATAAAAATTCAATTCGGCATCTGTTGGAAAGAAGTAAAACTAGAATGGATACATTTTGCATGTCGAGCGTTGGAACCGCAATGTGAGGTGGGCTAAAAGTCAGGCACTCTGGGTCATGAAGACACAATCTCCTCCTCTTTTTGGCCGATCGGCTGCTAGTAGAGTTCAAAGATGTTAAATTGATTCGCATATGTCCAAAATGTGGAAAAGGAGCCTGGCAGCTGTCCGCCGACAACATATTTTGAGGAAGCATGTCACATAATGCTCACGTACCAACATGAAAGGTAGTTACTGAGTACTAGGTGATTCAAGATAATGCATCGTCGCTCTCAATTGACGTATTGTAATGCTAAAAAGAGAAATTGAGCCTTTGGACAATAGAGTGACATTATTGCTTATTGAATTGTCTATGGGAATGTTATTTCAGTTTTTATTCTTGGGCGGGTCAATGCACATTGCATGCTGGAGTGATTGAAAAGTGAAGAGCATGTCAAAAGCGCTGAAAGCAGCAGCGCGCACTCGAGTACATTATTCGCACCGACTGTTGAGAATGATGATGCCTTCAACTCTCTTCAATCATATATTTCACACGTTATTGCATCGACCAAAGAAGCCAATATGACATCCAGCAAGCCTATCGCCAGTCGCCCTTATATCCCTGGCGGCCTGGTATTGAGCGACTCGAAAAAATACCAGCATCTCGAACGCTTTTATGCGGAAAACATGAGCTTCATTGAAACGGCTCGCAAACTACTCTCTTACTTCAGCCAGAGCCCTCCGGATCTTGAGAAGAATACCCCCGTCAAACCTCAGCCGTCGAACAATCAACACCCAAAGTGGACATGGAAACCGTTGAGGGGCCGAGCGTTTAGGTTGTCGGGCATCAGAGGCAAGAAGAGAAAACGAGAAAACGATGATGGATGCTTTCATCCACAAAAAAACAGACTGCTCGAAGGAGGCGCGATCAAACATGTCACGGAGGAGGAGATCAAATACGACGACATAAAACCTCGCAGTTTACGCGAAATACTTTACCCTGAGCTCGATGATATGGGCCCAGATTTCACAAACTGGCCGGCATTTGCATTGGAAGAGCTGGAGGCGGAGCAGGAGAAGGAGAGGAAGAAGAAGGTGCAGGAGGAGAAGGACAAGGAGAGATTTGGAGACTCAACATCGGACTTGAGCGACACATTGGACAATCTCACAATCTTCGATGGCGATGACACCCTCATGCGTACGCCATATACGAGTTCTGAAATTGACAATGAATCCGAAGTATCTATGATGGAAAGCATTTTGGACTGGGGAGACTGGTACCGTTCAAGAAGACGCGATTCCGACAGCTCAATCACAATTCCTCTTCGCATCGATGTCGACGATGTCGATATGGATGAACTTCCTATTGATCCTCTCGATCAAGTTCCTGTTGTTCCTGAAGGTGCCACCTTGAAGGAATTATTTTCTCTTCTTGGTCAAGCTCCTGTTGTTCCCGAAGGTTTTATCATGAATGAATTCTTTGGTCTTCCCGGTCAAGCTCCTTTTATTCCTGGAGATACCACCCTGGAAGAATCATCTCCTCCTTCCGGTCAAGTTCCTGTTGTCCCTGAAGGTTTCGTCATAAACGAATTATTTGGTCTTCCCGGTCAGGATCCTTTTATTCCTGGAGATGTCATCCTGGAAGAATCATTTCCTCTTTCTGGTCAAGCTCCTGTTATTCCTGAAGATGCTATCCTGCAGGAAGAGTTTCCTGCTCCCGATCATGCTCCGGTTGTTCCTGAGGATGTCATCCTGAAAGATTCGCCCTACCCTCCCGATACTGCTCCTGCTATTTCTGAAGAAGTCATCCTGAAAGAATCATTTACTCCTTTCCGTCAAGCTTCTCTATTTACTGAGAACATCATCCTGAAAGAATCGTTTCCTGCTCCCGATCATGCTCCGGTTGTTTTTGAGGATGTCATTCTGAAAGACTCGTTTCCTCCTCCCGGTCAAGCTCCTGTTGTTCCTCAAGATATCATCTTGAAAGAATGGACTCCTCCTCCCGGTCAAGCTCCCGTTGTTCCTCAAGATGTCATCCTGCAAGATGTGTTTCCTGCTCCCAATCATGCTTCTGCTGTTTCTGAAGGATTTATCATGAATCACTTATTTCCTCTCCCCGGTCGAGCTCCTTCTTTGCCTGAAGGTGTCATCTTGAACGAACCGTTTCCTCCTCCCGTTCGTGATCCTGTTGTTCCTGTAGATGCCAGACTGAAAGAAGTGTTTGTGTGGCAAGAATACCGCATGGAGGCGGCTCCGGGGCCCGAGTGCAGTATGGGAATGAACGGTGAGGCGGAAGAGGCAAACGACGATGCCAGTATGAAAGCAGCGTCGGAAGCGAGTTGGGAGACGGCGACGGAAAGAGGAATCGGTGCCGAAAGAGAAGTTGAGGCCGAAAATAAAGCTGCAGCCCAGAATGAAGCTGCAGCTGAAACAGACGTCGAGTTTAGGCCATATGTGGGAATCGAAGTGGAAGAAACAGGAACAAGAACAGCAGTGAGCAAAGGCAAAGGAAAGGCCGGCAAAAGGAGTTATGAAGAGTTCGAAGACGCCGAAATAGGAGACGCAGATGCCAGTGCCAATGGTGAAAGAACAGGGAAAAGAACAGCAGTGGACAAAACAAACGTCGGCAAAAGGACCTATGAAGAGTTCGAAGACGCCGGAATAGAAGACGCAGATGCCAGTGCCAGTGGTGAAGAAACAAGGATAATTCGGGTGCTAGAAAGAACAGAGACAGAGACAGAAACGGCAGATTACAGTACACAAGTGGAAGAAGCAGAGGAGAAGAAAGGTGTAAAAGAAGCAGACGACGTTGAAGGAATGGAAGCCCGCGAACCTACACCTGAAGACGCAATGGATGGCCTCGAGGAGATGACATCGGAAATAGCTCATATGAACATAGTGGCAAGCGAACCAGAGCCGGCACCTTCAACGCCAACACCACCTTCAACACCAACACCAGAATCAAGAGTGATGAGAAAACAAAGATCTTTAGTGACACCAACACCGCCTTCAACACCAACACCAGCGTCAAGGTCGGTACCAAAACTAAGATCTTCAGTGCCAGAATCAGCAGTTGCAGATGAAGTTGCAGATGAAAAGGCTGAATTGGAGTTTGCATATCGAGAAATGCAGTCGCTAGCCGACCAAGTTGACAACATTGGCGACAATGACTACGGCTATGGAATTGAGCTATGCGACGACTGCAGGCAGGTAGACGAGGATATAGCAGAGCACGTCCGAGATGTGCGAGAAAGGATCATGGAAGAGTTGCTGGTCATTGAGCAGAAGCTCCGACCTTATTGTGTTGGAGAGTGAGGCTGAGAAATGAAGGGGATGTGGGTATGGAGAATGAGGTATCTGGTTGGCCTTTCTGATGCATATATTTTTCTTTTCTCTTTTGTATCTATCATGGCGGATTTGGCTCTCATGGTTTTCATTGTTTGATACCCGACCCTCATTGCAGGCTTCGATGACGGGATATTACTGTCCGATGGTTATTTCCTTTCTGTCAATATTTAGTGGCTGGCTCACTTCAATTCGTATATCGTCTCATTAGGCTGGCACCTACAATGAAATATTAGATGTGAATATTGTCTTTATCCTTTGGTGCTTGAGTGGCTACTATATGTCGATTTGTTACATGTTTTCTCGGAGAACAATACCACAGTATCCTTCTTCATGGCTATCAACTATTGACGCGGGTTCATTATACTTACTACCTCATGTCCTCCAGGATGGACGTTACGACAAGGAGAATGGCTGAGCTCGGGCAGCAGTGCCTGATGCGCGTCTAGTACCTCTTGGCCATAGACATCCATGGAAAGGCTTTGCAATCAATGCGCTTGTTTTTGCTAGATTCCAATCGATGGCCTGTTAAGTCTAGTTGTCGCGTGCTCACCATGGAATGCAGCCACATCATCAAATTTGTAGGCAGAGGTGATTTCTCTGGAGTCCAAGCTCTTGCAGTTGGAGCAGCAGCTCGGAAGAAATGGACCACAGGCAGGATATAGACGCTGGCACAGGCATCAATATTAGCAAAAGAGTCCCTTGCGCGAGGCATCAGCAGACATCTTCGTACATAGCCGTCAATGTGCGAGGCGAGCTGCAGGGCACGCGTGCATTGGTCGTAGCGAGGACTTTCCAGGAGTCCTAGTTGCTAATACTTCACGACCGGCTAATGATTTGGAGGGCCTGATACGTTTCTAAGCAAGGTGTAACAGAAGCTTGTATCACAAGGGGGAGATATGAAGGGGTTTTGGGCTTGTGGTTGGTTGTTGGCCAGCAAAGGAATTGGGTGCAAGGGGCCTTGGACATCGTCTATCATGAAAGGCATTCTAATTTTATCACTGCCAGGTCATCATCACTCACAAAGCAAGGGGGGAGACGAGACGTCGCCCATCACATCGTTTTCTCAACAAACAAAGGCAAAAGACGTGACAGAGATGGAGAGCCGAGCCGCCTTGAGCGTGCAGTGACCCTTCTTCCACTGAAGCGCTGTGGCTCAGCGAGTATTGATTGACACATAGGCCGGCCTTGGCTGCATGCTTGTTGCCATTCATTCAGCCGCAGCTGGACAAGCAAACAGGCGAATCGGCGAGGCGGCGGCTGTTTGTCTTCCAGTTGTTAGTTAGTCGGCGGGAGATGCCGTAATGTTACGAGTAATAAGACTAGCATGTCGTGATATAAGCGGCCGGCGGTCGTGGCGCCACCTGGAAGACGTACCATCTGCGGTAAACGACGGCCTTGAATCGAGGCAAGCAGTGAGTATCACGATAGCAAGAGGAGATTTGAGAGTGAAAGGTGAAGATGGGAATCGCAAGTAAATTCAAGATGAAAATCACGTAAACACACAAAAGTACATGCAGGGCTTGTCTTGGCAGGCGGTGGATCGATGAAACGAGAGGCGGCAAATTGCAAAGTACATACTCGTATGTACGGATACCCATGAAAGAGATGGATTCATCTAGTACCGCGGAAGAATAAAAAACAAATATTCACACCTTCTATATACCCTCAATATCCGTACATCTGCTTTTTTCATCATTTTATCTCTGTATATTTGCGGTAGATGTGGATTAGTAGGAGCCATTGCCACTACCAAAATCATTCCCTGGGCCTGTACTAAGCATATACCGGTAGTACCAATATTTCCCACCTAACAATTCCATCAACCCTGTCTTCCTCTTTTTTTCACTCTTCCGGGGCTCGGTCTCGCACATACTTTCCATGTCCCGGCAAGACTCGGCAGAACCCTATCAAAAGCAAGCAATCAAATCAACAAACAAAACAAGCCTGAGACTGAGACATGCAGCCCAATTGCCTCTTTCTTGCTTCATTTCCCGCTAGCTTTGGGTCCGGGCTCTGACTCGGTGCGGCTGCAACAGCCAGCCTCGGCGAACCCGTGGTCGATATTACGGCTGTATTACCACACCTCCGCCTCATTTGTCTCTTTTTATTTTTCTTGCTTTTTTTCTTCCTGTTTCCTTCCTTTTCCCATTTATTTTGCTTTTGCCTCCAAACTCTGGTGTTTGATGCTAGTAATCATGGTTCCTCTTCTCCTCTTTCACATTTCCCCCGTCTTAACTTAAAGCCATTCAGCCCCCTCCCTCCGAGGTTAGCTGCCGAGATAGAAAGACAATGATATGCTACGATGCAAAGATTGGCGCCCATGATACCTATCCGGTGATTGATTATTAGCATCTATCTATCCGAGAGCCTATATTCCCACTTGCTGCCCTTCTTGCCTGCACCTCGCTGGTGTCTGGCATTCATCCTCGTCTGTCTTTTTTCCTTTGTCTGGCCTTTCGTCAAAGGAATGCGTCAGTCAATGGCTCCACGCCGGACATCTGGTTCGGGCCCTGGCTTTGACTTGGGCATGGAGACGCAACCGTCGTCGACTCTGACTTTCTCGACGTCTTCAGGATCGGCATCGATATTACTGCCGCTATCAGCACAAGCACAGACACAGACACAGTCGTCAGCATCAATATCGACATCGACATCGATTTTGCCGCCTTTACATCGCTCGTCGCGGCCACCTGCGCTCTCTGCGGCCTCTCTATTCTCTGCTTCAGCTTCAGCTTCAGCCGCTGCTAGTCCTGCCTCTGGTCCTCCGACTGCTACTGCTACTGCTTCACCATCTACCGCACCGCCGCAGCGACTCTCGTTTCCCTTTTCACCACTTCCAGCGTCTCCCGCGGCTATTTCTCCCTCGGCCTCTGCGTTTGCACCGGCGCCTTCTACAGCTTCAGCTTCTGCATCCGCTTCTGCTACCGCTGCTGCTGCCTCATCACCATTTCCCACCACCACCTCCACCGCCCGCCCGATTCTGCCGCCGCTGCCGCCGCTGCCTCAGGTTTCGCCACTCAACCGATTCCTGTCGGAGCGTCCTCACGCACTCTCACACTTGTCCGAATTTGCCTCTCCACGGCCATTCCCAGTCAACCTCGATAGCCTCACCACGCTGCAGCCTGATCCCTACTCGCCCCTCAACTCGCCCTTCAGCCGCCATCCGCTGCTGCTTGGCCCGCAGTCGACGGGCTTTTGGTCGACTTACCGCACCCAGCTCGACCAGCCAACCGACTGGCTGCAGGATGATTCTGCCGCACCAAACATCGGTGTCCTCGCTGCCAGAGCCTTTGGTTTTAACCTGAGCGACTTCGCATCCTCCTTGACGCCCTTCACTTCGCAGCCGCCCTTGCTCCAGTCACCAACGCTGCCGCCGCGACGTTCCCCAGACCCTCGCTTCCCGTTTGACTCCGGCAGCTCTCCTGCGCCACCTCCGGCCTCAATCGTCAACTCAGCATCCGCTTTGCAAGCCAACTCCGCTACCACCTCGGCGTCTGCAGCGCCTTCTTCACGTCATCTTCATCACGCTCGCGCGCCGAGAGCAACATCCACTAGCCGGATTAGCGCTACGACGGATACTCCAGCCTCGCCACCAGCCTCTGGCCAAGGCTTCGCTCATCCCCCAAACTCTGCTGAAGCCGCTTTCGATAGCGATAACAGTGCCCTCGACGAACTTTTCTACGAGCTTGACGGCTTTCCTGGCTTCCCGCTGCCCATCGCCGACACTACCAACACGCCTTCTCTCTCCACATTCACCACCATGCCTCCGGCATCAAGGCGATCGCTGCGCAGCCGGGCTCAGCAGCCGCCCGAGGATCACGACTCCTCAGCTTCTACTCCAAATGCTAGCAAACGGCGGAGGATTTCTACCTCTGCCGCTCAGCCCACATCCTTAGAGACAGTGATCGACGACGATGACGGCGAAAACTGGCCCTTGTTCGGCTCCACCCCGCCGAGACCTGGGTCGAGCGCTGATTTGAAAAACGAGGATTTTACTACGATCGACCTCACCGAAGTTAACGACGTCCCTGAGGAGCTGAAAAAGCCGGAGGTGGATAACAGAGTCAAACTGTCCGCGTTCCAGTGCGTAATATGTATGGACGACGTGACGGGACTGACTCTCACGCATTGTGGTAAGCTGTGCCTCGCTTTGTCTTGCAGGTTGCAAGCTGCAAACTGCAAGTTATGGATATAATATTCACGTAGAATGCTAACAAACCCCAGGACACCTATTCTGTGCCCAATGCCTCTACTCCTCGCTTAGCATCGAATCAACAAGGGGCAAATGTCCCATGTGCAGAGCCAAGATCGACATGAAGCCTCGTGATAACTACT
The DNA here is from genome assembly GCF_050948025.1 of Trichoderma camerunense. Lineage (NCBI taxonomy): Eukaryota > Fungi > Ascomycota > Sordariomycetes > Hypocreales > Hypocreaceae > Trichoderma > Trichoderma camerunense. The sequence continues at coordinate 18,469 of NW_028145348.1, forward strand.
CAACCAAGACAAAAGGATACTGGCCGCTGGAGCTAAAACTCATGACGAGAACGCGCCAAGGCAAACGCAAAGCGCAAGCCATGGAATAATAACGCCATACTTACACCTCTTCTTCTTTTTGTTAACAACGCATTACGAACAATGATACCACTACCTGTTTGTACGGATACTTCAGCCAATGACGCCATTTTTATCAGTCTCACCGTAACCGAAATCCTCTCATATATCATTCGGCAATACCATCACGACTCCAGCGATACATCTCAAGGGCACAGACGTTATTTATCGAGAACTGTTGCCCCTCTTCTATTCCCACTGCAGCAGAAGTCGTTAGCTAGACTCTCGATTGCTTTCGCATAAATATTCAGGCTTGCATATGACCATATAACCTCTTTATATATAGCGTTACTATCACTACAAAAAAAGAGAAAAATATACTAAATTTGCAGTCAATCTAATTTTCGATATCCCTTTGTAAGATTTTTGCCTGTGACATTTTCATGAAAAAGCGACAGAAATCTGGTAAAACACACACCACATCAACATGTTTCACTGTGTCAGTGACTGCATCTTGATAAAGCTACTAGGTATAGACATCTATTGTCTCTAGACGACCTGCTTTCTCTTTCTCTACCGCCACAATTTCTCCTGCTACTACCATTCCTATGAAACATTCATAGTTCATGTCTGCGCAATCCATTCCATGCAAACGCCCATCTGTTCTTACTTTCATTCAAGAAGAAACGAGCAACAACTCAAAAATCAAGAATAAAAAAAAAACCACAAAAATAACAAAGCACCTTGCCATTATCATGCCTTACATATTTCTAGAAAAACCTTAATAAAAACCCAGATCCTCTCTCACGCTTCTCGCCTAATGAAACAGCGCATGGTCAAGCTGCTTGGGCTCTGGCAGGATATCATTTTCAAACTATGAAAGGATAAGGTTAGCACTTTCACGTAATTCTCTCAAACGGTTAGAAGACCAAAAAATAAAAAGGGCTCAAAAAAAAAGTCTCAAAAGAAAAGTGCTCAAAAAAAAGTGCCCAATGGCTTGAGTTGGCTTACTTCCAAGAAGCTTGTTGCAGCAATGACGACCACCAGTGCGTCGGCGAGTTCTTCGATCCGCTCTTCCAGGCGTTGGTCTTCATTCCCGGTGCCAATGCCCGCGCTGCGCTTCAAAGCATGGCTGACAAGCATGCGGTGATCCGTTAGGAACTTGCGTCCTTGCGTCACGTTGTTATTGCCGCGACTGAGAATAGCTGCGCCAATGATACGCACAACTCTGGCAAGCAGGTCGTAATGCTGCTCCAGGGCGCGAGGGTTTGCTGCGTCGATCTGTAGCTCAGGATCGGCGGCGAAGAGACCAGAGTTTTCGAGGGTGCGGAAAATGTTGGCGTGGAGGATGTACTTGGCGCCGGTGCGAGACTGGGCCAACTGGAGGATGATGGAGAGGCGGGCATTTTGGAAGTTTTGCTGATCAGTATTGTCTGGACACAAGTATCGTTAGCATGAGTATGAGACCGGCTTCAGGGTTCTGAGAGAATGGGGAGGGGGGAACGTACTGGAAGCAAAGACATCATGCCATTCCTTCATAATATTTCGTAGAGAATCAATGAGGATACCGATGAAATTCAGCTTGTTAAGCGTCTCAACAATATAGTTCTCTCGCTCTTGGCTGTCCATGTGAACCAAAGCGCCCAGGAAGATCAAGGCCGCCGTCTGGCATGCCGGCTCTCCGCAGTAGGCATCGTCGCAAACGACATTAATGAGTCGCTCGCCATATACCTGAACAGTTTTGAACGTCTTTGGGCGGCTGGCGCTCAGTGGCCCAACATCTTCTGACATGCCCGTCAGATACCGGTAGCAAATCTCGTAATAGACAGATCTCAACTGAGGAGAACCTGCCCACTTGCCAATGGCCTGGAGACAGGTTTGGAAAAGCTGGTACAGCTTGTCGCTGACTAGGTTGCCGATAGTTCTATTACTTTTGTCATCGGCTGAAAGAGGCGAGAGATCAAGCTTGAAGAGCAAGACCCTTGCCAGTTTGGCCAGCTCCAAAGCTTCCTCCGGACGATCTGCAGCGAACATTTCCAAACTCGGCAGAATAGCCTGTAATGCTTGAAGGAAGAATGAGGTCTGTGCTACACCTTTGTAGTCACAAGATTCAACCATGACCAGCAACACCTTGATCCATGACCGCAAGACTCGGAGGCATTGCGAGGCAATTTGTTTTTGCCTGTCAGACGAAATAAGATACTCCATAATCATAACCTCTTCTCTTTCGATAAGCGCCATGTCATTAGCCGCGATGACTGCATTCTGCTGCGCTTCTCCTCTCTTTAGCAAAAGGATCTCTCTGACTCGCTCCAGGTTGTATACTTGGTTGGCGTCGGCATCTTGCTCCAGGCATGCAGAGAGATCCAGGTCTTTGTAGAATTGAATCGACGGCGGTGGGATCTCCCAAAATCCATCTGGCAAGAGGAAGTCGAACAAATCGAATACAGTCGGGGTTTGTATTGTCTCATTGCTCTCTGAAACAATCTGGCCGTTGAGGGCATCAAATATGCGTCTCTTCACACCAGGCATACGCCCCTGGGCTATTTTGCAAAGTTCCATGGCTATGTATTCCATAGTCATACTTCGAAGGGTCAGAAACTCAATCAGCGTCACGGCTCCGTCAGTCATTGGAAATTGTGAATTTCCAACAGTTTGGCCTTCCCAGGACAAGTCTGGCTGGATAACCGTCTCACGAGTAAGAAGATGGAAGAGAAGTTCATTCTCTCGAAGCTCTCGGACGACAATTCCGGATGACAGTGGTGAACTCCAAAGAATATTTAATATACGCATCACGCGAGATTTGATGCCAATCAACCACTGTCTCATGCCGCCGAGTGCATCGTTGGAAGGAGACTCTAGTAGGAGCCCCAGTATACTGTGAAAGAGTGAGGTGCGGGATGCAAAAGAGCTGTTGACTTCGACCGAGAGCGAATCCAGTCCGCATTTAAAACCCAGCAGCAAGTGCGCAATGGTAGGCTCCTTTGGCGTCATTCGAAGGCACTGATATAAAAAGTCCAAGATATACACCTTTGTTACATAGAGAGGTGAATCTGCTCCGCTCCCAGCTTCAAGAGGCGTCATTACTTCGGCGATGAACGCTCGCGATATGCCTTCGTGCTCTCCATTTGCTTCCATGGCAACGATTGCTTTGTTTCTATGGGCGTGGCGAGTAGTTCCAGACCAGGCAGCTGTGATCTTGGATGATGAAGACATCTTCTCCAGCAACTTGAGACAGGCTAAAGTCAAGTCAGGGTGACCAATGCCGCAGTACTTGCCCAAATCTACCACAAGATTCAATCTCGTCACCAGCCCATCCTGGAACGAAGCATACGCAGCATTGGCGACAGGTTGCCTACGTGAACCAGACTGGGTTTTAATTAACGGACGAACAAGATCGAGGTAGGTGGTTTCAAGGTCCAGAACTTTCGTTATGACCTCTATCGCACGCAGCACACCCAAGATGAGCGGTGAGTCCGGAGTCGCGTTGCCGATATCGACAGACTTTTGGTGAATGGTGTTAAAGAGGGCGGTCATCACTTTGTCGTTGAACATCCACTCCATCACCCGCGCAAAAGGATGCATCTTGACATATGTCGCCAAATCCGTCGTCGAGACCAAAGAGTCGATAGCAATGTTCGTCTCGTTCGCCAAAACCAGGAGATCTTCGTTAAATGTAGTGAGGCAGGCAAGGATAAATTCCAGGCAGCTGAGTCTGAGCACTCTTGTTTGGTGAACGTCTTGAAGATCCTGAATCTTTGATGAAAAAACAAGACCAATCACAAAATCGATATAGACTTCAATTCCAGGCGCTCGAGAGCTGGCACCAAGGTTCTCTGGAAACGGCAATCCGTCGTTCAGAGGGTTGGAATCGCTTGCAGGGGTAACCAGTTCGAGCAAGAGCCTAATGAAAGACTCGGGATCCTCAAAGCCATTGCTCATCTCGTCAAAAATGCGATCCATTGATACCAGGGGTGCTGGTTGCAATGAACGTATCGTGCCCGCAGTTGTTGCACCAACGTAGCCACCCGAGATCCAATTCTCTAGACATCTCCACATGGCATGGTTCTCCTGAAGACTCTTGCGGCTAACCAGAGACTTCAAGGCCAGGAAGACGCAGCCACGCAGTTGTGAAGGTATAGGGCTGCTAGCCAACTCGTACAGCATATCGACAAGATTGTAGCCCGAGTTCAACAACAAAAACTGTCTAGTAATCTCACTCTCGCTCGCCAGTTTCGTTATCAGGCGCAGATAGCATTCAAGCATCATGGATGACTCAGGCTCGGTTTCTATGACGTCGGCAGCCGGCTTTCCGCCCCGAAATCTAGTTGTCTGGGCTGGAGTAGGCTTCTGCTTAATCTTGTCGGAGAAGAAATCAAGCTCTTTGAATATTTGAGCCCATGTCAGGGATTGAGTCCTTCTCATTTTGCCAGACGAGTGATGGCCTTCGTCTAGGAGGAACTCGTGGGCTGCGGTGGCACATTCGTCATTCACGGAAATAGCCTGGAGCATCTCACAAAAGGCTGCAACTAAAGGCGTTGAGGCTCTCCGGGAAGCCCAGTGCATAAATCCAGCGAGATTGCTGTCTGGGTCTTGCCAAAAGTTTGCAGAGGCATCAGGTCGCCCCTCATAAGCGTATGCGATGATTAAAAGGAACCTCTCCAAATCCAGGTCTTGTTCGTGTGTCTGGCTGAGCTGGCGCTGCTCATCTTCTTCCACTCTGAGCTTTCGGAGGACATCAGGTAGATTGGTAATGAAGGCATCAACGAAAACCTCTAGCTGCGACATCAAACACAGCTGAAAGAAGTTGGAAAATTGGGTTCGCTCGGAAACCAATGGCGATGACTTTCGTTGCAGCCATTTGCGCATGCCAGCGCGAACAGAGTCGTGCCAGTCTGGAGATCGAATATCTCCAGCCACCGAGAGCATGAAGTCAAACGCGCCATCTTTTAATGAGTCCAAGAACTGCTTTGACCTCTGACGATCCTCTTCATCAAGGTCAGTGCCTGGCGGGATAGCAGATTCGGGAGGATCGTCTAGATACCACCCGCTATACTCTGCAAGCCACCAGGCACGAACTGTAGCATGTAGAAAGGGAAGCGGCCAAGTGGAGTCATCTGAGGGTGGGAAAATCTTTGTGTTGAGCTCTCTTCCTTGCCTCAAGTCATAGCCTCCTTCAGATGATGCAAAGACAGACATGTAGGCGCCGATTGCAGGAACGAGGTGGACTATTATCCGGATAAGGTACGCGTTAGTTCATACGTCTGCTGGAGAGAGGCACGTAAAGGTACTGACCTAGTAATGTGTCATACTTATCCCACTTTTTCAGAACGGAGATGAATTCTGTAAACTCGGCGGTTTCGGCTTGTCTCTTGTCCACACACTCGCACAGGATGACACCCAAAGCTTCGTGCTGCTGAATCAGGCTCACGCGAGAGAACTCTACGGTTTCCAACTCCTCTGGCAGATCATCCGTGGGCACGTTACCCAGAGTCTGAGCAGCTGTCATTTTTTCTCCCAGCTTTTGTAGCCATGACTTGATTTCAACCATGGTCTGTAAACAAGTCGAAGCAAGGCGCTTTGATCCATTATGCGTTTTCCGCAGTAGGCGGTTTTCGACGTAAACTTTGATGGCCTCTAACGCGCTCGGCTCTTCTCCTTCGTAGTCCTGGTTATTCAGCTCCAGGAATAGCCTGAAAGAATCCAGTGCGTACTTCCGCTGCTGGTGAAATCGGATCACAGCACACTCGAGAAGCGATCGCCCCAGCACAGAGACATCATCCTGAGAGTCGAGAAGGTATCTGGCAGCTTCCACCTCGTCAAGGTCGATCTCGTCCGATAGCGCAAACACATCTTGCTGGAACTTGTCGTTGACCGAATACTCGCTGCCGTCAATAGAGACCTTGCCTAGAAGATGTGAGCTCATGTCGTTCCCTCGCTGGTTTGCAAAGTCGTGCATCATACCGGTCTTCACCGTACTGCGGCTCTTTTCGCTCTTCTTCGGACGCTCCCATAGTCTCCCCAACTCCTTCTCAAATATTTCAAGCAGCAGCTCGTTGCTCAAGTTGTCAGAGCTGCTGCCCCCACCGCTGCTCAGCGTCAACAGCTCGCGGTGCAGGGCCTGGAGGGCGTCTAGTGTCGTAATCTCGGCCATCTTGGCAATCAAACGCTATTGCATATTGGAATTGGAATGAGTCGCGATATCGGGAGCCGCCCAGAACCGCCAGACGCGCAAATCGGTGCCAGCTTGAGGAAGCGACCGTGTTGGTGGATTGGAGCTTCTGGATATTTTGGCGATTCTGCCAGCCTCGTTCGCGGCGCCCTTTGGGAAGGCGGTGAGGATTTTGCCGGCACAATCAACAAGTCCACGCTTGTGCCTAGCTCAAAACGCAGTTCTAGGCAACGGGCCGCAGCTCGTGGAAAGCCTGGAGACAAGTGAATTGTTCGTGATTTCAGCGTAAAAAGTGGCCTGTTCTTATATATAACTTGTGCTTTTTTTTCTGTGATTTTTTCCTTCTTTTTAATCCAGCTCGTTGTTTTTTTCTTTATGATACTCTCATCATAGACGCTCATACGCACTGCTGCTGCTCCAACGGCTTATTGACGGCTGCAGCACTGTCGCGACGCGAACCATTCTATGGCCAAAATACATATAGAAACCCGATACGCATCAGCAAGCAAGCAATAGTCATATTATAGAGATTAAACTTGGCGATTCATTTTTTTTCGAATGCAAAAATCACAATGGCATCCTCTGACTCTCACGGAGAGAGCGTCATGCTCCTTGCGAGTGCGTATATCGTCTTCTCTTATAATGTGTCTTATTCTCACTAACAATGACCCCAGACAAGGTGAAATCAGGCAACGTCAAAGAACGTGAGAAAGCTGTGGATGGTACGTGAAGAGCCACAGTTGCCCAAATCGAGTTCAGCATTATTAATATTCTTCTTAAGATCTGTCCCAATTTTTGAACCCAAGAAATAGATCAGCGAATCTGTATGACCTACTCTCCCGTGTATGGTGCCCCTAGCTCTAACATTATTCAGGTCTAAGCTGGGAGACAAAAGCTACCACGAGATATTCGAAGCCATATTTAACTTCGTGCTCCGTGAAAAACCAAATTATTATGACAAGAAAAAGTCACAGTCGACAGCGAATACTGCCGCAACACGGCTGTCCAAATGTGCGGCCGCAGTCAGGATGGCAGCAATCCGCGGAGCCGCCAAGATAGGACGAAAGACGATGCTTGCCGTCATAGATCACATCACCCAAGTCCTGCCTGGACCTGATGAGGACTTTGTGCGGCCGCTATTGCAAGGTTACGTCAAAGCATTGACAGAAATTGTGTCTCGGCAGGCTAACGCTGAGCTCTTTGCCAGAAAAAAGGCGGAGCCATGGCAGGCCTGTGTCGACTTATTTCTCGATATTGCCCACCATATCCTTCCGAATGAATCCAACACAGCTTCTTTGCCTCATACTACGAGGCCCTCTCCCGCACCGACTGCCTCTTCTCGGACCTTGCCAAGGTCAAACTCGGCAACACAAGCCCAACGTCATACTGGACAGACAGAAGGTGGTCCATTGAAGGATGCTCTTGAAGGACTCTATCACCTAGTCTCAGCGGCCAATGCTCCGATTCTTCGGGGAGCGCAAGACATTACCAACCTAGCCCTGAGAGTCTTGAATACCAAGCACCTTAGCCCCGGTTCCACGCAGACACTGTGCTTTTCAATCATCAACACAGTCTTTCGAGCCACTGAAGCAGATAACCTTGACGATGCGATTGCTTTGGCGAAAGACCTGCTACCTCATATGGGCTACTGGTGGCGTGCGGAAAAGGTCTCTCAGGATGAACTCATCAAAGCTCTAAGGAATGAGATATGCAGGAGTATATATCTTATGCATCTACATCTGGAGCATCTTGCGGTTAATCTTTGGGACGCAAATGTACGCAATGAATTGGAAAACCTGATCGAGCCCCTATGGCAAGAGTATTCCAAACGAAGCGAGGCATTTCGTCTACAACTTGCTGATTTGACCTTCACCCCATCACCATCACGAGGACATGTCATGCAACTTGGCCTATTTGGACTCCGTCCTCACAATATCGAAGGAGAAAGCCACTGGGCAATAGTTCAGAACCTTGCCCTCTTGGAGGCGATATTGTTACGTCCTAAAAAGGATACCATCGACAACGATGCCGACAATAGAGAGCAACCCAGGAAAAGGCGACGGATCCAACAGGACCCAAATCCCATCAGAATCAAGCTCAAGTCGCAACATGCCGGAGTTGTTCGAACTGCTTTGCAGCTGGTTCCATTCATGCTTGTAACCAATACGTTGAGTCACCACGAAATCGACGACCTTCTTGTAGACCTTGTTGGTTTTGCTGGAGATAAAAATACCATCACAGCGTCTTGGGCCCTAATTGCCTGCGCCAGGTGAGATCTCGAACCGCGCCTGTGCCTACCACTGCTAACCATGTTTCTATAGCTGCGCTCTATGGTCCAAAGAGTGTCGACTTCAACAGGATATATGGAGGCAAATATGGCATTTGGCTGCCCGTTCAGTCAGCCTTCCAGCTACAAGTCGTGCTGCTTGTCTCTTACTGCACAGCATAATCGAAACTGATATTTTGCCATACCATAACCTGTCCGACGATATAAACAGCATAATTACAACAGCAGATATCAACGGACCTGGTGTGTTATGCGACACGTCTCTTGCATTGATGTCACATTTATTCCATGTTCGCAATTCAAGGCTGCCCAGCGCTAGCCATAGCACCTCGAGCCACATCATACGATGGGGTTTCTTACGGTGGAATCCGAGTACGTTTCAAGGTCAGAAAACTCCATGATACATGCTAACACCGATATACTAAACAGGTGAGCTATCATATGCATCATTTCAATCCGCACATACACGCCCCAATGATCTCGTCAACATTTTGCATCTATGCTGTGGAGCCCAACCCATTTCTTTAACTCGCCAAGATTCTGCCTCTGGTGGTTCATTGGGCGAGACATGGATATCCCAGAGAGAGATTGGAGATTTTAACGAATACCTTCTCTTATTGGGACATGAAACTAGCGATACCATTTCCAACGAGTGTTGTTATTCATCGGCTAAGGAAGCTCTCCCTCTGGCTGCTGATGCCACCAGCTTTTTCGCTCTAAAGAAGCTTGTTTTAGAACTCCTCTATCCCAAGCTCGAAGAGCTGAAAGAGTTGTGTGTGTCATGGACGAAAAAAGCCAGTGACGGCGGAACCCAAATATCATTTGACCGGTTTCGAAGCCTCATGTCTGCTTGTATCATGGGAACGTTACTGATACCACATCTGAACGACCTTAATTCGACTCAATCTTCTTCCCTCGAGACGCTTCTATTGGAGCTAGCCGAGGGCGGTATTTCAGCTGCATTGAGTTCTGTTGAGCCTGCAGCTTTCATCGAGTTGACTTTGAAAGAGCTGAGGCCCTGCATACCCGAAATCAGCACAACCAATCTAGGCCAGATGTGTGCGAATAGCCCAGGCATTCTCAATCTTCTTTCCAAGATGTCCGAAGTCATAGAGCATCGACAGGCAAGTCAGCGCTCAGGAGACCATTCAGACTTCATGGATCTGGATGACGATTTCGGCTCCTACGACAGCCAAGTTGTGACGGCATCCAATGCTTATTCAGCCCCAAGGCAGAATATACAGCTCTGTCTAAATTCCCAAGCATTCGACATCGACACGAGGCTGCGATTAACACTTCTGAAACTCATCTACCAGGATAGAAGTCAACTGGGCTTATTGACACCTTCATACATCAAGGAACTCTTGGCACTGTCCGATGACGAGCTACTCTCATGCCAGCGTCTCTTAATAGAGATTGTTAGATCAGATCTTATCATGGATGGAGAATCGGCTTTGGATATAGTCGAGAGGCTTGGAGAGATAGTCGGGAAACCCGAATATCAGTCATGTGAAGTTGCCCAGACCACTTGCATTGAGGTGATCGATGGCCTAAGCAATACCTGGCTTCATGATAACCAGAATCTGGCAGATCGTGTTGGTGATCTTTATGATCACTTTGTCAAAGTCTGTTTGCCTTCCAACATTCTTTCTCCCAAGACTCAAATGTCTCTCGCCCGCTTATTATTCACTCTTTTGAGAATCAATCCTGAGTACGGGAGTAGCCTGGGGCTTGATTCATGTCGAACCTCGTTGCTTCTCATACTGAAGAAGGGTCCAATGAAAGTCAAATGCTTCATTGCAGAGAGGGTGGCTGATATATTTGAGCTCTATATTTTAATGTTGCACGATGAGGTTTTTGTCGACATCTTAGACAACCTTCCAGCAGACCCTGACAATAGCGCAGGCATTGCCTTCCGTTTGTTGGTTCTATCCAAGATCGCTTGCAGCTGGCCTACTCTTCTCAGGAGATGCACCTATCATATTTTTGAAACTCCGGGCAACATATCACAATCAGCGGATTACGCAAAACGATGCTTAGCTGACATCTCCCTTGTCCTAAATCTCAAGTCTCCAACAGAACTCTTTCAGCTGTTTTCTCGCCAGCTGCTATACACTTGGCTAGAAATGAAGACTGTTGAGACCATTCCGTATTCTATCTTTGGATATGCCAGCCTTGGGGATTTGCTGAAATCTGCACAAGCTGAAGCCATCGGTCTAGCAATAATGCGAGGACAGGAGAATACAAGTGCCGACATAGCTCGACTCGTCGGTATACCAGAGAATCAGCTTATCCAACAAAACTTTGCAACCGCGCTGTCATATGGCTTACTATATGCGACTACGTTTGGGAGCCAAGAAAAGATAAAGGGAGAAGATCGCATCAAGCAAAAACTGGGCACAAAGCCATACATCGAGTCGGTATATGTTCATTTCATCGACATTGTTGCCCTTTTGTTTGATCTCATTGATCAAGAAGACCCCGTAGAGAAGGTCTTTTTGAAACAAGCGCACCTCAAATATGCTGGTGAAAATTTGCAAGCAATCAAGGCTATTGCACATTCACCTGCCAATCTTCCGCCGAATCAACAACCAATGTTCAGAGCCAAGCCTGTGTTCAATGAACTTATCCGTCTTTGCCAAGGCACGGAATTCCAATTTCACGATCTTTGGACACCAGCCGTGGTAGTTGCGATTGCTCGGAGGCTGTTCAATACAGTGCATCCGGCGCTCGGCTCTCTTCATGCATGCTCTGTCCTTCGCAAGGTGAGGATTCTGGTCTGCTTGGCTGGGCCTGTGGCTTTAGAATCGTACTGCTTGGAGATGCTCTTGAGCTCTATTCGAGGCTTCATTGTGGACTCAGAATGCGCAGACGATGCGCTCGGAATGAGCCAATATTTACTCTCTCGGGGTAAAATATACTTGACCCAAGTACCATCGTTTCTTGCTGGCTACTCTCTGTCCGCCTTGGCATCTCTGAGGGTTTTCCTTGAGTCCAGTCAGTCCAGCACTACACAGGAGAGCCAGTTCAAGGCCACTATGAGTAAAGCACAGAAGTTCCATGAGTGGTTCAGCCAGTATCTTGCAGATTACACATCCCCAAGATTCGAGAGCCAGTCGCAGAATGACCTATTCAAATCCATCACACTGTCGGCAGCCCATATACGATCTTCCGGGAATGCGGAGAAGAATACTTCGGAAAGCAAGCTCCTTTTAGATATACTAAATGATGAAACAGCAGAGAGCCAGCTCCTCAACGAAGCTTCGCGCCAACTTGCTCTTGGCCTTCTTTGTGGCGATTTTACAATCCCAACACATAGTAGGAACGACGTTGTTGATAGCGATCAGAGTGCCATTGCTCATGCTTCAGCGGTATGGAAGAGTTGTGGAGCGCAAAGCCTCAGTGAGAACTATCTATCCTGGGTAGGACGAGTCGTCGGTCGTTCGTTTCTAGCCTCTGGGACCATACCTGAAGATATCTTGCGAGAATCACGGCTTGATCAATACGAAAAGATAGCACCAGGGCCTCATGGATCCGAAATGGGGCTTCTTCATCTCCTTCAAGGTCTTACGATGGATCCCAACTCTGTGACAGCCGGTTTAGCTGAAGCCACTTTGCGAACCGCAATATCGCAAGCCGTCGTGGAAGATGATGGACCCCTTGTCACGGCGGGGCAGCGAAGCTTGTCTGAGTCGCTTTTCGTTGCATCTCAATGGGGCTCATACCGCACTCCCCCTTCAGAAGCGGCATCTGCTGAACTACCTGAAGATGATCAGTTTTCTTGGGGTGAAGATGTTACGTCGCAGAACTGGCTACGGCGATTGAGTGCATTCCTTGCTCAATCCGTACCCAGTTCAATCCTTCTCTCTGTACTTGCGCCAGTACTACTAAAGGTCAATGGATTTGCTGAAAAGGCCTTCCCTTTCATCGTCCACCTAGTGCTCTACTTCCAATTGGAGCAACAGCAAGCTACGAAGAAGTCGCTGTCTGGTGCCCTGAAGCAATGGCTAGGGTCGACTGAGCCTACGGCTAGAGATAACATCAAACTCCTGATCAACACAATTCTCTATCTTAGAACCCAAGAATATCCCAAAGAGGTATCTATAGCAGATCGACTGCACTGGCTGGATGTTGATTACTCTATGGCAGCAGCATCCGCAACCCGTTGTGGTATGCACAAAACGGCTCTCCTATTCGCTGAAATAGCCACTTCGGAAACAGCCCGCGCATCTCGAAGGGCTTCCATTGCCAAAGAAGCGGATATCAACGAAACTTTGTTAGCGATCTTCGAAAATATTGATGATCCGGATGCGTACTACGGCCTACCTGAAGATGCAAGCTTGTCAAATGTCCTATCTCGTTTGGAATACGAGCAAGAAGGAACGAAGAATCTAGCATTCCGAGGCGCGCAGTACGATAGCCATATTCGCCTGCGACAAAATGCTTCGGAATCAGACGCCCATGCCCTAGTGAAAGCGCTTGGCGCTCTTGGATTTGCCGGGTTGTCTAATTCTCTAATGCAAACCCAGCAGAATCTTGGCTCAACTCCGTCTTCTATAAAAAGCACGTTTCATACTGCTAGAAGACTCGAAATATGGAACCTTCCCGTGCCAGCCACAAGCGACCACCATGCTGTCGTAACATATAAGGCTTACCAGACTATGCATCAGGCTACGAACCTCTTATCAGTCCGGACAGCTGTATATGATGGTTTTGCTCGTACGATGAAAAATCTAGTCGGCGGCAACCGCAATGCAACAGCATTGAGGAGTGGATTGGGAGCTTTGGCAGCACTCTCTGAGCTAGACGAGATTTTAAACATTGCAGATGTAACAGAACTGGAGAGTCTGATGAGCCGATTCCAGGAACGTAGCCAATGGATGAAAAGTGGCATGTAAGTGAAAATGTCCCCAAATGTCAAGTGAAGCTGCAGCTACTAAGACGCATACAGATATGACGACGTCAGCCAAATCCTGTCTTGTCGAGGAACGACCATGAGTATGTTTACTCAACACGCATCACTTCTTGGAAATGCCACACTCTCCGTGGCAGGCATACGGCAGATGGAAATCAAGTCGATGCTTTTAGCTTCCGGTATCTATCGCTATCACCAAGCTACACAAGAATCGCTAAACATTTCGACGGCTCTAAGTGATCTTATAAAGCCTTGCGAAGACTTGGGCGTTCATGTCGATGTTGCTATCAAGATAGAAGTGGCAAACTCATTATGGGATCACGGAGAGATGACCACATCGATTAAAATGCTTCAGGGCATCGATAACATTACAGCGTTGAAGAAACAAGCAATACCTGTGAGCCGGTCTGACCTTCTTTCGAAGATTGGCCATAGGATGTCCGTTGCACGTTTGGAAAAGCCCCGAGATATACAAAAGAAGTATTTAGAGCCAGCACTTAAGGAGCTCAAAGGCGGCGTCGAAGCAAAAGAAGCGGGCTTGGTATTTCACCAGTTTGCCGTCTTTTGCGACGAGCAGCTCCAAGATCCGGACAGCTTGGAGGATCTCACACGTTTGCAAAACTTGAAGAAAGGCAAGAATGATGAAGTTGAGGAACTAAAATCGCTTATTTCCTCCACGAGAGACTCGCAACTCAAAGCCAAATACACACATGTCCTGTCAAAAGAAAAGCAGTGGCTTGAACTTGACGAGCAAGAGCTACGCCGTGTGGAAATGACTCGCAGCGAGTTTGTTCGTCTAAGTCTTGAAAACTATCTGCTATCACTGGCGGCTTCTGACGAACATAATAATGATGCCTTGCGATTCACGGCGCTGTGGCTAGAAAAGTCGGACGATGAAGCGACAAACAAAGCAGTAACGCGACATCTCTCCAAAGTCCCTACGGCCAAATTCGCAGGCCTTATGAGCCAGTTGACATCACGACTGCAGAACCAAGATTCACCGTTTCAAGAGCTGCTCTCAAATTTGGTATACAATATTTGCGTGGATCACCCTTACCATGGTATGTATCATATCTGGTCTGGCACAAAAGCGAGAGTGCAACAAAAGGACGAGGTTGCAGTCCTTCGTGTCAGGGCCAACGACAAAATCGCAACAAAGCTTGCAAGCACAAAAGCCGTTGCCGATATCTGGGTTTCGATTGAGAAGACAAGCAAAGGCTATCACGGCCTTGCTCTAGAAAGAGACCAAGCGAAGTACAAGTCCGGTGCCAAAGTTGCGTTGAAAGATTCTACAGCAGCCAAAAATTTGATGAACTATCTCGCAAAGTTTCGCATACCTCCCCCGACCATGCACATCGAGGTCAATACCAACAGGGATTATTCCAGGGTCCCCTTGATCTCAAGACTCGAACCAACTATGACAATCGCCTCGGGTGTGAGTGCACCGAAGATTATCACCGCCATTGGAACGGATGGCGCAAAATATAAGCAGTTGGTGAAGGGTGGGCAGGACGATCTTCGTCAAGACGCCATCATGGAGCAAGTCTTTGCGGCAGTGTCGTCCCTGCTCAAGCTTCATAGAGCTACACGACAAAGGAACCTAGGCATTCGAACATATAAAGTGCTTCCGCTGACAGCCTCGTCTGGACTTATCGAGTTTGTCCGCGACACAATTCCTCTACATGAATTTCTCATGCCAGCACATGAACGATACTACCCACGCGATCTTAAGGGCTCGCAATGCAGAAAAGAGATATTCAATGTCCAGAACAGAACGGTAGAACAGCGTATCAGCACATACCGAAAGGTCACGGAAAGGTTTCAGCCCGTCATGCGATACTTCTTCATGGAATACTTTGTAGACCCCGATGAGTGGTTCGTAAAGCGGCTAGCATACACGCGCAGCACGGCCGCTATATCGATGCTTGGACATGTGCTCGGCTTGGGTGACCGCCACGGCCACAACATCCTGCTGGATACCAAGACTGGAGAGGTCGTCCATATTGACCTGGGTATCGCGTTTGAGACTGGCAGAATTCTGCCGGTGCCGGAGCTTGTACCTTTCCGCCTTACCAGAGACATTGTGGATGGTATGGGAATAACAAAGACAGAGGGCGTATTCCGCCGCTGTTGTGAGGTCACTCTTGATGCTCTCAGAGAAGAACAGTACTCAATCATGACAATCTTGGATGTGTTACGATACGATCCTCTGTATAGCTGGTCCGTGTCTCCGGTACGGCTGGCCAAATTGCAAAAGGCCCGACAAGATGATGACGGAGCCATTGATGACGCCGACCAAGCAGATGTGGACACGAAGAAGGGAAAGAAGTCTGGCAGCCATCTGAATGAGCCATCTGAAGGCGACCGAGCCCTGGAGGTTGTGAGGAAGAAGCTTTCGAAGACGCTGAGCGTGACGGCCACAGTCAATGATCTCATCAACCAGGCAACAGACGAGCGAAATCTTGCGGTGTTGTATTCTGGTACGTAATACTGAGACCTTTTCTAATCTGACTTCTCACTTGGTGTGACAGCTGAATATACTAACTCGTCTTTATAGGGTGGGCTGCTTATGCATAAGATATCGGTTATAGCCCCGATATGGGCAGATTGACAGGTGGCAAAGCAAATCTGAGATTGAGGAATGTTATGATGTAGTTAATTGAAACATAGTCTGACAGCGAATCATGATGGGAACTAGAACAGGCTCGAACAGGCTCGGCCCTGTGTAACACGACAACGAGGTCGGGAACATGAAAAATTGATCTTGTAATAACACCAAATCGAAATCGAAAACACACACATGCTTTCATATCATAATTAACCCAACCATGGCACCGCAGGTAACCCTGAGTAAGAAGTTAGTTTGTAAATTATCTTGTAAGCTTCAAGATAATTACGAGTGAAGTTTCAGCTTTGTTCATACATCGTTTAGCTGGCGTCACTCCATCCTTTCGAACCGGCCATTTCCATATAGAGCGTGGGCGTCATTATGATCGTGATTGTGATCAATCGTATTAGATTTTTCGTGACATGGCCGTGATGCTGGTTTCCCCCTCTCTTCTTGATGGCCGTTCACGAGGCTTCGCTGACCTGAGCAAAAAACTGTGAGTCGAGCATATGGGGGGATTTGCGTAGATATTTAAACAGAATGATATCCCATGTTGTCAGAAATCCAAACACTACTCCAGTAGCAATATCTTGGTCACATCATCTGAACTTCTCAATTCTTTGAAACCTTCGTTGTCTTGCCAGAGTCCTTTTTTCGTGACGATGTTATCCTTAAACATGGAAGAAATGGGCATTGGCCCGATTGTCGCCGCCATGTCCCGCAGCAAACCAAATGATATAGCCGTCATCTTCGATGAAAGCACCATTACGTACAAAGATCTCCATCTCATGGCACACTCGCTGGGCCATGAATTAGTGGAAGTTGGAATTGCCTATCAAGATATTGTGGGCATTCTTACTGGACATGGCGTCCATCATATTGTTTCCCAACTCGCCATTGTCTATGCAGGGGGAACTTGCCTTCCATTAGAAGAAACGCTTTCCGACACAGATATTCATGCGCGTCTCACGTTCGCCAAGGCTAGATACCTGATTGTTGATGACATTAACCAAAATCGCTTGCAATTTGGTGGCTCGACGATCAATGTGGATATTTCAAAGCATCACAATTCCAACTCTTTCACGACAACTCGTCCAGGCCAAGTCCGTTTACCAAAAGACACCCCCTATGACTTTCGATCTCATGTTATATTCTCATCGGGAACTACTGGCATGCCGAAGGGAATTCAAGTTCTTGGTCGTGGCATTGTAAGGTTGGCTCTTGATGAAATCTGGAGACAGTCAACAGTCAGTGGGCAAAGATTTGGTCATATTAACAGCATTGGCTTTGATGCTTCGCTCGTCGATATATGGGTTGCTTTGCTACTTGGTGCCGCCATTGTTGTGGTAGACCGGCGGGAGCTCCTGAGCCCTGGCAAATTTGCGGAGACTTTGGCGAGAAGAGATGTTACAACTCTGGTGACCACGTCGAGCCTCTTTAGCAACATTGCAAGCTTCAGTCCAAATGCCTTTTCCAAAATACACACGCTCATAGTGACTGGGGAGTTGCCCAGTATCGGGGCATGCAAGATCGTCTTCCAGGAGGGTGCGCCGAAGCAACTCGTCAATGCTTATGGTCCAGCTGAGTGTTCTATCTTTTCATTTTTTCATCTTATAACACAAGAAGATGTTGATCTGGGTCGCATGCCTCTCGGAAAGCCCGCATATCAAACAGAAGCTTATGTCCTCGACGAAGATGGAAAACTCGTCACCAGTCCGGGGTCTGGGGAGCTTTGGCTTGGTGGACCTGGTTTATCCCCTGGCTATCTCTTCGACGATGAGAAAACATCGGAATCCTTCATTTCCATGGTCCATCCTTACAATTCAAAAATACACATTAGTCTGTACCGTACAGGTGACAAGATTGACATATACGACGATTATATGTGTTGGGCGGGTCGCAAGAATCGGGAGGTCAAGCTCAACGGCCACCGCGTACAATTAGAGGTTGTTGAGATGGAGCTTATGCGAACAAAGCTGGTTCAAAATGTCGTAGCTTTGAAGCACACAAGTTCCATCTCAAATGCTAACCATCTTATTGCCTGCGTTGTATATGGGAACGGACAAAGAAATTTCTATGAGCTTCTTGTTGAGGCAAAGAGGAGACTGCCCAAGTATATGATTCCGGAACTCATTGAATTCGAACAGCTACCATTGAACAGCAATGGTAAAATTGCCCATGGAGAGATGTCAGAACTGTTGGAACAGAGGCTCCAAAGGCGTCACGCCTGTATCTTGGCCGCCAACACGCCGGATTTTGGAGGACTCAACGAGACGGAAAAGGGACTGAAGCAACTCTGGGCTCAGATTCTCATCGCAGTTCCTACAGAGGCCATAAATATAGAGAGTAACTTCTTTCTCCTTGGTGGGACTTCTCTTGGTGTCACGGCATTGATAGGGCATATCCACAAGACTTTCCATGTTGCTCTTCGGACTGATCAAGTCTACGAGAACCCACTGTTCAAGGACCAGGTTTTGGTTATTGAGCAGGCCCAAAAAGGCCAAAAGTCGGGCTATGGGAAATCAGTGACAGCCATGATGCAGGAAGATGTCAAGCTGTTCAGCGGCAAGATCAAATTCCTGTCTAGCAAAGCTCCACAACGAAAAGACATACGCAATGTGCTTTTTACTGGAGCAACCGGGTTTATAGCGCCCTTTCTGTTACAAGAGTTATTGAAAGTGCCTGAAATCGGCAAAATTCGCTGCCTCGTGCGAGCTACCACGGGCGATCAAGCTTTGAAAAGGCTGTCGGATAACTTCAAGCGGTACGGCCATTCCATCACTGAGTCGATCAAGTCCCGGATTGAAGCGGTAGCCGGTGACTTTAGCCAGCCAATGCTAGGCCTCGAGACGAGTGCCTACAATCGCTTGGTCGATCAGACGGATGTCGTCTATCATCTTGGAGCACATGTCGATTACACGCAGCCGTATTTGAGCCACGTCGAGACCAATGTTATAGGAACATATCACTTACTCAAATTCGCTAGTGATGGGCATTTGAAGCCGTTCCATTACATTTCCAGCATTTCTGCTTTTGGTACGACTGGGTTGATGAAGGAAGATGGCTTGCTTAAAGAAGACGAGTCACTGGAGCGATACCTTGAGCCAGCTCTACAATATGAGAATGGCTACGGGCAGAGCCAATGGGTGGCAGACGAGATGGTATCTTGCTTGATGCGTCGAGGGTTTCCGGCAGCGATTTATCGTCTCGGCTTTACACTATGTAGCAGCACCAATGGGATGGGAAATCCAGACGACTTCATGGGTCGACTTCTCTCAGATTGCACAAAACTTGGCTCCTATCCTCTACTGCTCAATCAACGAACGGAGATAATGGCTGTGGATCATGTTGCAGAAATCATCAAGGCCATATCAACATCGGATCAGAACCTAGGCCATGCGTACCACATCACGCCAGACGTTGGGAAATCGATCGACATGAACGAGCTTTTCGAGTTGACTGGAGAGCTATGTGGGATCGAGCTGAAAAGTCTTCCATATGCCGCTTGGATAAAGCAGCTCAAGACTGCTCAAACCAACACGCCTTTGAGGATGTTTCCATTGCTCCCAATGTTAGAGGAAGAGGTGCGTGGCCACAAGACCCGATGGGAGCTGTATGAAGGAATGGCACGCTTCAGTGTTGATAATACGGTGCGTGCTCTTGAACGAGCTGGTGTAGATGCGAGTATCTTGACGTCTGTTACGCATGAGGCACTTAAAAGATACCTTGATAATTGCTTGGAGATTGGCAAGGAGTAGGACTGTTTCTTACGTGTATCTACCTCGATATCTTCTTGTCAGATGTTATCATGGTTATCTAAGTTTGCTATAGAGAGAGGAAATCCAAGAAAGCGGCAGGATTTATATTTAAACATCATGGCACATTGTGAGATATCATGTAAAGATGTGGCTAAAGGATTTTTCTCGTCATGAATGAATGAATGAGTGAATGGGTCATTGATATCAATGGATTGGATGTCAGATGATGCGCGTCAGTAGCTGGCTAGAGCGCTACGATCAACTTTGAAGGGGTTCTGCAGCGCGTTAAATGCTCTATAGCGCGTCGCTAGGCCAAAAACAACTCGCCAAAAACCCCCTGTAAATCGACCCGTGGACCTCAATTGGGCAACTGGGGGCGACCTGAGAATTTCGTTATCGCGGGGTCCCGCCTAAACTCCTCCATCTCCATCCATCATGACATAATAATCCAAGCTCCCAAAGTTCGACCCAAAACCGCCAGTCCAAAGTCCCACCCGATTACTCGATCTCCCCCAGTGCTACAGATTACGGCATCTGCTAGCAAACAGCGACAAACCTCCGACTAGCCCGTCTCGTCTCGTCTCCCGATCATCGAGTCTGCCGTGCGTGCCACAATCCCGGTCCCGGATCGCTATCTCCATCTGTCAACAATCTTGGGTTGCGCCGAGTTGCCCGTGCCAATCGACGTTCATGCAACCAGCGACTGTTGAACCGACCTCTCCCTCTCGCCGCCGCCCACGCCTTTCCTCATCGTCGTCGACTTCACCGTCCGCAGCAAAGAGGCCTAGGTTCTCCGACAGCTCGACCATGGCCAGTGCCAAAGCGAGGGGCAAGATGCCCGAGGTCATCGACCTGACAAAGCGCCAGTCGGCGTTTCAACCGCATAGCGGAGCGCGGAAGCTGGTTATCAAGAATCTGCGCAGCCCCGTCAACCATGAAGCGCGGATCCAAGAGTACTATGCACGGACGGAGAGAGAGCTCGAGGAAGCTCTCGACGCAATATTTAGCAACAAGAGTCCGGCCATCCCGCTGGAGCGTCTCTACCGCGGTGTCGAGGACATGTGCCGCAGTAACAACGCCGAGAAGGTGTATCGGACGCTCAAGGATAAGGTTGACAAGCACCTCAAGACCATCGTCTTACCCAAGATTCAAAGCGCGGCTAAGGTCTCCAGCCTTGAGGTCTTGAGGAGGACGCTGGCAGAATGGAAGACGTGGAATTCTCAGACGGTGTGGTTGCACCCTTCTCATTTGATCTGTGTATCATGGCATAAAGCTAACTCGATATTTAGATCCTCATCAGGTCGACTTTTAGCTACCTTGACCGTACATATCTGCTCCTTAAATCCTTCACATCAATAAACGACCTGGCTATTACGCGCTTCTGTAGAATGGCCTTCTCGTCACAGGCTGCTCAAGCAAGCCCAACCATTGGAGCGGAAATCATCTTGGCAATATGCGAGCTGATCAATTTCGATCGCCGAAATGACAGCCGGAAGGAGCCTGAGCTACTCAAGGATTCTCTCATGATGCTGTATGTGCTGGGAGTATATACAAAGCAGTTTGAACCCGTCTATTTACAGCACTCCGAGGCGTACTTCAAAGAGTTTGGAGAGACCTGCAGTCCTCTAAGTTTGAAAGAGTACATCGAGAAATGCGATCGCCTCTTGGAGCTCGAAGATCGGCGCTGCATGACATACAACCTGGACAGCACAACACAGAGACAATCGATGACGCTGGCGCACAACATTCTTATCGACCAATATTCCGACAAGTTGCTTCATGGGGGTAGCTTGTCCAATCTATTGACCGATCGAGATGTGAAGTCCCTCAAGGGATTGTATGACCTTCTTAGGTTGTCGGGCATACAAAAGAAGTTGAAGACACCTTGGAGCGATTACATCCGGGAAACAGGGGCTTCGATTGTGGCTGACAAGGAACGAGGGGATGAAATGGTCCTTCGCCTCTTGGACCTGCGGCGAGCGCTGGACCTGACAGTGCGTGACGCATTTAACAAAGATGAAGATTTCCTTTGGGGAATGCGAGAGGCGTTTGGCAATTTTATGAATGACCGGAAGATTGCCGACTGCTGGCCATCGGGCACATCCAAGATAGGCGAGATGACTGCAAAGCACATTGACATGCTGCTTCGTGGTGGTATCAGAGCACTCCCCAAGGAACTTCTTTCCGATGTCAAAGATCGAGCTGCAGCTGAGAAGGCAGGTCATGCTAGTAGCGCTGACGAAGATGCTGAGCTGGACAGGCAGTTAGACCAGGCTCTCGAGCTGTTCCGATTCATAGAAGGCAAGGATGCCTTTGAGGCCTTTTACAAGAAAGACTTGGCTCGCCGCCTTCTCATGGGCCGTAGCGCTAGTCAAGATGCCGAACGCAACATGCTCACCAAGCTGAGAGGCGAGTGCGGCTCAAACTTTACACATAATCTGGAGCAAATGTTTAAAGATCAGGAGCTCGCCAGGGATGAGATGGAGGCCTACAAGGAGTGGTGCCAGGGCAGCCCCGACCGCGTTGGCAAGGTGGACCTGCAGGTTATGATCCTGTCTGCTGCCGCCTGGCCAACGTATCCCGATGTAAGGCTCAATGTGCCCGAGGAGGTTGCCAAACGCATCGACCAGTTTGATAGACACTATAAGAGCAAGCACACTGGCCGAGTCTTGACATGGAAGCACTCTCTGGCGCACTGTGCCATCAAGGCAACCTTTCCCAAAGGAACAAAGGAGCTCCTCGTCTCGGCGTTCCAGGCCGCCGTACTCTTGCTCTTCAACGACGTCACCGGAGATGGGTTCTTGGCATATGAGCAAATCTCGGCCGCCACGGGCCTCCAAGGCGGTGATTTGGACCGAACACTTCAGTCATTGGCCTGTGGAAAGGCGCGTGTGTTGACAAAGCATCCTAAGGGGCGCGATGTGAATCCTACGGACACATTTACTTTTAACAAGGCTTTTACCGACCCCAAATATCGTGTCAAGATCAACCAGATCCAGTTGAAGGAGACCAAGGAAGAAAACAAGGCTACACACGAAAAGATTGCGCAAGATAGGCGGTTTGAAACCCAGGCTGCCATTGTGCGCATCATGAAGAGCCGTAAGACTATGGGTCACGCGGAGCTGGTGGCCGAGGTCATCAACTTGACCAAGAAGAGAGGCAGTGTTGAGCCGGCCGCCATCAAGAAAGAAATCGAGAGGTAAGCATCTTAAAAGTCTCCGAGAGTGACGACCAGATAAGCTAACTACTGCAATAGCCTGATCGAGAAGGATTATCTTGAGAGAGAGGAAAACTCTTACACATATTTGGCATAAGGGGGCTGTAGTTGGATGTTTGATACACACATTTGCTTATATTCGTTTGCTTTGGCACTGATAGAAGGCGTGGCGGGCCAAATGGTACATGAGGCGTGTTAGAGTCACTCGAACAACTTGGATTTAGCAAGCAGAAAGCATGTAGCTACATGAATTCCACGATCCCATGACGACCGCGTGTTTTGGTCCTTGCTACGTTTTTTGCCCCTTATTTTACTTGCTCCTTTTGCCCGATCTACGTTGTACACTGAAGTCGAGAGATTGGATGCTCTATTACAAATCGGTCTGCTATCAGGGAAGACAAGCGTGTAAGAAGGATTGCATATTTCTACGACTGATTGGTGATTTTCAGTGCGATGGGAAAATCCCTCACACCGCAACGTCGATGATACTCATAGTGCGGCATCTGAACGTGTGCAAGTTGACCATCTAACGGTGAGGTTTGAATAAGGCGACCTCCTCCGTGCTCTATACTATTTGTCAGACCCCTTTGGAGTTGATTCTGGCAGATGGAACGAATAGGCCGCCAAAGTTGAGTGAAAAGAGGCAACCCAAAAGCAAAGTGCCTTGTTACGTTTTGTTTGCCAGTGCATCACCATCCACAAACTGCCACGTCAAAGAGGCTTGCGGGATCAACCCACTGAGTCACTACACTCGAGCCTCCATTCGAACCGATCGTCGCGTCTTGTTCTGATCAGATCCCACTGGCGATTCCGACGGTCAGCGTGGCACGAGGAATGCCTGGTTTCGGGGCTGTCAAGCCCATGTAGATGGTTGTACAGAGTACCGAGTTTCTCCTCAGTGTAACACGGCGGGAAGAATCTTATGTTCCGGCTAAGACTTTGAAGCTACACAGGAGCACAGACGTGCTACCAATTCTTGTTACTGGATAGTCTTACTGTGCTGCAAACGGTGGGATTAGACACCTGTGGTTAAATGAAGACTCCATTTAGAAACAGGGACGCGTTCGCCCTCTTACACGTAGGGTTGGTGTTTCAAGAACTACGCGGCGTGTCGAAAAGTGAGGCTTCACAAGCGTGCAGGCCATTCTCGACTCACGGCATTTACGGCGCAAACAATCGGCATCCCGTTTTCGATCAAATGGTAAGGCGGCTAGTTGCCTCATTGGAGCTGAACAGATCAAAGGTGTCCAAGGCTAATGCGGCGTGTCGAACTGGTGGGAGGGGGTGGGAAAGATAAGGCGTAATTACTGTACACTATTGATGCAGGGATCCCTGCATATTCAAATGTTTCGATGATGATATCTCGCAGAATGTGAGGCGGAAGTGCTACTTTCACATGTTTCCCCTCGGACAAAAGGGTGCTGCAACACTTACACAAGAACTACTTATTAGACTTAGTACCAACCAAGAGAAAAGAAAAACGTGGTCTACATGTACATGAGGAGAACCTCCGTGTTTCATTTGTGAGGCTGATGCGATTACTTGCAAGGCCCCAGATGAGGTTAGCACACAGCTTGCACCATGACAGCTGCACGCTTAGACTTGTTATGCACAACATCCCCCGCACGGAGGATTCCGAACCAAAATCCATCCAGCTCACCGAAACCAACCAACTAACTATCTAAGTACCGAATGTAACATTCCTGTATTGTACATGTATGCATACAAGTATCGACACCATTTCAGGACAAGAACAGCTGGCAGCTTTCGCCTCACTATCCTGTCCGTGGAGTCGCTACACACCACACGTACTAGTATTCAATGCTCGGTCAACCCATTTCGCAGATTTGCTTCTTGTGTTCCGCCTCACTTTTTTGATTAGCTGATTCTGCCACTTTTAGCATCGAGATATAGGTAGATGTAGAGGTAGACGTAGAGATAGCTCGGCATATATAAATCGGGGTGTGTCTTCAATGTTTATCTGCCTTGCCTGGCTTCAACTCTCTTCCATCATCATCAAGATATCAATCAAATACTACAAGTCAAGTCATCTTTTGAAAGCCCGTCTCAATATGATTTCGGGCTTGCCTGAGGGTGTTGTTCAGCTCAGCAGCAATCGCAGAGCTGGACACCCTCGCCGTCCCGAGCCACAGCAATCCTCTCTCCAATCATCAGTTCATCAAATAGGAGATCGAGGCCTTGCGCAAATGTCTCTTCCAAGACAGTCCATGATGCAACCTCGTCCTTCATCATCATATAATTCACATATGCCCCCCATCCCAGCACACAATGCGCGCACATCACATCAGCCAATGTCCGAGTCTCAGCCACGGCGAAATGTCGACATTATTGATACCCGCGACGGAAACATCACTGAATCAGAAGCTCGCAAGCGCCTCTCCTCTCTCATAGTCATCCGTATAGAGAGATTAGCCGATCCATACGACCTCGACGATGAAGGCAATCCCATGCGTCCAACCTGGGACAAGGCAACACACACGGTACGAAGAGACATATCTCAGGAAGACGCGAGACGCAAAGTCCGTGAGCTGAATAAGGAAACTGGCTCTGTGACAGACAAGAAGAACGAGCTTTCGTCGGCGATCCAGAGGCAACTAGAGCATGCGTGGAATAAGCTGGATAATATGGAGTCGGACCCTCGCTTGGTTTACACACTCGCTCAGTTGGATTGGAAGTATAAGAGAGTCGAAACTAGAGGCCATGGTGGGAAGCATGAGAGACGGAACAAGGATAAGAAGAAGAGCAAAGAGAAGCACAAGTCTAAAAGGTCACCGTCAAGATCAAAGCCTAAGAAAGAGCGAGTATCAGTGACGGCATACTTTAGGAGGGAGCCAGGACGCAATGAACATTGCTTGAAGATGCTGAGGGCCCAGAGACAAGAACATGGAAGCAGAAGTCTGCCTCTCAATGAGCATATACCCATGGTGATCCCGGGTCAGCCACCTCGCCCACAGCCTGTTCAGAATAACACTGCCCGTTCTCTGCCACACTTTCAGACTCACCAGCCTGCATTTGATCCTCAGGTTCAATGCCGTTTCCCTTTGAGCCAGCCTTCAAACGCATTGGCCGCTCGTCCTAATGGATCAGCTCCTCCACCTCCTTTTCCTCCTCCTCCTCCTCCGCCTTCATCTCAGCCAGCATTATCATCATTGCCGGCCCGGATTCCCCCTCCATCAATTTCTTCACGAAGCAACCTCTCTCAAGCAATCGAGGCCCAGAATCGCAGGATCCAATCAAACGCACCTAGAATGGAGCGCCAGGCTACAGCAGAGTCGCACAACTCCAGAAGCTCCGTCACCTCCTTCGACTCCCTCTCCAGCGAAGACTCCGAAGATGACATCCTGACACCAAGCTCTTCTGTTGGCCACAGTCCTCCTCAGCATGATGGGCAAAGAGGCCGAAGCAGGTACCGCCAGCATCAGAATGGAGGCGAATCCGTCGCTCTGGAAGTGGCCCGCCGTCAGAGGCCAGCCGACAGGTTCGTTGGTATTCCTCCTCCAGCGCCTGATCCTATCAAAGCAGTGCCCGACGCAGAGATTCCGAGGCGCGTTGAACAGAGAGCGTACCGCGAAGGCGTCATAGATGCACCTGGAATGGCAAGATCCATGCCTACGGGGAACATGAGCTCATCACGCCAGCCTCGAATCATACATGATCCTCCAGAAAGTCAGAGATCTCTTCCTCATCGCTCAGGAGGGTACTCTCTGAGCAATCAAGACATGGATCGATTGGGAGAGAGGTTCAGCCGGACATCATTAGCAGATGAACCCAGAAGTCGCCCGGAGCCAGCAAGACGATACCGCGATGATTCCGATGACGAAATCATGCTACCTGGATCGAGTCGCGGTCCATGGAGAAGGCAAGATGCTCAAAGATATATGGCAGATAGAAAGCGTACTGATCAAGATGCGTGGGATCTGGGTAGGAGTGGTCCGCTGCGATATGAGGAGAGCCAACGGAGGGCATCGACTTATGCAGGATATGAGAGATAAAGAATGATTTTCTTGTAATTTGATGTGTAACATTTGTCTTGGTTCAGGTTTGTTCTTCACACTGGACAGCTCATTACATAGCTGTTCTTTGCTAGCCAAACTGGCAGTACGACTGAATTAAAAGAAAAAGAAAAAAATACTAAGCCTTTCAACTCTTGAGATCAAGAAAGATCAAGTATTGCCTTGCAACTATAATGACTTTGAGCTGTGATAATAAGCTGTCGTTCTTTTCCTTCTCCCTAGGTGGCTACTACCCACCTAGGTAGTAGGCAGCATTTATACTGAATAGGTACTTGGTGTTCGCTGTGTATAGAAGCTAATTTCTCCACCAAGACCATCTTCATCTAGCAATCAAGTAAATATACATAAATTTCATATATATACAGATAACATCTATCAATTTTCCGTAGCACTCTCTATATTGGAATTATGGATAGCCAATCTCTTGGTCTGTTGCCCCAAAGCTCGACGTTGTAGGTTAAGTACGGGAATGACGCAAATGCTTATCGTTAGAGCTTGAATGGACTAACACACACCCATCGCTATTAGCCAGGTACCGCCTAACCCCCCAAATGTATGTTACACAAAATATGTTACTCGATGGCTCGTTGACAAGATTAAAATTTTGACCATTCATTCCCCTTATTGCTCTATTTCCTTAGAAGGGTTATCGTCAATGGTAAGTGTACATATGTAGCAACAAATGCTTAAGAGCGTGCAGCGTGTAAAGTGGTCAATCGCGGATGACTAAGCATGTCGTGTACAAACAAAATAAACCAAAGCTTGCATGGATACGCGATCCCCAGCGCGTTGATTGATTGCACAGGCCCTAGACGCGCCTTCAATATGCACTAGCAGCATCTCGATCTGACAAGTACCCAGGCAGTAACTGATTGATGGTGGTATTGGTTTGATACTGCTATTCTTCCAGGCCTTGCCTCCCCCTCGGCACCTGTATATGATCTCTATCTTCAACCTCGCTGTTCGACCCTCGCCGACCTCGCGGAGCCTTCAAAGGGCAGCGCACCTTGCCCATGTCCACTCGACTCGCCCGTCTTTCGACCCGATGTTTGCAAAGGCTCACAAGACGTTCAAGGCCAATGAACCCCCCGGTCGCAATGCCCTAGCCAAGCAGCTGTTCCCGTCCAGCAGCCCTGCGGCTCCCGTGACCGACATTCGGGATCAGCTCAAGAAGCCTGTGGCTAATGCTAACAGCGTTTCTGTCCCTGCTTCTGCTTCGTCGGCGAGGACAGCCCCGTTTTCGAAACCTCTGCAGGACCGATCGTCGGGCCTCATGCAACAGCAACGGTCCATGACCACCTCGAGCAGCGCCGCCACGGGATCGCTGGCGACGCTCTACACCAATTCGGATTCGTTTAAGGACGTCGACGTCGTTGACCTTACTGGGCCCGACACAAAGACAAAGGCAAAGATTCAGGAAGTTTACTTTGAAGAAGATGATTTTAGCGACGATGCGGACCTCGATCTTGATTTCAAGCCCCCCTCTGGGGTTCCTGTTCTCCCCGACCCAAAGCCAAAGCCGATAGAAGAAGATATCCTCCCTCCGTCTTCTGCTGCATTCCCGCCAGCGACTCAACCATTAGATTGGTCCTCTTCTCCCACATCACATTACTTCCCACCTCAACTTCAAAAGACAGCTGCTTCTTTGAAGCGTGATTCATCTGGAGAGAGTGAGATGACGGGATTGCCCGCACCAAAGAAAAAGCGAGTGTTGCCGGCAAGCTTCCGCTCCGAATCCAGTGACAGCCAAAGCCAGGATGCTCCGGTCGCTGCGATTGCCCCGCCTACAAAACCACCGCGCATGTGGGACGCTCCCGTCAGTGCCATTAACGAGCAAAAGAAACAGTTCAAGATTCAACAGGCATCGCGGTCAGAATCCCAAGGGCTAGACGAACAACCCCCCCAGTTTGGCAAAACCCACGATGGGGCTAAAGGCGATGCCATCCATCTGAGTAAGGAACAGGAGCATGTGCTCGACCTTGTAGTGAACCAGGGGAAAAGCGTGTTTTTCACAGGCCCAGCAGGAACTGGAAAATCTGTCTTGATGAGGGCCATCATCAACCAGCTCAGAACCAAGTATGCCCGAGATCGCGAGCGGGTGGCTGTGACAGCCTCGACAGGTCTTGCGGCGTGTAACATTGGAGGAATTACTCTTCACAGTTTCTCGGGTAGGCCACACGTTGACATTGCCGCAGGCCTAATGCCCGTCGGTTGATGGTTATCCAGAGACACAAACATAACTAATACTTTGGGGATAGGTATTGGCCTTGGAAAGGAAGACGCAGCTACTCTTGTCCGCAAAATTAGAAGGAACCCTAAAGCCAAAAACCGATGGCTTCGTACCAAATGTCTCATCATTGATGAGATATCCATGGTGGATGGAGATTTGTTTGACAAACTGTCACAGATCGGAAGAACCATTCGCAACAACGGCCGACCTTGGGGCGGCATTCAACTCATCATCACAGGTGATTTCTTTCAGCTCCCGCCGGTTCCTGATGGGGACAAGAAGCGTGAAGCCAAATTTGCCTTTGATGCTGCTACTTGGAGCACATCAATAGATCACACGATTGGCCTTACACAGGTTTTCCGTCAGCGCGACCCCAAATTCGCTGCCATGCTGAACGAGATGCGACTGGGGCAAATTACCCAAGACACAGTAGACACTTTCAAGAAGCTTGCAAGGCCACTCGAGTTCAACGATGGTGTGGAGTCGGCCGAGCTCTTCCCTACGCGAGCACAGGTAGATGGGTCCAACGAGAGAAGATTGCGAGATTTGCCTGGAGCACCAATTAAATATGATGCAATAGACACAGGAGATGTCAACATCCGAGACAAGCTACTGGCAAACATGATGGCGCCGAAATCCATCGAGCTCAAGATGGATTCTCAAGTCATGCTCATCAAGAACTTGGATGGATCCCTGGTGAATGGATCACTTGGCAGAGTCATCGCCTTCTCTGACGAGAGGACATTTGACATGACCAACATGGACGACTACGATCCGTTTATGGACGACGCCATGGCAAAGGCACGCAGGAAGCTGAAGGCCTTTAGCCGCGAACCTGACCCAGACGGTTCAGGCATGAAGTATCCTGTTGTGCGCTTCATTTCCACAGATGGAGTGGCGCGAGTAATCCTTTGCCAGCCCGAGGAGTGGAAGGTGGAGCTTCCCAACGGAGAGGTTCAAGCCAAGAGAGTCCAACTTCCCTTGATTCTCGCGTGGGCCCTGTCCATCCACAAGGCCCAAGGCCAGACTCTGGAGAGAGTAACGGTCAATCTGGGACGGGTGTTTGAAAAAGGACAAGCTTATGTCGCGCTCAGCCGTGCCACCAGCCAGGAGGGGCTGCGAGTCTTGGGCTTTGACAAGAATAAGGTCATGGCCCATCCGCGCGTCATTACGTTCTATCGGCAGCTCTACAGCGCCGAAGAAGCAGCGGCGAAAAGGCCAAATTCGATTGCGGATTTTATCTCAAATCGGAAGGGCGTTGTAAATACCCAGGTTCGAGAGGTTGTTGACCTGGACTCGGAAGAAGAGCGCGCAATGGCATATTAGCGAGACTTCACTTGTTTTGTCATGTCGAAAACCGTAGATCAGTGTAATCTATGAAAGCATTTGTATCATCACTTCATCATTCTTACTATATGATTCCCCCCTCATGAATATCTAGATACGGGAGTGAGGGATAGTTGCGATGTATCGTCATCACCAGACTCAATTTTAAGGGGTTCTAGACCAGCCCCAATGAAAGACAAAGGTCTCAGCTTAATATAAAGTTGTCAACACCCAAGACTCAAGCCTATTGATCCCGAGAGTTGCAGTCAGGTGCAGAAAAGTCTTAGACAGGCCTGCATGTGCTTGGGGGCGATTGGGTGCGGACGGACGGAAACTCCGGGGGGGCACGTTGTCAGAGATGCAAAAACATCCACTTGATCCATAAAAAAACTGTTGAGAGACAGGGGAATATGAATCAGTCAGCGACTTAGTCGTGTCTGTGTCTGGATACGGAGTCGTATTACACTGGAGTAAGAAATGATGCTGGGAGTGAATCCCGCATAGACCCCACGAAGTGATGGTTAGGATGACAGACAGTACAGGGGAAGGATACAGTGAATATGTACCTATACGGAAGACTCGATGTGGCCATCCTGTGTTCTGCTTATTCTGTTCTCTTAACATGTTCTGTTCACCCTAAATTAGCATCAATTGTATAAAATAAATAAATTAGAAACGCAGTCGGAGGCTCCTCTTCTGCAAAAAGACACATAGCTATCCCGGGAATATTCTGGGGTATTATGCCAGATAGCATCCTCGTGGGGTGTGGTAACATTCGGTCAACCTAGACTTAGTAAGAGGAGCTCGAGCTTATTACTGCAGAGGGCAATCTGATCCATATGATGGCATCTGGAACAGTCATTGGAACACCAGAATTGGACTGGAGTGTGACAGCGGGCTAGGGATGTGCCTGCAGGTGCCCGCACTGGTTAGTGGCTGGCTGGGCAAGTAAGATCCAGTTGAGGCGCTGACTATGTTACCACAGCGCGATTGCCCGTTGCTGCAGGGGGCTTCTTACAGGCTCCTTCAAGCTGCTACAGGGCTCCCACCCAGCGCCGTTTGGCCTACCTAAGCATAATCCATCCATATCAAGACGCGAAGGGCTCTGCTCGGCAACCCGTTTGAGCCTAGCGCAGCCACATCCCAAACCGCTTTCTTTCCGCCCGCCAAAGTTGCCAGCCAGCAATCCATATCGTCCACCAAAATTTATCGTCTTCATCCATTTCTTTCGCACGCACTTTTCCCACGTTCTCTCTACCGAACCGGCGGAGGAGAGGCAGCACCAGAGAGGAGGCCCTTTGAGTTTTCTCTTTGACGCTGTTCGAATTGTCCCCACGACCACGGCGACTGCGCTCGCCCTCTTCACGACTCGTCTCCGACTGCGCGCGTGTCCCAAATTCCTCCTGACGTCGTTGGACCTGTTCGGAAGCTGTCCTCCACCTGCGCTGCTCTTCGTGACAAGTCACCGCCGATCGAGCGCCCACCGCGCCTCCGTCGTCTGGGATTTCTTCTGGCCGATTACAGGAGGCCGGAATCCGTCTCCATTGGGACCTTCACTCTGCAATCATCTCGTCTTTACTTCCCAGAAGAAGCCTTTGTTGTGAGGGCTTGCCAGGGTAGTGGTTTGTTCCTAGATGACAGCGTAAAGGCCACAAACGACGGAGATTGCCACTCCCTTTGTTCTTTCTGACCATCAGGGAGACGACGCAGCCGAGCTACGAGGGATTGGACCAGGAGCTGCCGGGCTGACTAGCATCTCAACATGGCGAGCCAGTTCACGGGCCTGCAGATGCGGGTGGTGCTGAGGGATCCTGCTGAGTACATGCTCACGGGCACGGTGAGCGATGTGCAGGCAGGGAGCAGCCTCACCTTGACAAATGGTAAGCGCGTTCCCTTTTCATCTTACTTGGTGCTATTTGCTTTCTTACTTTACGCCCCGAAGACCACGACATCTAGTATGCACAAAGACTAACCCACCGATACAGTATTCATCGATGCGACGCGCGAGTGGGTTCCTCATATTCGAATCGACGCCTCCAACATTGCCGATCTCGAAGAAATTGGTTGCGATGGACCGGATTCGAAGCCGCCAGTCCCAAAATACCCTACCCAACAGTCACCCAGTAAACCGCTGGTACAACCACCCGCGCAGCCAACTCAGCCGGCCTTTGTTGACCCAGCTATTCTGAGTCTAGGCAGGCGGCCCAAGTCGAATACCTTGAGCAGTCAAAAGAACCCACCTGAAAAGCAAGGCGATGAGACCGACGCAACGGCGCTGCCGGGAGTCCTGTATGGTATACATGTGGGGCGACCCTCGCTCGACTCGGGCGATGATGAGAATACTATTGTGGCGTCGGTTAAGGATTTGAAGATAGATCCAGTAGTCATCCTCCCCAAGGATGTGTCCATTAGTAAATCTCGACCCTCCAAGGAGGTACCAGGTTCCGCACAACAGCAACAGAAGAAGAAGGCAAGGCGCCATCCCAAGGCTCATAAGGAGCATCTAGGCGAACCGCAAGTAGCCGTTCAAACCCAGGGACATGGAAAGGGCTGGCGGCAGACCCCTATCTTACAGAGCACCGCCTCTTTCCAGCCCTTCAGTTCCCTCAAGCGAAATGGCAAGGGCGTCAAGAATCTCAAGGACAATGGATGGGCATCTGAGGACGTCACCGAAGAGATGGGAGAGTTCGACTTCGAAAACAACCTGGCCAAGTTTGACAAGCACAAGATCTTTGATCAGATGAGGAAAGAAGACCAGGTTGACGATGCAAGCCGCCTTGTAGCACACAACCGCCGGCCTAAGCCCGGAACGGCTGGAGGCAAAAACCTGCACTACTCTGAGAATGTCCTGGATATGCCTTCGACCTCACCGGCGCCAAATGCCGACTACTGGAACAGTGAGGCGGATGTTGGGGCTAACGGATCAGAGAGACTAAGCGGCCGTGAGCCCAAGAATGGCAGCCAGACTGGCAAGCGGCCCGACAGCAAGACTGGAGGTCGGCGTTCACAGTCACGCAAGGCGAGCACTGCTGCTCCGGTTGGATCACAGCCCCTTAGTAGGGTCAACTCCAGCCTACGATATCAGGCATCTCGCCGCTCGAGCCCCACGACGGGGCATCGCAGCACCGACTACGAACAGCAACAGCACCAGCCTGGCCTCTACCTCATTCCTTCAAACCGTCGAGTGGAAACGATATCTACGCTTCAGATGCTCAATATCGAGAACATTGCCGCCAACGAGATTGGATTTAGCGAGACCCTGATGGCGGAAAATGCGGGCAGGGGCATCGCCGAGGTGGCAGTTACTGCGCTGTCGGATCCGGCTATGAAGGTTCGGTTCGAGATGGTCGTGGCCGGAGCGTCCAGCGAGGCCACCGTGCGCTCATCTACGATTGTGATTCTTGCCGGTAACAACAAGTCAGGCATCCGTGCGCTGGCCGCTGGCCGTCACCTACGAAACAAAAACTTTGACGTGGTTGTGTGTCTGGTCGGTATCGAGCGCGAGCGCGACTTGCTGGAGGATTTGAGGCGGCAGATCCAGCTCTACAGAAACTTTGGAGGCAAGGTACTGAGCAAGCACGACTTTTTCGAGTACCTCCGAAAAAGTTCTGCAGCCCCTAACGGCCTATCCATCTCTCTCATCATCGATGCGTTGCTGGGTCTTACCATGTCGTTTGAAGAGCTGAGAGTGGGTGATCAGGCGTCAGTATACGAGCTGATGGAATGGGCAAACCGGAACGAGGCCTTTGTGCTGGCGGTCGATGTTCCTTCGGGGATTGATCCGACGAGCGGCAAGGTTGCCATAATCGACGGAGGCCACTTGTTCGTCAAACCACGCTACGTTGTCGCTATAGGAGCACCCAAGAAAGGGCTTCTAGAAGTCGTCACACCCCCTCTCCACGATGATCCCTCCCTATCAACAAGCATTGCGCAAGAAGATGAATGGCGTCTGTTCATTGTTGATTTGGGCCTGGGCAGTGCAATCTGGAGAAAAGCTGGCACCAAAATACGGAGAGGCATCGAGTTTGACGGTAAATGGGTGCTGGAAATGAAGTACCGCGGAATCGAGGAGGACGAAGACGAAGACTAAGACCAAAAAACACACACACCACTTATATACATATAGCTAAACGTTGTTACGAATATCAAGACAGAAGAACCAAAAACAGGATGGGAAAAAAAGGAGGGGACATTGGGTTGAGAAACGTGATAAAGAGGTTATTATGCATCTGCCTGGCCGGGGATCGGCTTGCGGAGGCTTTTCAAAAGGAGTATAATAGCGAACTGTAATTATAACACAGCATCATGAGGCGTCAAGAGGAGGTCGAATTCGAGTTTTCGACAAGAATGTATTCTGTATTCTAGCTTGAGGAGGGTTGATACCAATAGCAATACATGGAGGAGAGATTTCCAAACTGAATGCCTGGCTCGGTGTCTATTATTGTATTCCGCCTTAGCAAAGCTGCTGCGAAGGGTACGGTACCTCCTCATTGGACCTATTACTGTGCGTGCCAAGGTAGCATGAAGGTAGCATCGGCTCCCGGGTTTTCTAGAAGGTGGTAGGTAAAGAACTACCAAGTCAAAGGAAGACGAAGGCCTGCACCGCGCGAGACTTTTGTGAGGATAGAGCAATGCCAAGACTGCGGGATAGCGGAGACAAGCTTTGCCAAGAAGACGGCGCGCTGGGCATGGGCAAAGACGCAAATGGGGGGCCTCTTGCAGTTCGCCGTTCGCGTTCTGGATCTTCCATTTTAAGGGGTCGCTGAAGATTTCTTGGGGTTCTGGAATCATGCATGCAAGCACCTTAGTAGGGCCTCTTGGCTGCTGTTCTTTGGGTGGGATGGGTTCATGGCATCATCAATGCTTGTTGCTGTTGTTGTTGTCGTTTTCAACAGGGATGCAACTGGCCGGGGAGCTGAGATAAACTTATTGTGCTACTTTATTTTTTTCGATGGAGCTCCACACAAGAGTGCAAGGCAACAAAAGTTCTCGCTCGGGGGGCTTATGCCGACTTGCCTCTTTTGTTGTCTGGGACGGTTCGCCGAGACACGTGGGAGGGCGAAACTCTGTGGCCGATTGGGGAGATTTTGGCTGTTGGATGGGCTTGATGCATGAAGGACGCTGAGCATTGGTATCTGCATCTGCAGCTATATCTGCATCTATCTATGCATGGAGTCAATAGCATATACTACTGTATTTGATGCTTAGTGAGAATGGAGGAGTAATAGCGAATTGACGCGAAGCCATCTCTGACAAATGTTCATACGACGCATTACGGCACAGTACCACTGTGCAGACACTGTACTGTGTGCCGCACCCTGAGCCACCGCCGAAGCCCATTGGCCCAGGCTCTCTGCAGTGCCCCGTCCCCGCTCCCAGGACAGGCGCCGCACCACGTTGTACCGCCACCAATACAGTGCAAATTGCCAGCACTCGACATCCAGCTCCTCGAAAAGGGTGCCCAGGAAGAACAACACCAAACTCCTCTCTCGACCCCTCTAACGACATTCGCTCCGTCTCGACGTTGCCAGATCGATCGCCGATATCTACCGCTTCAGCCTTGACGATTACTCAACTACTGAACGAGACGACGTTTCTCTGCTTTTTACGAGACTCCTGATTTTGAGCGCACGCGGAAGTCCGGGGCTGAAACAAAGGGCTTTTTTTTCGCGATCGAATCATTGTTACGAAGTCTATGTTTGACAGCCGCCACTGATTGATATGACACTCGAATTGCTCACGCCACTCTGAACCCGACGTCGACTGAATATTCCTTGCCGCGATTCGATTTTCGGCTTCCTCCAGAGATCTCTCAGAGCGGTGCCGCTGACTCCGCCTGTCCGTTCGATTTCGCGGATCGACTCATCATCTGTCAGCGTGTCTTAGATTTTGCGAAGCTACCTGAAGTTTTGCTCCGCCTCAGTCCCGTCAAAACAGGCGGAAAAGGAGAAGAAAGCATTGCCGGGGCCTGCTTCGATATCAC
This sequence comes from Trichoderma camerunense, assembly GCF_050948025.1. Taxonomy (NCBI): domain Eukaryota; kingdom Fungi; phylum Ascomycota; class Sordariomycetes; order Hypocreales; family Hypocreaceae; genus Trichoderma; species Trichoderma camerunense. The sequence continues at coordinate 55,056 of NW_028145348.1, forward strand.
GCCCACAAGCATCTTCCATGGCGCACCTGCGATAGGACCCCCGACTGGTCACCTCCTCCCTTGTCGTCGCCGTCTTGCCGGCTGACTCTTGTGATACCGCTTACGTCTTTTCGCTTTTTTGATATCCCGTTTCGATCCGACTCCCATCCAACGATAGCGGCCATGTCGATAACGGCCATGGCCAACGTGGCCCTCGCGGCTACGTCGTCGATGGAGGCGTCCATGGCGCTGTGCACCAGCACGTGGCTGCCGGCCAACGGCATCCTCTCACTGGACGGCCAGTCGGACGACGCCATCCTGACGCTGGATAACGACGCCCTGTTCCAGGCGCCGTGCCCGACGGCCACGATCCCGAGTGTTTCTGTCGCCATCAGCGACCCGGAGACCACCAGCAGCGGAGGCTCGAGCCTGGACCTGCAGGACCTGGGCGACGGCGATCCGGACGACAGCCCGCACTTTTCCGACTTTCGAGACCCCTTTTACGCCTCGAGTTTTCCCATCTGCTACGCCCTGGCGGCTACCACCGTTACCGCCTACATGCTCGTTATTATGCTTTTTATCACGCCACGGTCCTTTTTCGACAGCGGCGTTGTCTATCTTGGCCGCCCCAACAGCTTCACCAACAGCTCCTCGGGAGGTGTGAACATTGGTGGGCGGCCGTGGCTACAGAAACTAGCCGCCTTGACGGTCGCGATATCTCTAACGATTGCCACGGCGGACACATTCCGAATCGCGAAGATCCAGTACATATGGGGAGTGCAGAATGCAAAGGTACTTCAGAACGAGGTCATGGGGAGCACCGAGCTCAAGGCCATCCGCATCGTGTCCGACACGTTTCTCTGGCTCGCCCAGGCGCAGACGCTGATCCGCCTGTTTCCGCGCCATCGCGAGAAAATCATCATCATGTGGGCTGCTTTCTTCCTCATCAGCCTCGATGTCATCTTTAGCGCTCTCAACAGCTTTCTGTACTCTGACCCGGACAGTATTGGGAATTCTATGCCCAAGAGTTTTGCTCATCCCATCCCCGCGCTGAGTTACCTATTCCAGCTGGCGCTGGGGGTGCTGTACGCCGCGTGGGTTGTGTACTACGCAATTATGAAGAAACGATATGCCTTCTATCATCCCCTGATGAAGAACATGGTTTTGGTGGCCAGCATTTCTTTGGGCGCCATCCTGATACCAGTCGTCTTTTTTATCCTCGATATTTCAAAGCCAGAGTTTACTGGCTGGGGTGATTATGTGCGGTGGGTTGGTGCGGCGGCAGCCAGTGTGGTGGTGTGGGAGTGGGTGGAACGAATTGAAGCACTGGAGCGTGAAGAGAAAAAGGATGGAATACTTGGAAGAGAGGTGTTTGATGGAGACGACACGCTAGAAGTGAACGCAGCAGAACTCCCTTGGTCACGAAAGCGAAAGGGATACAAGGTGGAAGGTGGTGGAGGTGATGGCAGAGGAGTGATGGTTACGGAGAGGGAGCAAAGACCTCGAGAAGGCAACGGTTGGCCCGGTGTACCGGTCATGAGCGGCCGAAATCGTGAAAGAGAGCGCGGCAATGGACACGGCCGCGATGACGACGAAACTGGCGGCGGGGCAGCAGGGGAGAGGACATCAGGACATATTTTGAGGCCGCCAGTGTGGCTCACGCGACCTGCCCCAGCCATAACACAAGCTAGCAGAACAGAAACCACCAGCGCTGCCAGCAGCACCGTTTACGCCGTGAGATACCAGGGAGGCTCCGATACCATGGCGAGAGCAGCTGATCTGGCGAGAGCAACTCAGATCCGACCCACGACAGAAGCCTCGAGACCCGAGAATCACCCCCAGAGTCGCCATCCTGCTGTGGACGATGGGGTTTCGACAAGCCAGTCGCCTACATCCATCTCTCCAGGGGACTCTCCATCCGTTCACATTGCGATACGGGAGCCGGAGAGGTCGATGGATTTGGAGGCGAACTCTAGCTCGGGCGGCGGTCGTTGGCAGTCACTGCTGCGCCGTGGAAACGGCAGCCAAGTCCCTTCGCCGCTGCAATCGCCTAGAGGACTATCAGATGCCCGCTCAACCTTTACGACAAGAGCCCGAATCGATACCAACAGATGGGATATCCGGAGCAGGCTGGAAGAGTTTGCCGTGAGCCAAGCCGACAGGATCCGAGAAAGGTTCCGGCCTACGACGGACACGGACAATCTCCCCGTGACAGTAATACCGGCGCCAGCACGACGAGGCGCGGCGCTGCAGCAGGTTCTGGAGGAGGAAGGCGAGGAACTAAGCAGCTCGGCGGCATCGGCCATACGGCGAGCGCGGGGATCCAGCAGCAGCAGCTCTTCTGAGGAGGTGTACGAAGTCAGGGGCCGGAATAACATGGCGCCCAACGCATACTCGAGAACGACAGCATCAGCGCACGAGAGGCCCATACCGCCAAATAATCCGCCGCTGTGGCCGGGGGTGCGCAATCGACATCTCTATGACGACGACGATTACTCGTATGACGATTCTGTAACGGAAACTTCGTCTGTGATTTCACAGGAGCACGAGCATGCACATGGACACGAGCGGGAACGAGAACGAGAACGAGAATCTGAACCAGATACTGGACAAGACGACGGACGCACGATACCGCCTGGCGGGTCTGGTGCCTCATAGAGTTCTATGGTTCTCTCTCTTCTCTTCTTCATCGTTGTGTGCGTTGCTTGGCTTGGTGTTTTACCGTTACGAAGCGTGTAATGAAGGAATCTTGTCTTTGAGCGAGGCGTTTTTTTGGGGGGTCACGGTTTTTTTTTCATGTATATGCGGTGTTTGAGTCCCTTTTTACTTTAGGGGGAGAGGTGTATGAGTATAGTATATAAAAATGTTGATGGATGGAGATATGGTGATGACGATACCCGGGGGCTTTTTTGAGGAGATTGTTATAAGAAGTTTATTTGGGAGGAACTATGTGTAGATGGGGGGAACGGCTGTGAGAGCGAAGGTGTTGCTATATTGTATTTAGGCTCTATGTCAATATTTACCATGAACTACTTGCTAGGGTTTATCTGATGGCAATGAAAACATGGTTACACAACAAATCTTGACGTTTAAGCTCATTCAAGGCGATATTATAGAGGGCCACAGGAGACTCGATTGGATAGTTCATCATATATACGTTCGGGGCTCTTCTGCACAATGCTAGGCATATTAACGGATACTATTCACAGCGTTTTTAACCTCCCCCCGGGTCGTGAATTGAGGCTGTCGTTGACCGAGGAAATGCAGATTACTCTTCACAGCATTTTTAAACTTCCCCCGGGCCGTGGATTGAGACACCCTCAGATTGCTCCATTACGTCACTTTCCGAGGAGACAGGGATTCATCGCAATCACAAAGCTCCGTAATCCGCCTCAAAAGCAGCATCGTCAAAAAAAGAACCAAGAATGCAATATAGTACAGTACAGCAACGGAGTACATAAGCGGACCATTCGGGTCATCTCAGGCACGAGCTACCAGCGCCACACGGAGCTTTCGCAACGACCATTCCGCCGTGATTTTAGTTTTCTCGGACCCTGGATTCGCTGCAAAGTTCCGACACTTGGGAATTAGTAAGTATACGCGTAACCGGCTTCCCGTTGAATCCACTGATTTTATGTTGCATAAGATACCAAAAAGCGATATATCGTACTTTTGCGCGGATAGTCGGTTATTACGTTGTGCGCTAAGAGGAAATAAGAGAATATGGGAACAAAGGGAAAAACAAGGCACGGGTGGGCGGCCAGGGGAGACCCCTGCATCCCGTGGTAGGGAAAAAGCGAGCTAGGCCTGGCAGGGATTTGGCACTTGGGACTAAGAAAGAAAAATAATTGGGGCGGAAGTGGGACGGGATTGTCAGGGGGAGTTGAAAGCAGAGAAGGATTTGATAGATGCTACAGAATGTGGTTTGTTCAACTTATTCAGGAGATGCTATTGTGACGAGGGGACTTAGTTATCTATTTGGTTGGAGGACTAGGAGTAATATTACAAGTACAGTAAGCAAATAGCGATCAGTGTTATCTCAGGCTCTTGATATAGTACAACTAGTTCGTGATTTTCCTTGGCGCATCTACCACTAATACCACCCAGAGCCCGCAGTAATCATACAATGAGCTGATCAGAGAGGAGAGACACGGGATGGAGCCTCTCATTAGCTACTAAGTGGGAGGGAGCAAGACGAAGGACAACATTTACAGAGCCAAGGCTATACTCAGCGAGGTGATCTGTTTAGGTATGAATTACATCAATAATTCAGGGTCCAGCAGCTGTCAAAAAAATAACTTTTCGCCATCAACGAAGCTTAACGGAACCCTGCGCCATGTCAAGCCTCTGCAATGAGATACAAAACAAACAAACAAGTCTCAATCCGATTTGGCATCTGTCAACAAGGGTAGTGTAGCCGGCACTTCAGCTTGATTCCCTCCTGGTCGTTGTTGGTTATGCACATGTCTGCCGTTACATGAGTCCTACTACAGTAAGGCTCAGGCACAGATTCCCCCCCGATACCCATAGAAAAAAAGGCACCTGCCTCGGCACTCCCCTGGGTACCGTCTACCTGGCTGCATCCTCACCAACAACAGTGCGCATCGGTAGACTCTACATTTCCGTTGGGGTGATCTGATCTGTGTTTGCCTCCGCCCAAAATTTTTCCATAGCTGAGGTGCCCTGCACTTTTACTGTACCTTAACTGTTTCCCTCTTTTTACTCCTTTGCATCTTTCTTTGTCCTACCAAATGCCGGCTTTCTCTCCTTTTACTTGAACCCTAATCTAGATCCCGCCTGGTAGCAGACGACAACGGCGTCATCGAAATAAAAAGAAGTCTCCGTCAAATCTCACTCGGCGTCTCCAACAATCGACGTGGCCTCGCCGTCCCGGTCCTGCGTCCTCCCTCTCCTTTTTTATATCCTTCATCTGCATTTGCCAATTGGACCAACAGCAGCTGTCGCTTTACTCGTATGCCCAAGAAAATAGACCGCTATTTTTGACACTCGACCCCTCTGACGGTTCATTAGACCGAAGCCTCTTATTAGTCCCAATTGTGAGACGAGACAAGCGGATAAGCCCACGCGAGTCTCTCACCCCAAGACCACCAATCAATTGCGCTTGCGCCCCGCGACGACAGGGGTGCACAATAAGAGGCCAGCGATCCTACTTGGAGTAGCATCGTCTGCTCAGGTTCGACTTTTCGTCCCCTTTTATCCTCCTCCTCCGCCGTGCAGCATCCGACCCTTTCGTCCCCTCTTTTGCTTGTGACAAGAGGCAACTTTGCGGCGTTTCGCGACCAACGAAACAAAGCCGCCCCGAAGCTCAACCGAGTCACAGCGTTGGGACGAACAATTCTCGAGGCGACAAACCAGCGGTCGAACTCGAACCAAGACATAAGACAGACAATCAACTTCGTTCGTGCTCGACTACTCGTATACAATGGCGGGGGTCGAGCCTTTCCCGCTGCTCAACACTTCGGCAGACCAGCTGCACAGTGCTGACGTCAACGTTGCGAGGCGCAGGCGTAAGAGCAGCGGCCTTGGAGGCGAGATTCGTGCTGGCGACACGGGCGCGCCAGCACTGGCCTCTAGCAGAGTCAGTCTCAATGCCCAGGACTCCGAGGTGAGATGAGATGACTTGAGAATTCCCACTGTACGAGGCTTTCGTTTCATCAGGCTGACCTGACCGCCACAATCAACAGCACGACTCGTCTGAGGGCTCAGAAGATGCCTCTGGCGCTCCCAAAGTTTCCAAGCGCCGTCGCACTCGCGGATTCTTTTCCCAGGCTCGCCAGACCATGGTTAAGCACACCTATGTCCTGCCCGCCGTCCTGCTGCTCGTCTTCCTGACTGGCTATGCTGTCAACCCGTCGGATTCCAACCCGCTACACCACTTTCTCTTCTTGTCGTACCCGATGCCCCAGGATGACCCCCTCAAGCCCATCCACTATGGCAAAGGCAAGTGGGACATTGCGTTCGTCGCCTTCTACACCATCGTCCTGTCCTTTGCTCGCGAGTTCATCATGCAGGAGGTCTTGCGCCCATTGGCCCGCATGACGGGCCTCAGCAAGGGCAAGCAGGCCCGTCTCATGGAGCAGATGTATACCGCCCTTTACTTTGGCGTCCTTGGACCTGCTGGCATGTACGTCATGAGCCGCACGCCCGTCTGGTACTTCAACACCCGCGGCATGTACGAGGGCTTCCCCCATCGCTCGCATGAGGGTGTCGTCAAGTTCTACTACCTCTTCCAGGCTGCCTACTGGGCCCAGCAAGCCATCGTCCTCCTCCTGGGAATGGAGAAGCCGCGAAAGGACTTCAAGGAGCTTGTGGGTCACCACATCGTCAGCCTGGCCCTCATTGGCCTGAGCTACCGCTTCCATTTCACCTACATTGGCATCGCCGTCTACATCACCCACGACATTAGTGACTTCTTCCTCGCCTCGTCCAAGGCTCTCAACTACATTGACCACCCCATTGTTCCTCCTTACTTCGCCAGCTTTGTCGTCGTTTGGATCTACATGCGCCACTTTATCAACCTAAAAATCATCTGGTCCCTCTTCACCGAGTTCCGCACCGTTGGTCCCTTTGAGCTCAACTGGGAGACTCAGCAGTACAAGTGCTGGATCAGCCAGTACATCACCACTGCCCTGCTTGCCTCCCTTCAGGCCTTGAACCTGTTTTGGCTCTTCTACATTCTGCGCATCGCCTTCAGATTCATCCGCGATAAGGAGGCGACTGATGACCGATCTGAAGACGAAGATGACGATGTAGATGAAAAGCCGGCCTCAACCAAGCACAATGGCAAGATGGCTGTCCCTTCTCTCGAGGTCCACTACGAGGCCGATGAAGACAAGGCGACTGCTTCTGCCAAGCATTAAAGAGTGCTTGACAACATACAGTCAACAAGAAAGGGGGGTGCGCATTATTTTTGGGTGGGTTGGAAAGCGCTATTAGTCTAATAGACGTACGATTTACGCAAAAAACAAAGCAAGCGGATTTGCGAAAAACAGATGCAATTTATAGGAATAGCGGTGTGAGAAGCAAGTTTTTGAATCATGCTTCTTTTCTTTTGGTCTTTACGTCTTGGAGACGGACCTACAACAATAACTAAGGGGAGAGTCTGTCCGGATATTGGAGGGCCGGAGACAGAACGTAGGGGCATGGGAGAACTGGCGTTCATCTTGTTTTGAACATGACAAGGGGAAACAAGAAAAAAAAGAGAGCCTTGGGTTTTAATACTAATTTTAATTTGATGATGCTTCTTCCTCCTTTTTCGGGGAGGAGAGGAAACTTCTTGATGCAAACTTTGGGAGAGGCGAGATGATCGATGAAGTATTTAGGATTTGGACAAAAAATTGCAGAGTTGGAGTTCTATTGCAATACGCTTTTGGAGAGGAGAGAAGGGGGGCGTGTATGTGTATTCAAAATCAAGCCTTGTTTCCTTTCATTGGTAGTTTTTGATCTTCCTTAATGAGAGGTTTGAAATAGGGATTCGGGTTGGATGAAATGAGGGTATACATAGGCAGGCAAGGGGGGAGCTACGAGGAGAGAGGGAGCTTCTTTCTTTTGCTTCTTTTGCAAATAACTTGAATGCCTAATATACTATATACTTTGTAACTATTTAATCTTAATGACTCAAATTTCTCTCAACGCATGTTCATGCTCCTCATCTCATGAGTATCCGTACAGAATCCGAACATCAACGCCATTCATGGACACAAATACATCATCCAGACAATAATCTACAGCAATTAATTCCTCAACTACAAACATCACATTTCACTCACAAGCAAAGACAATTTTTTTTTTTACCAAAATTGTTTTCTGTTAATTTTTCATGCTACCTAAGTTATCAAGGCTCGCCCTATACTTCTTAAGCAAAGTGGGAATATCCGTATCTGGTGCCCGATTTTTTTGTCATCCAGAGACCGTTTCATGGTCTCGGTTTCCCTGAGGAAAGAATCCCAAAAGTGTATGTTACCGACGCAAGTTAAATCAGAATAAGAAAAAAGCACAAACCCAAACGGTGAAAGCCATCACCAATCCCGGATATCCATCCAGTCCATAGGGCGTAATTTCGAAATCGAACAAAAAGAACAATGGGAAAACAAAGCCAGGTCATGCATTCGTTGCCCGTGAACAAGTCAAGGTCCCTTGGGCCTCGTCAATGGGCGTCCATAGTCAGATATCCTTCCAAAACGAAAATAAAAGAGCAAATCGTGTCATCAACATGTCCCCCTTCCTCGTCAACCTCTGCTGTCGACATCATTCGTCTCATTGACTCTCTTCGAAATGAGGAAAAAGTCGTATGAACGGGTCAAGGCCCCTCAAAAGACGATAGCTGTGAAACAGAAAGTGCTTTCAGGAAGGAAATGAAAAGGAAAGAAATTGTTGCAACCAGTCAAATGATCTCACACATAATCTCAACATTGAAACTTGATACCTCATAGTCAAACAGCAACCGGCGAAAGTCCATGAATTCGGGGTGCCCTCGACAGATGATGAAACAAAAGAGATGCAGAGCCGATGCAAGAAGCAGTGGTAAAACAACACACATTATATGTCTCCGCCTGTGATTGCGGCTATATCTTGTCTCCTGACGAAAATTCAGAGGTGTATTATTAAGTCCGATCCATCAGGATAGATTCCAGTACGAAAAAGTTGAAGTAAAGAAAAAAGAACAATGATGGCAGCAGTTAGATCCGAGTCCTGTTGCTCAAATGGTCGCGAAATGTAAAAGATTTGAAAAGAACAAATAAAAAACAGAGACGTCATCGTCGTATTGAAAGCTCTAATCTCAATCGAGTGTTGAAAATGCTTCGCATGCATAAATTTGACGTGAAACAAGAGGCCGTCTCCAGGCTTCAAAGGATCGAAAGAATCAAATTTGGCCGGCTAAAAGGCAAAGTGTCTTATGCTGCGCGCATAGAAATGTTGAATAAAAGAAAATAATAAACAGTAATCCTATTCCCCAACGCCGGTGCGATGCAGTCATCATGCTAGGTCGAGTATGTGAGGTTTTGTTGACATCAATCGTGTTGTTGTCCGATGCCAAGGAGGGAAAAGTGAACAGACCTGCGTTTTCGAAGCTGAATGGGAAAATCGCAAAGATGATGAAATAAAACAACGAAACAAAGCGAGACCGGCCTGGAAATATGCCGGTAGGTTGATATCAGACGCATAAATGGACGAAAACAGAAATGCAATGATTTGCAAGAAACATGCGTACCCATAAAAAGGTAGCGTGTCTATGCCCGGGTGGTTTGGTATCTTGAGAGCTTTCAAAATTGGCTTGGTCAAAGCGACAACCAGCCTTGTGAAAGAACCAGAGCGAAATCTACTGGCGCTCGCGGGGCCGCTCCTCTTCGTGAGTCGACTCGTTGTCCGACGAAGATGCCGAAGGATGAGCCTCGCCGTTGAGTTGAGGCTGCTCAGTAGCGGAGCCGTGACTCTCATATCCGTCAATTTGGGCCGCTGATTTGTTCTTACCACCCATGTTTGCGGCCCTCATAGCACGTTTGGCTTGCAAGGAAGCTTCTCTAGCGACATCCAAGGCGCGTTCGGCTGTGACTTGCTTCTGCCACATGGAGTAGTAAATACCCTTGGCAGCGAGAAGGTCGAGATGGTTTCCCTTTTCAACAACAGTACCGGCATGAAGGACGATGATTTGGTCGGCATGCGTAATGGTGGACAATCGATGCCTGGAAGAAAGGAAAGGCTGTGTTAGTTTCCGTAGAGCTTTTATATCACAGATGAGAGTCACTTACGCGATAATGAGCAGTGTGCGTCCCTGGCCGATACTGGTCACATTCTTCTGAATTTCCTGTTCTGTGTGCGAGTCGAGGGCTGAGGTGGCTTCATCCAACATGATAATTCTAGGATCCTTGAGGATGGTACGGGCAATGGCCACTCGCTGCTTCTCACCACCGCTGAGTCTGAGACCTCGCTCTCCAACCTGGGTGTTGTAACCATCTGGGAATGACATGATCCGATCATGAATGCTAGCGGCCGCACAGGCAGCGTACACTTCCTTATCAGTGGCTTGCGGGTTAGCATACTTGAGGTTGTACATTAGGGTCTCGTTGAAGAGGGTGGTGTCCTGGGGGACGACTCCGATATGGCGGCGAACCGAGTTGATTGTGAGATCCTTGACATTCTTGCCGTCGAATTCGATGCTGCCCTCGTCACAGTCGTAGTATCGGAACATGTGTCGGAACAAAGTAGATTTGCCACCACCAGACTCGCCAACAAAGGCCGTTGTGGTTCCCGGAGCGCACTCGAAGCTGATGTCACGCAGGGCAGGTCTTCGAGCGTCATAGGAAAAGCTCACATTCTTCCATCGAACGTGCCCAGTAAAGTTTTCGAGGGGCACAGCATTGGGCGAGTCAACGACGGTAGGTTGAATCTTGAAGAGCTCCAGAAGACGCTCACCAGAGATCATGGCCTGCTGGACTGTTCGATAAAAGGAGCCGAAGAAGTTGAGAGGACCCTGAAGCTGGGTCATGTAGGACACGACGACGAACCAGTCTCCCGTAGATCGCATGCCAACCAGGACTTGCCAACCGCAGAGCAGGGCAGCCACTATTCTACCCAAGTTGAAGACGAGAGTCTGGCAGATATTCATGAGGACCATGCCAGTCTGAACCTGAGCCTCGGCCTTTTGGAAGACATCGACCTTGGCTCGGTATCGGTTGGACTCGTACTCTTCTGCGTTGAAGTATTTGACCGTCTCATAACTAGAGATAGAGTCGTTCTTCACCGCCTCCTCTTCGCGATCAGCGTTTGTCATCTCTCGTCGCTGGTCTGCTCTCGTGGCGGCCATCTTGATTGTCATGTAAAGGTACCAACAGGTGTCCACCAAGTTGAGCTGGGCGTAGAGGGGACCAAAGTTGAAGTAGAAGACGGAGATTGAGAGGAACAAATCGAAAAGCATGGGGATCACCTGGAACGTCACTTGCTCGAGGAAGGCATTGATGGCAGAGCCCTTGTTGAGTGCAGAGAGAACTTCGCCAGTGCGCTTCGACAAGTGGAAGTCGAGGCTGAGAGAGTGGACATGGTTAAAGGCCGCGGCTGTCAGTCCTCGATACGAGTATTGCGAAACGGGTATCCAAAGCAAGGATCGCAGGGAGCCAAGAAGGCCCGACTGTCCCTGTAGCACCCAGAGAATGCCCAGAATGAGAAAATCTCTGAGGGGGAAGTTGTCGCGGGTGATGGGCTCGCCACTTCGGATGACCTTTTCCAGTTGGTTGACGACTTTGCCGATCTGCCAGGGAACATAGACGTTGACCAATCGTTGAACAATGACTAGAGCAAAGCACAGCAGTACCTGAAGCTGCAGCTTGACAGAGTCTTTGGGCCAAAGATACGGGAAAAACAGAGAGTAGCCTCTAACGTACTCTAACCATGTCTTGTGGGGGATCTTCTTCTGACGGTAGAAGGCAGCTTGGTCATCCTTGCGTGCGTAGGACGATGCGGAGGGCTTGGCAGCGTTGGAGATGGTTCTACCACGAGACCGTCGGCCATTAGCCTCAGAGCCTGCGTTTGATCGAGCGTCAATGGAGGAGCGAGGCTGCCCGTTAAGCAACAAAGGCGTGGTTTCAGTGATGGCACGTCCTTCTTCGGCCCTATCCTCGACGCGACGGCTCTTGAGAATCCAAGCAACGCAGAAGAGAGAGATTGAACCGATGATGTGGAGCAGACGGACGAAATAGAGAACGAGGTCAATCTTGGTCCACGAATCAATGCAGTTCTGGTCCTTGGTGGGGTCTTCTTGCTGGACAGTACGCAGAAAGTGGCAGTCTGCGGCAACAATGGCAGTGGAAATGAAGAGGATGAGTTCACCAATGAGGCCTAGAACCCAGATGGCCAGATGAACAACGTTGGGACCCTTGCGCCAATCAAACAGCGAGAAGAGAATATAAAGGTAAAAGAAGGTAGAACCCAGGACGTGAACCTATGAGAGAAGCTGGTTAGTGGATTACAGGGAAGGGAGGGATTGGGCGCGAGGCCATTGGACAAAATTTCCAACAAGCAGATGCTAGTCGAAGCTCGGCCCAAGTGCCTGGGACCGATAGATGGAAAGACAGAGCATGGGGGGGTGTTATCATACCACAGACCACTCGCCAGCCCATGGAAGTCCATCCTTTGACCATTTATAAGGGTTCTCATGATAGAAGGCATGGACAAACATGGAAATCCCGGTGGCCACATAGCTTAGGAAGACAACAGCAGCGAGATAGCGAAAGACGTTCTTAGCGATGCGGCCAAAACGGGGACCGATCTTACGTTCGCCGTCGTTGCGTCGCTTGCGCTTGGTGATGGGAAGGGGCTTGCCTCCAGGGCCCTTCACCTTGGGCTGGACAAGGTCCTCTTCTTTCTTGGAGTTGAAGACAGAGTACCAGGCCGCAAGGGAAATGAAGGCAACGAGAAGAACCAGAGAGTAGACATATTGGGTATCGCGAAGGAGGATATCGGCCAAGGTGAGGTCCTTGGCACCGCCGGGGGCGGCAAAGGCGCCACGAACGTCGTCGGGCGGCGCGTCGTCAGCCAACATTTTGGCAAGCTGCGAAGGAAAAAAAAAACAAATGGTTAGCAGAGGTTCGTGGCGTGACGGGCGATGGAGAAAAGCTTTGGGGGGGTGCAGAGAATGGGGAAGGGGGAGAACTACTAGGCCTCTCGAGAGCAGCAGATGGAGGCAAGGCGAGGCGACGGATGCGTGATGCTGAGGCGGCGCGAGTTGCGAGAGGGTGTGTAGAGCTTTTGCTTGGGATCTTGGGATCGCGGTGATGGAGTTTGGATAGTGCAAGGCAGAGGTGAGGTGATGTGATGCCGAGAGAAGAAGTGGGAATGGCAAGGTCAAGTGTTGCGGCTGTCACGGGGGGGCAAAGGAAAGAAGAAGGATACGAGGGAGCAGGCTTACAATGAATGCTGGGGCCAGTCACCTGAGATGAAGCATTGCCGGGCAGCTGGCAATTGGCAGCTGGCGATGAGGGGGAAGTGAAGTGAGCAGCAAAGGAGAAGAAAAAAAAGAGGGGATATGGATGTCGAGAGACGCTCAGCTGCCAAAGCGAGCGAGCGATGAAGAGGGCAAAACCTGAAGTGGTGATGGCAATGCGAGAGAAGGAGGAAGTACATACACACGCAGAGCAGAGACCAGACGTCAAAAACGACGGTTTTGGGCCCTTACTGGCCGATGCACAAGTGGATGCAATCCATTGATTCATGTCCATAGGCCCATTTGATCGCTTTTTGGGGGGTGCGGTGGAGCTGCCTGTCTCCGTCTGCTCGGTGGTGGCCGGTACGCTACGGCACTGCACTGCGCTGTGCTGCACACTGCAGGCCGTTCTGCTTCTACCCAGCTGCCAGCGACAGGGGGGGAGGGGTGTGCCATGACCGCTGTAGCGCTGTAGCGTCTGCTGCAGAGGCCCGCATGCAGTTGGGCCTAGCGCTGTGCGTCTCCGGCACAGGGTGGTCTGGTGGGCTAGCCGCCGCACCGCACACCAGCTGACTTGAGGGTGTGGTCAGAAGGCCCAGCAAATGCAGTGGCGAAAACAAGCCACCCGCAACACAGCAGGGCATGGCCACAGCACACAACAGGGATTGAGGGGCAATGGATCAATACTATCCATATCGAATTGATGAATTGACGCTGCTACTCTACTATACGGCCTCTCGCAGCTATGCTATGGACCTCTTCTCCGCAGGGCCTCTCCGCACTTATTGTAGTGTTTTGGAATAGTCGGTTGCGGCCAGCTTGGCGCTATCTCGACCTATCGTCCAAGGCACGGCACTAAAGCATCGCAACACCAAGCTACCAGCTGCTTATCGAAAGTTACGGCCCCTCGACGGTGCTAATTGATATTAATAGCTGGAGCCCTGTGCATGTAGCCTTGGCTCCCCCGTCCCAAGCTAAGCAATGGGACAGTTTGACGTGCTCTCGTCAGACTCAGCAACGCGTCCGTCCCTCAAGCTGCCACATAAGACATAAGACATAGGAAGACACAAAGACACAAACCCTCCCGAGTCCCGCGGCAGTGCGAGGAGGAGGGTGACGGCTCTGCTGGCAGACGGGACGGCAGCTTGATTCACGAGTTGATTAACTGACGAGTCTAGTTCGTTCGATTTTCCATCAGCCAGAGGCAACCAGAGGCAGCCCTGCCCGACCAACGCCAACCGTGCTGCCCACCCCTGGAAGAAGAGCTGCCATGGCCCGCCAACCGCCTTGTTTGCTTCGTTCCTTTGGCTCGTTTCTCCGCCCCGAAACCCAAGGAATCGGAGCCGGGGTTATTGCTAGATGGTGTGAGGTGAGGGGAAGCTCGGAGCTGCCTGCATCTAGAGCTGTGGGCATGGGGCTGGAGCTGCCTTTTGCTCAAGCTCGTCAGTCTGTGGCATATGCACCTCACTCCCCAACTGCTGCTACGTACTCGTACTTACACCAGAATATTAAAGTTATTTGGGGTATGCTGCTCATGCTCATGCTCGTGCTCATACAGACAAGGTACTCTAGGTACCCAAGCTAAATAGACGTAGGGCGAGGTGGATGTGTTTTGTCCTTGTCTCGTTCGAGATCCCGTTGTGGGCGGCCAACAAACAACAAGGACCACTCGGAGCTGCAGCTCGCTTGCCGTCAGTCAAACGGGATAGGCTTCAAGTGATGCCAGCGCAAAGTTGCAGCATTTGCTATCCATGTGGTGTTACCCTCTCGCTTCGTCCACGTAGGAGCAATCTGCTCCAGATGCCCATCAGACAAGTCGGCTGGCCGCCGTTGGGCAACATTTGGGTTTGGGTTTGAAGCGGTGACGAGGAGCTTGGGAAAAGACACAAGAAACAGGGAAAAGTCCGCGCGGCCGCTTTGCCTATCTACCTGTACTCGTACATATGCGTATGTGCCTTGAGCTTCTGCCGCCAGCCGAGCCGGTTTAATTGCTTTAATTGCGCATTCCTGCAGCCGCCGTTGCGGCGATTATCACTGCATGCTGTGACAATTAAGCGATGCCCTTGATTAGACATGGATGCCGCGCCAATTGGGCAAGCTGCTGCAAAGGCAAGGCACTTGTATCCTGGACACACACATCTAGCCGACGAGTGACGATTCTGCCTTTAATCAGGCGCTGCTACTGTCCGCCTCCCAAATGGCCGACATGGCCTTGCCAACAACACCCCAAGAATAACTCGGAATAACTGGGGAAATCGGCAATATCAAAAACGGGCACGAGTGCTACTCCCAACGGCCGCATGCGCTGCATTCGTGGCATCTCGCTGCACTGTTCATCTTGCGCTCCGGGAAGCTGTGATCTGTACCGTAGCCTCCTGTAACAAGTCATGGTTAGGCAAGGCGACGCTCAGATGGGCCGTGTTCCAAGCGAATGCAGCACGCCCCCAGGCGCTTTGAATCGGGATCTAATCGGAACAAGCCCCGCGATCCGCATGCTTGTCATACGAGCCTCAGCAAGGGAGCGTGAAACGTAACGGCGGCGGCGGCGGTTGGCAACGGATCGCAGGTTTCGATGCCCGTGCTTGTAGTGCCAAGCATCTAGACGATGATGCCGCTGGTTGCACGTTATGAGCCATTCTCGTACGTCCCTTTAACAATTGTAAGGCTCCGTACTCGTACGAGCAACGCCCGAGGCGCTGCATACCTGCCTGTATTCGTATATACTCGTACATGTAGTTAGATTAAGAGGATCAAAGAGGGTGTGGCGGCGGCAGCTGTCGTGGTGGTTGACAAAGAGGTGGTGACAGCTTAGAGGCGCTCTGTTTGGCCGCCTTCAGTGCGCCTCGTTCCCTCAAATTCGGAGCTGCGGTCAGAGCTGTGAGTGTGTGACGCCGATTTCCAGCTTTTTACGAGGCACCAGTGAGGTAAGCTGCCTCCCGGAACCGCTAGGCAAATCAAATCGCAGAGTACTGCTAGTGCGTGCCTCATCAGTCAATTGTTACTCATCGATGTGAGCAGTAAGATATTACTGCCTGTATTCTCGATTGCCCAGAGTCCAGCATCTGGCGGCCATTGGCCAGGACATGAATCCTTTGTACGTGTCGGCCTTGCGCCCGCCGCATGTCTACCTCGCATGTATGTAGCTCCTCATATTACCTGTCCCAGTACGAGTTACATGCGGTTTTCCAATGCAGCACACACTTACATGGACTTACATGTGAATTGCGCCGCCCACCATGCGCGGCAGGCCTAGCTGCTGCTCGTCGATAGTATGTGCAGATGCATAGAGTCGTCGAGACCTCGGGACAGTTCATGTACCGGCCTGCAAAATCCATGCCATTGAATGCGAGTGTGCCGCGTGCGTGTGCATCTTGTACGCCTCGCTGCCTTAATGGACCCTTTATTGTCCAGTCTCTGGCCGAGAACCCCGAGCCCAACACTGTCGGGAAGTTGGAGGGGAACACGATATTGCCTCTTGTTGGAATGACTTCCTCTCGCAAGGGAAAAGCGAGGCGGGTATTTCAGTCCCAGCCGATTGGACAGACCCTGTTCCCAAGCCGCTGTCGATGCAGTGCCCCTAGCCTTCGAGTTCGGCATTGGCAGAAAGAAATGGACCCATGCTTGTGCATCAAGCTGTTGGTTCGATGGTACTTTGTAAGGGAAAATATGTCAACACCACGCAAAGATGCTTGATCTCAACATCTGCAGTAAGAGGGGGTGCAGAGAAGAGCAATCCACCTTTATGGCCGAGGGCACTCCGCCAAAGAAGCATACACAATCTCCCTACCACTTCCCTTCTCTTTCCGCCTGTCCGTATCTCTCGAATTCCAGCTGTACCGTTGCTCGAACGGGTACTTGGACACCCAAGAGTCTGCATCTGCACGTGTGGGGTATCCAACAAGGGGTGGCAAGGGTGCAGGAGACGCTCTGCGGCCTGACATTCAAGATCCAGTAGCACCGCGCCGCTCGTATATGTGTACCGCCCAGCCGGAGGTGTGTGCTAGGACGTGCCGTCTTTGCTCCCACCCACAGGCGGCCATAGCTTGCAGACGCCGTAATACTCGTACTTGGACGGCCAGTAGCACTGCTCAGCACCGCTCCATACGGGTACGATTCCTCCATTCTTGATTGTGAGCGGTCCACGTACGAGCTCGAATGGGCTCCGGCCAAGACTCGAACAGGCTACTGGGCCCTACAGTAGTCGGCTCCTCCTACCTACTGCAGGTCCCCAGCTTCCGGGTCGCACGATTGAGAGAAGAGAGAACAGGCTAATGGCCTTCCTGTGACTAGCCCGAAGGAGCCATGATGCTTGTTTGGTTTAGTGTTTGTTATTAAAGTCAATCGGGGCATGCTTGTTGCTCGAGGACTTGTTGGAGATTGTTTGTGCCAACAGGCACGGAAGGGTAATGGTAGGGCTGCTGTGGAGCTTGGTCCATATCCGGGCCTCTGCTTCTCCTTTGTCTCCGTCCGCCTGGAAAGCAACAAAGAAGTGAGCTGTCGCTTTTGCCGACCAACGAATCATGCTAGCAGCCATGTTAGCACTGCTTGCTGCTCGGTGACGGTATGCGCGTACCCATTCAATTCCTCCCCGGGCGGGGACCGCGCCTGTTGGCCAAGGGTCGAAGGGTGAGCTGGCTCCAGCTCGAGCATCTAGAAGCATTCGTGACGAGAACAAGACGTCAGTCGGAAATGCGCGAGCTCCAGCCTGCGCTCAAAATGTAACAACCTAACTTATTCACCGCCTGCTACCTGCATTGCTGTGGTGGTGCCCCGTAATGCATACCAATGCAAGACCGTATGCAATCCGCGGTGTGGCAGTCCAAAGCGCGGGCAACAGCCGCCGTCTTATTGCTCAGCGTCAATAGAGAGGAGTCCAGAGTCCAAACTCACGCAGGAGAGCCCAACACGTACACGTACTCGTAAAACCAGTGACTGGTCCATGCTGCGCTTTGAAGACCAGTCGAATGAGCTGGCCACTCGAACATGGGAGCCACGAGCACTCGTACGTCACCGGCAGGCAGCTCGATGTTGAGAGAGAAGAGAGACCCCAGGGCGTCACACTGGTTGCATCGCCGAACTACCGCGGCAATCTGACATCGGTCCGTCAGTAGCTGGACGAGGATGTTCTCAACCATTTTCCTCCATAATAGATAGTAGTCAAGGTATTTGATTGGGCTTGCAAGCCACTATGAATAGCATCGTTCTCTCGTGTAAGAAGGGAGTATGGCACTTGTCCAATAAGAGCCAACCCGGCGCTAAAACCTTACTGGCCTTTCCAGGAGCTTCTTCTAGCGGCATGAAAGCTCCAACAACTGTAGACAAGACAAACACACTTACGGAGTAGTCTCGATGAAGATCGTCATTGCTCGGCAATACTACCTGGAGCAGCAGTGTAGCCATCGTTGCCCAAAAGGGGGAGAACGGGCTCGGTAGCTGGCACAAAATTAGCGAGAAAGGGAGAGGGAAAATAGAAGATAATTGGGATGCAATAGCGGTCGGCGAACGGCGCGGGTCTCGGAGGCCTTGCCAACTCATAGATGGATGCACTCCGGCCGGTGTTAATCGACCTGGCCATTCGGCACTCCCGGTTTCTCCCACAACACAGACAAAAAAGCTCACAGGGATGCGGGATTCCATGTTTCCACAAAGTGCTCGAGAATAGGCGATGCCGAAAACGTCCATGGCCTGGAGCTGTGTAACGCGAGCGACGCCCTTCTGATACAAGTCGGACGGAGTAGTACATATATGGGCGTCGAGATGAATCCTGGCCATATGCAAGGCCATGGTTGAGAGAAAATTTTTCTCTCCCAACGCGCAAGGTATAGAAACTAACAGTCTCCAGGTTCCCTAAACTTGCCGTCTACCTACCTCAAGGAGCGCACATGCAGCTTACCTACTGTACTCTTGGGGACTTGAGCCTCTTCGTCGGCCTCGCCATAGACCTGAATGCAACTCCCATCTATCGTTTCTCTCCGTTGATGGTTGATTTCAAATAAAGAAGTTGCTGCTGCAAAACGTGCTTGAAATGCTCCCTGCCTACATCCATAGTACTTGACAGATTCATTCACCGGCCCAGCCCTCGGCACGGTTGACAGCCGTCAGCCATACGAGTACGAAGACGCATCCCAATGTCACCTTGTTTTCCGTTGACCAGACGGCTACACTTGAATGAGCAACAACTACGCCGGTGCCCGCATTGCGCTCCGAGTACCTGTCACGTACTCCATACCGATCTCCTCTTACCAGGCAAGGGCCGAGGATGGATACGCCTGCCACCTTTATAATCGCACCAAGGACGGAATACTACCGGCAAGTATGGGGAAGGGAGGGTGCATGTTTCTCTTGCCAAAATTAGCGCGCAAGGGCTGCGGTACGGGGGTTCCTTCCTGGTAGCATCCGTCCTCAGAAGCGACCTTGAGGTATCCGCAACCACGAGGGCTTCCTGCCGGTCTCGTCAAGGGACTTGGCGCTCTGTGCCGTATCTGCTACTCTGACATGTACCTCTAGCTGTACTGTACGAGTACTCTGGACTACCTTAACCTCTTGGGCAAAAGATTCCCGGAGCTCTAACTCGGATGCAGCCTCAGGCTAAACTAAACTTCATTACCTCGACACCTCATCCATCCTTTGGGCTCTTGAGAAGCTCTTCCACAAGCTCCCGCGTTCGTCCCACCGCCGTATTCCATGAGCTTAGGGTCCAGACTTGCTTGGTTCGTGCTAATGACCAATAGACAACCTACGCAATTCGTCCAGCGCAGAGGCTGCTTTCCGCTCATCATGGAATCCTTGCTTGCTTTGCGAGAAGAGAAGCTCGACCGCCGCATAAGTGAGGGTGGGGAAAAGGCCATCTGGACAGCTTCATGTCCAATTGCCCGGTGGACTGCAGCCCCCTCAGCCATTTTCCTGTCTCACCTGTCGATTGCCATTCCATTGACCGGGTTGCGACATGTTTCACTCGCTGTCCCAGCTGCATGAGAAAAGCATCCAATTCCATCCCCTGCAAACAACCCCGGTCAGCCGGTCAACCTAACCTTGCAGGAGCCAGGGCCGCCTCTCCCCTCCCTGCCTCCATACGCTGAGCATCAAATGCCACCTGTTGTCGTCACCGCTGTTCAACGAAAACTTTGGGGACCGTCCACCTCGCCAGGCACAAGCACATAGCATGGGCTGAGTTGCATATCATGCTATGGCCCTGTGTCATCATCGGGTTCCAGCTACTACTCAGGAGCAGTGGAGCAAGTAATTGGCAAAATGATTATATTCACGACAATGTTATACTACTATCAGGGTCGTGTTCAGTGAGCTTCAGCCACAGCATCAACGTAGCCGGCGTTGTGTGTCTGAGTTTCGGCCTGGGAAAGGCAATGTTTCGCTGAACCTTGATACCGACAGTCACGCCATGACCTGTGAGGGACAGCGACCGAAGCAGAGAAACCCGGCTGGTGAGATGTCCTAGTGCCTGTCTTGACATGCGTCGGGCATAGCTGCAGCCGGTCAGCCCGGTTTTTCAAAGGCCTCGTCTTTGCTTAAACGGCTCAGAGAGCGACCGCCTCTCCCCCAGCAATCTCGCAGAAGCTACTAAGCACAGCTGCACATCTCAAGATGATCATTCTAGACAGGCCTGTCTCTTACACACATTGCATCTACTCCATCAACTTGTCATTGCTTTGTGGTGTGTATAAGCAACCAGCTGGCCTACATCAAATCATCTCGGCCATATACGATTATGCACTCTCTCCGTCTCTCAGAATCTTTATTATCCAGCTCCCTTTCCTCCGAAAATACACACACAACAATGGCAAGCCCACTATTGTTTGTACAACAAATCCCACTACTGAGTAGCTGCCTGCTCATGTTGCATATTGTGGGTCATGGGATTTAACCTTGCCAGGCATTTGAGCCTTGGAACCCGATCATGTTGGAAGTTGCAAAAGCGTACTGCGTGCCCCAGTCTCAATTGCTTTTTTTATCTTCGTTCAAGCCACTGAGACGGGGGCTTTCTTCTTCTCTCGGCTTCTACACTCGGATACATGGCATTATTACCCAAATGACAGTTCACAAATGCAGTCCAGCTCGCAAGCCACCATGTCTTCCAATTACGGGTGAGAGTCAGCGGGATCAGCCATCAAGGACAGAGCACGTCATACATCCCAAAACCACCTGCTACACCGAGTTATTCTCTCGACGGGATCTCTTTTCCTGCCTTTAAGTAGTTAATTGTCTTGGCATTGCTCCCCCGCAGCTTGGTGTGTAGTACCAGGTCTTCGGATCGTCGCCCCCTGGTCTTCCGATATGGTCAAGCTTTTTGTGATACAACGGCTGAACTCTCTCAACGTAAGACGAAGACTATATCGGTTTATACCCGTCGTTGAATTTGCAAAATCACATGGCTCAATGGTTGATTTGGATACCGGCATGGCTATACTTGCCGCGTCCATCATGTGGTTAGGCGTGTTGGCACGAAATTGCATCGAGGCCCATTTGTGGAACATATTTCCTTTTTTCAATCACACAGACATCTCCTCACCAAAGTTCAGGATGCTAGCAGTTGGGCACTCACCAACATCGAATGCCATTTTTTGCTCCCTCTTTTCCATCCAAAGTTATCTCGGGCTCCCTGAGTATTCCCATTCATACACTGACACCTCTCCACCCACAATTCGAAATGGTGTGGGAAAGCACAGTTCTCGCCCACACACGACATGATACCGGTATCAAACCAAGTCACGCGTATACGGTATATTTTTCAGCGGCTTTGGGGCGTACAAGTACATTAGCTCTGATTTGTCCATTTGCAACCCTCGCGATGGGAAGCAACTCTGATTGGCCACTTTTGACGAATCAATGAGGCTATTCTCCTCCCTTTTCCCAAGGGAACAAGAGGGCTTTGCTTTTTGCAGGTCTAGAACGGGTATAGACATCGCGGCATTGATTCCCCGAGATCAGTCGAGTCCTGCAGAGAGATAACTTTTCTGCTGCAGCTAAGCTCGCCGGCGCGACGCAAGGCGCAACCCGGATTGTGACAAGCTGAGACAGTGAAAAATGGCCGTCTGTACTCCGTGCTCCATACTCCGTAGGGGGGCATATTGGTATGTTTCCCTCCTAGGCAAGTAGCTTTACAAATATGTCTCACTTTCTCTCCGGTCTGGCGGCACGGGTGCAAGGGAAAGACCGTTATTCATGTTCGTGCAACATTCTCCGCTCTCTGAATCGAATTGGTACTACTACTGGATAGGAAAACCCGCCATTGGCCAGCGATACGCAAACCTGGCTTTTCCGAACCAACCTCCGGCCATGGCGGGCCGGTACTTGTGCTTGCCTGCTATTGGAATTGGTAGTCTGACAAGGTACACAGCGAAAGGGCCAACCCCAACCCAGACTCTTACCGCCTCGCAACGAGCTAGAAGTGGCCGGTGTCTTTGCCATTAATCGTTTGCAACCATTGCACTCATGATAAGCTAATGATGAACGAGCTGTAAAATGACTTGAGAACCTCCACAAGGTAATGGTGCTCTTGCGAAGGACCAGTACACTCTGAATCAAGTTGGAGGATACCGATCTCGTCTCGATTATCAAGCATCACGACAAATGCCATGAGACAACGCCAACATTGGTATCTGGCTCCATTACCCTGCCATAATAGAGACATATGAGCCTCAAAGTTCGTAGAGGGTGTTATCAAGCGTGTTAGCCCATGTAATCATGTCGACTACCAACTACACCCGATAATGAAGACTAATTTGGCCATAATAACCACTGGAGGACTGTAGGCCCATCCTCCGATGAAGCAGTCTTTTCCATTCAAGATATCTCCAGTCGTTACGGGACAGTCATCTTCCTGGGGCTGTAGCGTGTCCTTCTTCAACTAGCACTTCGGACTGGTTAGTAGGAATGCTTCTAAAGCCGGTTACAAGGAACTCATCTTTCCCTTCTTTTCTTTTAAAATAGTATATGAATTGTGACAGCTGGTTCGATAGTTCATTATGTCCAGCCTTTTGTATTAAACGCCTTGAAGCAATCTGTACGTTGCCTTTGAGATTCAAGCTGTACGAGTGACAGATAAAAGTTTCGAATAACTACTGTCCAGACGGGATCTGTGCCAAAGACCCAAGATATAAAGCCCCGGGAGGACACAACGAAAGAGAATAATATGATACTTTATTATATGCGATCATGTCAAAGAAGATTTTTTCTTTGGTAATTGGTCTAAGCCGAACTAAAAGCAACTCAATCTAAGCCTTTCATAAGCCCCATTAGACGAGTCTATACGCCCCTACAACCACGGAAGGGCACTCTCAAAGTCTTGACAGACGCAATATGCATGAGAGAGGTATCAAGAAAGTAATGACAACGCCAGGGGAGAAATACCGGTCGTGTATATCTCCAAATCATTCTCTATGCCCTCGATCCCAGTAGAACAAGAGCCATGCTGCTGGCGCCCTCATCGAGATATCACTGCTCAAGCAACTGTCTTGTGGCTAGTTGAACAGTCACTTGACCATGGCTACAGATCCGTACGAGATACAAGCAACATAAAACACACCGAATCCAGCACCTTGCAAGATCTTTTTCTCCCACGTGTCTAAGAGAAATACCCAATCCAAAGCCCCATTTCAAAAGAACCCAGGTACATACTGATTCGACTCCCCCGGCCTCCAGCCAACCAGCTCCATCGACCCCATCGACTCGACCCCACCTCAGCCTTGCGGCTCACCGGCTTATCTAACCCTCCCCGCCACACGCCCAGCCACACGATGCCTCTCCAGTACTAAGCAAGAGAGCCTATCACGGACCAGACGCCTTTGGGCACGCAACCAAAAGCTCCTCCCGCCGGCCGCATCTCCATCCCGTCAGCTTTGCACAGACGCAAACGCACATTGGCAGCCTCAGCCTCGTTTCCGACTTTTTGCTTCCCAAAGGCTCGATTTGCAACCCCCCGCCTTTCCCCCTCGTCCATTGGCCAATTCTTTTCCTCGCTTTCGCTTTTCTGTTTGGCTTGGGGACGGTTTTTGTATGCTGCCGTCTTGCTCCGTCTGGCGCGCTGGAGTGGTGTTGAGACTGTGAAGTGGAAAGCTGCGTCTGTTTCGCCATCGCCCTGGTGAACGAGGTAAGCCATTGTGCTGTCATCTTTGTCTATTGCCTTTTTCTTTCTTTTTGTTTCTTCTTCTTGTGCTACTGTTTTTATTGGCTCATCGATTGGTTTGCTAACGTCTATTTTAATAATCACAGTTGCCCAAAGCGAGAAGAGAGAACAACCCCCGTTTCTTCTCCAAGTTTCAACACCATCCACCGGCAGCCTCCCGTATCCTTGCCTCCATCTACAACTCTAAACTTGTTTCAAAGTCATCCACTTCGAGGACAACTATACTCCTTCGGAAGGCTCTACCGCCTCACCACCTCCGACTAATACTTTTCCTCATCACTTTTTGCTCTAACATTGCGCCATCATAACTTCGTCCTCCTCGACTGAACCGCCACACCAAACTTCAGCCCATCATGTCCCAGCGACCATCTACACCCGTCAAGGTGCCGCCCTCGGCAGCAAATTACACCCCCGCGACGCTAGACCCAGACTTGCGATCGCAAATCAACACAATCCTGCTGAAAGACGGCCACGTTACCAAGTCAGTGCCGTCACCACCCTTCTCCTTCTTCTCCTCATCATCATCCCCCCGAAAGCAATTCGCTAACATGCCCCAACCGTGTAGAATCCAAGAAGCCCTCCTCCACGCCCTCAACTCCAACTCCTCCAACTGGCCCACCGCCATCCAGAACCACGCCCTGACCCTCCTCCGCTCCGGCGAAGTCACCACTTTCCCCGCCCTCCTCCGCCGCGTCCTCGACGACGTCCGCGAGGGCCAGCCGTCCACATCATCATCATCATCATCAACATCCAGCGCAAACGGCAAGTCATCCGCGACAACAAACGGCAACGGCGACACCAAGAAGACAAACGGCGCCTCCTCGTCCGAAAAGCTGCCCCTCGCCATCCCCACCTCCGTAATAGAAGAGGCCCTCCGCATCACGAGGGAAAGCCTCGACGCCGTGGTCGAGATCGAGGAGAAGGGCAGCGGCTAGCAGCCTTCTTTACCCCTTTCTCCTCCTTCTGGCATTTTCCCTCCTCCTCTTCCACCACCACCTCCTCCTCCTCAACCTCCATCCTCGACAAAGAAGCGTGTCTCGCTATCATCGGCTACAAAGACACCTCGCCAAGGCATTTTTAAAACAGGGCGCGCACGTTCGGAATAGTTTTTGTTCACTTCACTTTTCTTTTTCTTTAACAAATGCTTTTTTTGCTTTTCTTCTTGCTTGATTATACTGTGATATAGATAAGGGGATGGGAGATGGGTTTTTGAGGACATAGTTCATAGTTGCTTTTTATCTTCTTCTTTCGTCTTCTTCTTTTTTTCGCACAAGTTGGAGGAGCATGGTACATTATATACGAAATGAGCTATCAAGGCGCGTATGAGGAAATATGATACCGGCCATGCAACTATATAAGTTTGTTCAGAGCCATACTAGCTTTTACGAAATAATCCAGCTTCCCTGGTCAAACAATCCAGATGCTTCACACTCACATGAGTCAATTCCTTACCATCTGCCAAGCCATCATCTGCTGGCAAGATGCTAATTACATACAAGTAGTCGGCAAATCTCGTAGATTTTCACACAAGATTCATACATCAAGGCACTACGTCTCTTATTGTTTACCAAATCAATTTCATTCGTCTATCAAGCTAACGTAACCCTAATCTTGTGGTCCTAGATCCCAGTAATCACCGATCCTCAACTGAATTTCGTGTCCTGGGAATGTCTTGATGGCTGAGTCTGTAACGCCACACCCTGAGCTAACCTCCCCTTCGCTCTTCTGCAACTCTAATCATTCTACCGCCCTCCCGGGTCGAAATAGTGTGCCACCCGATGCCGTGAATTAGACTCCTACCCGACCAACTTCGGGCTGATGGATGCAGATGTAGGAGGAAGCTATTTTTTTATATTTCTTTTTTCCTTTCAAATACAAGGGATCCAGGGTGCTGTTTCTTTATTGCCCATGGCCGCCATACTTTAGTCGTAGAGATCGTCATCGTTACCGGCATCACCAAAGGCGTTGCCAGCGTCGCCACCAGCACCACCCTCAGCTCCGTCAGGGAACTTGAAGTAGGCACCAGGCCCAGCGTTCTTCATCTGCTGAGCAAAGGCCTCATATCTGCGGATCTCAACATCGCTGACGGATCGGCGAGCCATCTGCATGGCCTCCTCGAAGTGGGCCTTGGTCAGCTCAGGAACAGGGTCCTCAGCTTCCTCATCGACATCCATGTTGTCGCCAGCAGCCTCACGAGCCTTTGTACGCTCAATGTCTGCTGTGATGGCCTCCTTGATGGCAATCTTGACGGCGCGCTGGGTGATGAATCCCAGATCGGCACCAGAGAAGCCGTGAGACTTGGCAGCGATGTAGCCGAGGTCAACGTCGGCAGCGACAGGAGTCTTGCGCAGCTGAGCCTTGAGAATACCAAGACGGCCAGGCTCATCAGGAAGAGGCACGTAGATGAGGGAGTCCAGACGACCAGGACGGCAGAGAGCAGGGTCGAGCTGCTCGGGTCTGTTGGTAGCACCAATGACGAAAACGTTCTTCTTGGAAGTCATACCGTCCATTTCTATCAAGTTAGTTAGCATAAAGATCCACAGGTTATGTTAAGGGCGCCGGCGGCGGAATACTTACCAGTCAGAAGCTGGTTGACAACACGGTCAGAGGCACCGCCAGCATCGCCCACAGAGCCACCACGAGCCTTGGCAATGGAATCCAACTCGTCGAGGAAGACGACGCAAGGAGCAGCCGCTCGGGCCTTGTCGAAGATGTCTCTGATGTTGCTCTCAGATTCACCGAACCACATGCTGAGCAGCTCAGGTCCCTTGACGGAGATGAAGTTGGCAGCGCATTCGTTGGCGACAGCCTTGGCCAACATTGTCTTACCGGTACCAGGAGGTCCGTAGAAGAGGACACCTCGGGATGGGGAGAGACCAAACTTGAGGAACTTTTCGGGGTGGTCGACGGGGTACTGGACGCTCTCTCGGAGGTCCTGCTTGACTTCCTCCAGACCACCGATATCCTCCCAGCGGACGTTGGGAACTTCCACGACTGCGACCTCGCGGAGAGCAGAGGGGTTGGACACGCCCAGGGCGAATCGGAAGTTCTCCATGGTGACACCAAGGGAGTCCAAGACTTCGGCATCAATGGTATCCTCGTCAAGATCAATGAGATCCATCTTCTCACGAATCTGCTGCATGGCAGCCTCGGAGCAGAGGGCGGCAACATCAGAACCGACGTAACCGTGGGTCTCAGCAGCAATCTGCTCTAGGTCGACGTCATCGGCCAACTTCATGTTCTTGGTGTGGATCTGGAGAATCTCCAGACGGCCAGTTGGGTCGGGGATACCAATGTCCACCTCACGGTCGAAACGACCGAATCGTCGCAGAGCCGGGTCAATGGAGTTGGGTCGGTTGGTGGCGGCCATCACGACAACGTTGGAACGAGCCTTCATGCCGTCCATGAGGGTAAGGAGCTGAGACACAACACGGCGCTCAACTTCACCGTTGGTCTTGTCTCGCTTGGGGGCGATGGAATCGATTTCATCGATGAAGATGATGGCGGGTGAGTTCTTCTCAGCCTCCTCAAAGGCCTTTCGCAGGTTCGACTCGGATTCACCAGCCATTTTAGACATGATCTC
The DNA here is from genome assembly GCF_050948025.1 of Trichoderma camerunense. Taxonomy (NCBI): domain Eukaryota; kingdom Fungi; phylum Ascomycota; class Sordariomycetes; order Hypocreales; family Hypocreaceae; genus Trichoderma; species Trichoderma camerunense. The sequence continues at coordinate 82,698 of NW_028145348.1, forward strand.
GGGACCATTGATGAGGAAGAAGAAAGCGCCAGTTTCGTTGGCAACGGCACGAGCCATGAGAGTCTTACCGGTACCAGGAGGACCGTAGAGCAAGACACCTCGAGGCGGCTTGATACCAATGGACTTGAAGAGCTGAGGATGGCGGAGAGGAAGCTCAACCATTTCTCGGATCTGGGCCATCTGCTTGCGGCATCCACCGATGTCGTCATAGCCAACCTCGTTCAGGTTGTTCTCCTCCTCGTCTCGCTGGATAGGCTCACCCTCACAGTGAATGACGGTATCCTGAGCCACGATACCATATTCTGGAGGATCCACCTCGACAACCTTGAACTCGACTTGCCTCATGCCACCACGGACGATGAACAGGTCACCCTGCTTGACTGGTCGGTAGGCTTCGCGGAAGTATGGGGCAAGGAAAACGTCGAAAAGGGAGCCAGTGAGGCCCTCGACAGTGTCGGCAATGGGGAGTACAGCAATTCGCTTGGCCTAATTGTAACGGTTAGATGTGCTGTTTTCTCGTTAAGGTGGCTGATATCGGGGGTACTCACATATTTGATATCGGGGCAAGGGGAAATGGTAATCATATCGCCGTGCTTCACTCGGAGGTTGTGGCGGACGACTCGGTTGATTCTAGCACTTCCCTCATCAAGCTCCTCATCGGCAAGAACGATGAGCACTGTCTCCTTTCTCTTCTTGCCTCGTACGAGGACGGTATCGCCGCGGAAGAGCTGGAGGGCGTCCATGGTAGCCTCGGACAGGGCGATGATACTGTTGTCATCGTTGACGGCATCGGTAACCCTGGATTTTCGTTAGTATGTGATTTCGTGTTGTTCGTTCGAGATGAGCACATACATCAACTGGTTGGGCTTCTTCTTCTTCTTGAGGATGGCAGTGGCAGTGTCATCTTCCTGTGATAAAGTTAGTTTCCCCGCCCTGGATATCTAAGCAAAGCAAGGTGGGCTGAACGAACATGCTTGATCTCCGCGCCGGAGGGGTCGCTGTAAATGAGGTGGTTAGCTGGTTCTACCTTCTCGATAGTTGGGCCAGATCATCTCCAGAGGCTATACGTACGTCAAGTTGACCTTCTTCTTGTGCTCTTCAGGCTGAGAAGCCATGGTGTCGGATGACGGCTGCGTTCACGACGATGTGGGGTGAGAACAGGACCAAGGCCGGGGCTCGAGGAAACGAAGAAAGAAAAGAATACGCAGATGCTACCTCCTCAAAGCTGGTCTGAGAAAGAGGGAGGAGAAGGAGAGTTGATTCTTGAACTTGTAATCGGGGAGAGAATGGTATGATGAAGGAGAGAAGGTTAAAGCTAGAGGTGTCCAGAGAGAGTTCCCATAGATCTGGCACACAAGGCCTAAACGTAGCCACGGGCACCCACACGCCCCCGGAGCAGAGGGGCACGGGCCAATGACAGCGCGCGCTGCCCTGAGCGGAGCGGAATATCGTTGATGCAGGGGGCCTTTGAGCTGCGTACCGGCTCATTGTCGCTGGCGAGGCTGCGCTATGGCCGCCGACAGTGGAATCTTCTGCCGACTTCCACTGAAAGAGCGCCAGGCAACTGGGGACGCGCAACAGGCTACCAGTGGCATGTACCGGCAAGGTCGCTAATCAGCGCCCACACACACAGAGCGACTCCCTGGCGACCTGCCCACAGAGTACGATGACGAGCTGCAGCCTGGGCAGAGCTGATCGAATAAGCAGATTGTTGCACGTATTGCCACAGTACTGGAGGCATCTACCAGCTTCTATTTGCCCCCTGATAGCGTTGCGATAACCCAATTTGAACGTTTTGATACTGTTAATTTTATTGCCTCGCTGCGACGAGCCTGGAGGAAAGTACACGACTACCTACAGGTACTAAGGTAACCTTGATGTCCGCTGGCGTTGACATGGGTCCTGGTATTGTGATGAAGTCATCCTTAAGTATCTATTGACTCCATACTCCATACATTTTTGTTACTAAGCAGATGCCGAGGCCATCGTAACGTCTCACAACACTTGCATTCTACTGTTATGAAGCGCCTTTGAGTGAATCTTCCTTGATGTTCAGGGGGGGTAGATTCAGGTATTGACATTGAATGTCTCCTAACTGATTTGTTGTAGCTTCCGTGATTCTCCTCGTGGCGCGCGTTCGGCTTTGTTTCCCGCCGCCACTGAACCTTGCCTGCTGTAAGCATGATCCATATGCATCTCTTGTCTAAAGCATCAAACCAGCCTCCTCCCAGCATCCCATCAGCGTATCTGATTACATGCATTGAGCAATTACCAGGCATCCAAACTTCGGTCACCCTCATCTATATTCCATTGGCTGGCCTCTTGATTTCTAATTCGTGGCCTACTCTCTCCCCATGTCGTCTACCCTGCAATATTTTGTAAACCCGTGGGGCAACCCTATGTGCTATAGAAAAGAACATGTTAAGCCTGCTATCAGAAACGGCAAATCTGAGAAGCGCACGGAGTCTGTGAATCCCCAGCAAAAAGGTAGAGACTGTAGGTATCATCCGCGCTTACTAAACGTCTCATTCATTCTCAAATGCGTTATTGAGGTAGTTGATAAATGACTCCCTCAACGAGTCGGCAGCCATGTTGGTCACCTTCTCCAGCCCAATCCCCCCTCTATTCAACCCCATAAAGGCTCTTCGATGCCTCTGCAGCTCCGGCAAGCCAATCTTTCTCGCCGGCAGCTCAACGACAAGTTCTTTCTTGCCACCACTAAGGGAGACTTTGACCTCGCCGCCGCCATCATCGCCCTGTTGGTCCAGGATTCGCTTCACAATGTCTTGCGTTTCGCGATCTAGCATGTACAAGTAATCGCCACTGGCATCGCGCCCTCGGGGCTCCGTAGCCTGGTTTGGCCTGATGATTTTGCGGCCGTCTCCCGCAACGGCCTCCCAAAGAGAGTCAAACGTCTTCTTGACCTGCTCGTCATCGTCCTCCCATATTATCGTAAATAGAGGACTATCCCAGCGAGTCATGGGATTAGGCTCCTCATGTCGAAAGACGAGGTTCTCCCAGTTTGCAGGCTCATACGACTCTGCAGTGTCGCCCGTTATGTCGGCCCCCTCCTCATCAGCCGTAGCCTGGCTTCGTTTTAGCCTGTCCTCGTTAACCTGCTGCGCGCGCTCCTTGGAGCATCCAATCTGTAATATGCAGCTCGGCGTTCGAACGGCCTTCGCCTCGCAGTGTAGCTGGTACCGCCAGCCTTTGATGTAGTTCAGGCCATCGAGGATGACAATGTCCTTGTCGCTTAGCACTCTCTTCACGGCGCCGTATATAGCTGCCCTCGCATCCTTTTCGCTGGCGTTGGCCGATCTTGTATGCACCGGCACCGTGGAGAGGTCGTACACGGATCGCGATATTGAAAGCGAGTCGTCTGATATCAGGTGCAGCCTGTACTTTGTTCCGGGGATGCGCTCGGCGAGGTAATCATGCAGTTGCTTTGCCCGTGTCGACTTGCCCGACGTGGGCAGTCCCGTGAGGATGATGAGCTATAGAGAAACGCATGGCGACCATGTTAAAAATGGGAACCCCCTCATTTTTTTACAGAGTGATGGTGACGATGGGCTTGCGTGCGGAATGACGCAGCGAGTAACGTACGTACCGGCATCTTGTTGCCGAGCTTAAGGACTTCTTTGTGATGCTGTCGTTACTGGTTTATGTGGGGGAAGAGGAATTTTGTGTGGCAGTACTCTTAGTCGGCTTAGTGTGAATTTTTTTGGTGGTGAGAAACGACAAGTAACGTCACTCGGCACAGTAGTAAAGGCGTCCATCTCGCCCATGGATGATCTTCGCCCATACATAGCCTCAGCTAATTAAACAGCCTGAGTGGGTAAGAGCAAGAAAAAAAAGTCTTTGTTCGGGTACGCCGTCCTGAAAGGGCCAAGCTGGACAATATATCAAACAAGAGACTGACGAAACATGACTCCTATTTCTCTCAAGCCTATCTCGCGCGGCTACTGCACCGCCTCACGGCCTACTGAAAAGGCCCATTCCATTCGAGCAGGATGCAAATCCTTCTGCCGGAGGTCGGCAGCACGGAGGACGGACCGCCGAAGAACGGGCGCTAACTCATGCCTGGCTAGGGGACTTGGAGAGATCAAGAGAGATGGCGCTTTTCCGCATCAGGAAATCGATTCAATCTGGCCAATCAGGCGTGTGTTCCTGGAAGCGACGAGGCCTCAGGCTTATCGAACCTATTTCAGAGATGGCCATTCGAGGAGTGTTGCAATTGCTCGTTTTCAGCCTAACAGGATGCCGGTATCCGTAGCGTTCATGGTTATGGAGAAGCTTACAGGTAAACGCGTAACTGGGATGAAAATGAAAAGTTATATAACCTGGGGTTTCGTTGCTGTTGAGAGAGTCCAAATCAGAACATCATCAACCTCGCAACACAACTGAATAGAAGACTCAGAAGACACTTTCGTCTTATCTTTGAAAATCATAATATTATTATTAGACATCATATTATTGTTTTCGTTCCCACCTCTATTACTTCGAGAAACATAATCAGTTCAGTTCAACTCAACTCAACTCTCCCCTTTACACATTACACAACCAACCATGGGTCGCCCTCTCCAATCATACGATGACATTGCCATCGCCGAACTTGCATTCTATCTCTTCGCCCTAGCAGGAGGCATATTCCTCTGCCTCAAGCATGGCTTCGCCAAAAACGCCGGCTTCCGAGCCCTCATCATCCTCTCCCTCGCCCGTATCATTGGCGCCTGTCTGCGCTTGGCGACAATTTCCTCCCCTGACAACATCAACCTCTACATTGGTTGGATGACACTCGAAGGCATCGGTTTGGCGCCTCTCATCATGCTTGCTCTTGGCCTCCTTACCCGCGTTTTCGAGTCCATCCAGACCAAAGGCCGCACCCTCATCCGACCCCAGCACCAGAAGTTCGTTGAGCTTCTGATGCTCCTCGCCATTATCCTCCTTATTGTTGGTGGCACCGAGTCTGACTTCACCATCGTCGACGGCAAGCCAAAAGTCAAATATTCCACCGTCAGCCACGCTGCAGAGGGTATTCTGGTAGCCATCACGGCTCTCCTGGCCTTTGCCATTGTCCTCGCCATCCTCAACCAAAGCCATGTTGGCGCCGGCGAGCACCGAATCATCTTCACCGTGGCCGTTTGCTTCCCGCTTATTCTCGTGCGCCTCATATACTCGTGCCTCCTCATCTTCGGTGGCATTACTTCTACCCCTTGGCTCTATCTCGGCATGTCCTCTCTCATGGAGATGATTGTTACTCTTCTTTCGGAGATCCTTGGGTTCAACTTGGACAAGGTCGTGCCGCAACCAATCCCCCGAAGCGACGAGGAGATGCAAGCTTTTAGCAGTAAGTAGGAGAACTGCTTTGAAGGGGTCTGCATTGATGGGGTTTTCAGGATGGATTACTAAGGGCGAACAAAGGTTACAATAGGATCAGCGCGGAACGGCAATGGGATGATTAGAGAAATACCCCTTTGATATTTGACTCGGTATAGCTTGGCATAAAGAGCTTAGATTGTTTCATTCTTTCACAAATAGTATCAGTTTTCTAGAATCGATTAGTTTCTGATTTTGACCTATTTGATCTCATTGGTGTTGTTTATTGAAGCGTATCATGGTAGAAATGCATGAAGCCAAGATCCCATGTGGTATATGTGTGTATCTAAAACAAAGGTATTTGAAAAGCAAAAGAGGAATCTCCAAGTATCACTCAAATAGCCAAAACTAGCAACATTGACGCCGTGGTATTGCTTTGCGTCCACTCTACATGACCGCGCAGCAAGCCTTTTCCAGCTTTTGCAGGAGGAGAGGAATAAGGCCATCGGCCGTCTCTTCCTCTTGTTCTTGATGTTGTTGGTGATGCTGTGGAGGTCGGTGCTGTCCACCGTGCTGCTGTCCCCCATGGTGAGGAGGCTGGTATTGATCTTGGTGGCCTCCATATCCGCCGTGTTGCGGCGGGATAGGCTCTCCGCCCTGGAGGTTGATGTATATCCTGCCAGCATTCTCCTCTGTGCTGTACTGGAGGCCCAGTTCGCGACACAGCTCCTCCACCTTGGGCTTGAGCTTCTGAACGTGGTTCGACGAGTGGTTGCCCTTGCCGACAATAGCGTGCAAATGCGTCTGGCCACGGGCCTGATCCGCGCGAATGCGCTGCTCGAGAATGCGCTCCGCCTCTTCGACGAATTGTCCGTGAAGGTCGATGCTGTCGCCGTCGACACGGCCGGGGGCGTTGTTCTCGCGGAAGATGTAGTCGGAAGCCTGGCGGTTGTATTCCTTCATCTTGGCATCGTGGGCCTTGCCTTGGTTGGACAATTCCTTTGCTCTGGCACCGTCGCCATCTTCGTAGGCGCGTTTAGACTAGGCATGTCAGTCTACAGAAAGTCGTCTCTCGGGTCGGTTCAACGTACACGTTCGTAGCAGTCGCCGCGCTTGTCAGCTTCGGCACGGGCAAGAGCGCGTAGATTATCATACTCGCGCTCTACTTCTGGGTTTTCTTCGTGATGGAAGGCTGCCGTCTTTGGGTCAGCCAATTGCGCCAGGTCGAGAGGTCAGTAATCAAGGGCAACAAACGACTTACCACGGCTGCCCAATTGCGTCATAGGAATCGACATCTTGATCTCTGGGAAAGCGGACGCCTCGATGGTGCTCAATTGCGATCTGGGACACGAGTGATGCGGCGCGGGCGAAAGGGGCTGTCGACAAGAGCAAAACTCGGTGATGTGCAAGTTGGGCGCTTGCGGTCAAGCAACTTTTGGCCGATTGGAGGCGGTGCCTGGCGCCGGCTGGAATCCGAACCAACCAGATCTGAAAGATCGGTCACAACGCAGATCTGGCGCCTCCACATGCGACCACTGATGGCCATTGTATTTTGGCCCTGATTTCTGATGTCGACATTTACTTCATCACATTGTTCTGGGACGATGCACAATCGAAGTTTGCTGCCTTTTTCTGCGTCAAGTTACATGTAAACTGCGGTTGCATCTTTGGTGCTATCGATCTCTATGAGCACAGACAAAAATCGTACTTGACACCTCTGACGTAAAGACCTAGAGGAAGCGCCTACCCAGGAACAGCCTCAAGGATGCCTTGATAATTCGTCATTCTCGCTACTTTTTTCCCCCTATAAAATGGCGAATACTTGAAACTGACTCTATAATCTTCTTAACTTAAAAGCGACAGTAGTGTTAAGCTCTTCAATTGTCGGCTGCTTATGCCATCTGTACACAGTCCAACTACTCTGTAGAAAGCGCATGATTACCACCATATTGCTCATATAACTCATTTCTTTCTATGCTCTCTGCTTTTGTGTAATATCTCTAGTAGCTAGTACGCTGTGGAATCTTCTATTCCGTGTGGATCATGAGTGTCCGAATAGAGATCTCATCTCCATGGTAAACACCATCTCCCTACCTCCAGATCATAACCCCTACAAAGGGAGATGTGCACCTGGCAACCATGTGGCTCAACCCCTACTCAGCTAAGGAGTACCCATCTCATAATTGCGCCACCACGAGTATTCACCTGTGAAATTGGAGAATTACAGCCTTGGCACGGGCGATGAAATTAGGGATGCTACTTGCGATTTCTTGGAGGAGCCGATGTAATCACATGCGGCCACTGCTTCAGCTTGCTAATATAACTGCATGATACAGAGGCTTGTCTCTCCCATATTTACTCGGAGAACACCGCATTTGATCAGAGCAGTTCATTTCATCACTATAAATATCTTGAAACTCATGAGTCCGATGAGGTGACGGGAAGCCCCATCAACCCGACGATCCACGTGGATATTGTCCGTCGTAAGGCGCAGAATGTTGAAGAAAGGACTAAAGAATTTGACCCAGAATCCCGAGAAAAAGCAAATATGGAGAGACTGGGCATTTGAAACCATTCGTAGCTGTAACGATTGGCCGCCCGTTATAACCATGGAGTTAGCAGTAAGCCATCCTGTTTGACAATCTGTAACAAGATCTGCATATGTTATGCACTTGCATTGACTCCCGTAGAATGTCCCTAATGGAAGCTACCTGTTGAAACTGCTACTACAACGGCTTCAAAGAGAAAGCGAGACAGAATAAAGAAGCGATCTTCCCTCCAAGGCAAGGATGATGCTAGGCGCAATACGAACTTCAGGCGACGACTGGGGATGAGACAGGCATCCTAGCATAGACTGTTGGAGATCACATCGCAGTGTTCCAGGTCAATTTCAACATGGCGCGCTGTACAAACCGCTGTTGTCAAGCCATCGTCTGGTGTCAGGAGTCTAGTACGCTGGTTTTGGCGTTTGGGGTTTCCTGCTCGGCAGTTGGAGTTGCTCCCGTTGTTTGGGCGCATGCAATCACATGCCGTCCTCGGGATGTTCTTACATTGCCGTGCCGGCTGTTCTAATGGTCATACGTCTGGCGCATTATCGAGTGGGTTTCGACAATGCTGTATGCATGAGCCAAGTTATTTCGCGGAGTTTTTTTCTGTATCGATATATGACTCTCAACTATCCGCACTCCGCATATAAGTATGAATGCAGTGAGAGTCATGCTCATGTGCAAATACTGATGATCGCGATGATCACATCGCCCCTTCGGCCATGTTGACCGGGAAATAGGCGACGGCCGTTACATAGCAAACAGAAAACCTACAGCAGCCTACGCGAATGCCATGGATCGGATATAAGGTCGATTAACACGCAACGGTTTGGGCAGTACGTACCTCCAGGCGGTTTGATGCCTGTCAATCGGAATTATGTATCGTCACGAGCGGAAAGGTAATTGAATACGGTGTGGCATCAGAAACATCAATGCGTCATTCCCGATCTCTGCTTGCTTATGTTGCTATAACGCGGAGAAATATACATAGTACGAGCAACGGCACGGGGGCACGCGCACAGACACTGCAATAAAAAACGGCTCCATGGCTTTGCATTTGCCCAGACTTGTCATCTCCTGCAGCGGCGCGGCCCCGGTTCAGGGGATGGGGATTGGTGATGAGTGTCTCATCCGCTCTTGATACAAGATCCACATGCGAGAGAAACAGGCTGATCACGACGCGCTACACGCCAGGCACCTGTAACTGTATCAATCATGGGGGCATGAGTACGCTGCTGCTCCGTGCTTTCAGCAGTCAATACGTAAATCGAACGTTCAAACACTTCTCTGCGGCATCAAGCAGAGCGAGACGAGATGCGAGGCTCTGCGGGCGCATGCTTCGGGTGAACAACCTGTTCCGAGGATGATGTGTATAACACTGATGTGGTCAGCATCTTGTGTTAGGATATTGGCGTACTCGTATGTAAAGAAGTATTACAGATCGCTTCCTCACCGAGTATGTGATGGGTGCGTGTAATACTCGTAATACTAGCCGGGCAATGTAAGTGATCGAACGATAGGTAACCCACGACTCCAGGGCTCGCCTGCACTCATGTCCGTAATCGTGCAGCCAGCGATTCATATGGGACATTTGACAATTGATTGATCAATCCAATACTCTCTTCTATCCACCCAAAGTACATGTACCTGTTACGGTATTCATCAACTCTGTGGAGCGAGCCAAAATGAGGGTGCTAGCGATTCGGCGCAGATGAGCGCTCGACGGCTGCCGCGGCGTTTGGGGACCTGTAACTACAGTAATAGCGTCTGGCACCAGTCTGTATCATCAATGGAAGCCAGCATTACTGGAGTAACGTGAACAGATGCAGATACTCAACTCGTAGTAGTACGCACTAGGTAATGGTAATACTACCCGCGGTGCTTGGAAACCAAAGCGCTGATGTTTGGTTGTGATTGCGCGGGATACGAGAAAAGGCATGGGTGGCACTGAAGCAAATGGAAGTCTCAGTACCTGCGACAGGACTCGTACCATCCAGGTAGTTGCAGGTAGCTCAGGTTACAAGCTGGTAGCCGCCCCCATATTCGGTGCTAGGAAATCATACCAGTTGGCCCCAGAATGCCCCAAGCTGCTAGCACCACGGAGCAGTGGGGCATAATGTGTGAGAAAGGTGGTACGTAGCGTCAAACCGGGCAATGGATTTCTGTCCATGTTCCCTCTGAACTTCTGTTCCCCTGGCCATCATCGTGCTGTTTTTTTTTCCTGCGCTTGGCGTGGCCGGGGCCCCTTATTTTTCATATGTTGTTTTTCTTTTCTTTTTTGCCCTCAAGAAGACAACGAGGCTGTCTCATGCTACACTGTTTCAGCCTACTACAAAGAGGAACAGAAGATTGATCCTTTCTACCTCTCAAAGTCTTGTAGTTCGTACAAGTACGAGTACATTAGTATGCCAGCGCACTCCATGCCTTTACGGTACTAACCAGCTTGCGGCCGGTGAAAAACGGTGGCGTTTTCTGGGTCTTGATGCCGCTCGGCTGGACGCAGATGCTCACATGTAATTTGCGCCTGCAGGCAGATGGACTAATGCGCCTTCGTCTGATTATGCTCCGTAGTCTTGCTCCGTAGCGGTACTGCTGTAATATCAAACACGATGTTTTCGTCTGGTCTTTTTTTAAGGAGAGAAATTGATTGATTGTGTTTAGCAAATATTACCGCGCTGTACTTGGAGTCAGATTGGATCAATACAATAATAGCTGGGTGCCTTGTTAGCAGCAGCAAACAGGGCTGTGGCACCAGCATATGCGCGGAGCCATGAGGGCGGACCTCTGGCTGACTTTTGCTGCACGGAGTAGTCCGTGAAATCGTACGGAAAGAGTCCAAGCGCGCCGAGACCGTTGTTCTGGTAATACCTGTAGGACGGAGAACCTGTAACAGAAGGCCAGAATTTGTTCGAGAAGCCTCAAGCTACGCGACTAAAGATCAAATGGCTCCGTTTCTGCGTACGGAGAAAGTACCTGTACTAGCAGGCCCTGGTCGAGGACCCCTGACCTGCTCGGGTATCCGCTCTGTAGCATTTATTGCCCTGGGAGAAAGATTTGAAGCCATTGTGGCGATCATTAGCGATGGCGAGCAGCAAAAGTGCGGCCTGCCATGTATTTGTTGCTAGTAGATGTTGTGATTCATCCATCCTGTATGATACTGAGTGGGCGTATAAGTTAGTACTAGGTAGATGTTTCGTTTCTAGGATTTAGACATTAGGATGAAGGATTCAACAAACAATAATCCCGTCACAAACGCAGCAGCTGTACTCGTACTGTAGCAGACGGCAACAGGCAAACGCGCGCATCAGCATCGTCAATGTTAAAATTGAACGTGATGGATGAATTGCCCTTTCTCCCTGGCTCCAGAATCACATTTGCACCCACCCAGGCCAGGGGGCCCCCTGTCGTCGCCTGCTGCTCTAGGACAGTCGCTCCACCGCGATAGTTGGAACTCCAAACCTGCTCCAAGGGCTCCCGGCGCTCTCAGTGGCCCAGACCAGGGGCTCAATTGAACCGGCTAATGCTCGAACCCCCGTTCGTGCCAAATTGAGCATCCCAGAGTCCATGTGGCATGATGATTGGTCGCTTAATCAAGATGAGTGAGCCTGGGACATTAAAGTGCAAGTAGGGAATACCGCGTAAGAGTAGTGCGTGCACAAGTCCAGCGTTAGTACGGAGTACATACGATTACTCGTACAGTAGACAGACGGCACGAGGCCAATTGGCCTGCGATGCCATCCATCAGATCCATCCTTTTCTGCGCTTCCTCTGCCTGCCAGCCTGCCCGCTGCCTTGCCGTTGGGCTGCGTCGCACCGCATTGCCTTGCGTCAAAGCGTGTGTGCGTTGCGGTAGAGCCATCGCCCAATAGGGATCTTGATCCGTCCGCCATCTGTCGCCTACTCCGACGTGAGGCTGTACAAGATGCTCGCCCTTTGGACCGACTCGACTCGAGCTTCAAACTGCTTGCTCCTGCCAGCCCAGCCCATGCGGCCGCTGAAATTACAATCATGCTCGTCCGCCTGATAGCTGCACAGTACGCGCCACTGGCCCGTGTAACTTAGCAGGTCTGCGGAGGCGCTTGATCGGGGATGCAATTAAAAACACATCATGTATCTCTGTTGATCCTGGTCAAGCCACCCTGACGAGTACAAGCACTAAAAGCTGTGCTGTGCTTTTGGCAATTTGTGGTGGAGGTGCAGCAGAGCAATTGCTTTCGCCAGGTACAGGTACACGGTGCCGCAAATGGGGCAGGCCGAGTGTCGGCAGCCGTGCGCACCGTGTACAAGCGCAAAAGGAGATTCATAGTGCGAAATGGCCTTGTTTCAGCGCCTTCGCCTCGTCTATGCACTGTGCAATCCACCAGTTCGGGCTGCTGCGCGCACTTCCCCCGTCATAACGTGACGGCACCTCGCAGCGCGCTCCCTGCTGCAGCAGCGGTGGAGCCGCTGAAGCTGGAGCTCTGGCTAGGCAATTGCTAGGCTCTAGCCCGCCCAGACAGACCCTGGCGGCCCCGGCCATCTCCACAGTTTCCAGGGCGGATTCAGGTACGGTGCTTGCCAAGTACATCCGCGCTCCCTTTTCTCGCGCTGGAGGCAGCACTAGTACAAGTACTTGCATGTAGAACGTAGAATGTAGAATGTATAGGAGCTTGGCCCCCCAACACTGAGCCCCCCTACGGCAATAGTACCTCCTTCTCGGCCATACCTTTTGGAGCATCCTCTCGCTCGCATCCTCCCCCAGCCGGTTTTGCTCCTCTCGCCCCCCCCAATCTCCATTTCCGTCGCGGATCTCATTTCCACGACACCTAATTCTGCGTCTTCAACCTGCGCACCAAACTCTTTCCTTGGCCATCTTCTCTTCTCTGTTTGCGATTTTTGTTCGTGTCCGCCTTGAATTGCCCTCCATTGGCATTCATTCCTCGCCTAGCAGGCCGTGTTCTAGTAAGCTTCTCTCTTCTCTCCCTTTGCTTTTCTTTCTTGCTCTTCGTCCATTTTTCTCGGGGAGCATTGCCTCGCTTTCCAGTTGTCCTTTTTGCGCTGCCAATAGGGCTTCATCGATCGCGACTGCGCTTTTCGGTTCCTCTCGACCATCAGCCATCTCGTGAGCAACACGACGCGAAATCCTCGCTCAGAGCTTCTTGCTTTCGACGCTCTCTCGCGTGCATCGTCGCGATTGCTCGTGCGACCCAGCAGGCCGCAGTGTTTTCCCTCGACGAACCCCTGACTAACAGAATTTGCTCTCCTACAGTATCAACGTCGGCATCATTGGCGGTTCTAGACACGTAGCATACGCGAATCATTCATTTTCATCTTATTATAATTTTCATTCTCAAGACGAATTCTATTCATACCATCCCCCACAGTCGCCAAAATGGGTTGCGGAATGTCTACAGAGGACAAGGAGGGCAAGGCCCGGAACGAGGAGATTGAGAATCAGCTCAAGCGGGACAAGATGATGCAGCGAAACGAGATCAAGATGTTGCTTCTGGGTATGTACACCATTCGGTCGTGTTTGGTGCAGAATCTACGCTGCTGCTCCCTGTCGAGTTCCACCACCCGACTAACGACGGATTGATAGGTGCTGGTGAATCTGGAAAGTCGACCATTCTCAAGCAGATGAAGCTGATCCACGAGGGTGGCTACTCTCGCGATGAGCGCGAGTCGTTCAAGGAAATCATTTTCAGCAACACTGTTCAGTCCATGCGCGTCATCCTCGAGGCCATGGAGTCTCTTGAGCTGCCCCTCGAGGATCAGCGCATGGAGTACCACGTCCAGACTATCTTCATCCAACCTGCTCAGATCGAAGGCGATGTCCTGCCCCCGGAAGTTGGCGGTGCCATCGAGGCTCTGTGGAAGGACCACGGTGTACAGGAGTGTTTCAAGCGATCTCGCGAATATCAGCTGAACGATTCAGCCAGATAGTAAGTTCCCTTTTCTTTTGGCTCACGCTATCAAAAGCTGCATTCGCGTGCTCACCTCTATCACTAGTTACTTCGATAATATCGCGCGAATTGCCGCTCCCGACTACATGCCCAACGACCAGGACGTTCTCCGATCACGTGTCAAGACCACTGGTATCACCGAGACGACATTCATCATTGGTGATTTGACCTACCGAATGTTCGACGTCGGTGGTCAGCGATCTGAGCGAAAGAAGTGGATCCACTGCTTCGAGAACGTCACCACCATTCTCTTCCTGGTCGCCATCTCCGAGTACGACCAGCTGCTGTTTGAGGACGAGACAGTCAACCGAATGCAGGAAGCTCTGACGCTCTTCGACTCAATCTGCAACTCCAGATGGTTCATCAAGACGTCCATCATTCTCTTCCTCAACAAGATCGACAGATTCAAGGAGAAGCTGCCGGTCAGCCCGATGAAGAACTACTTCCCCGATTACGAGGGTGGTGATGATTATGCGGCCGCGTGCGACTACATCCTGAACCGATTCGTCAGCCTGAACCAGCACGAGACGAAGCAGATTTACACGCACTTTACTTGCGCCACAGATACCACCCAGATCCGCTTTGTCATGGCAGCAGTCAACGGTATGAGATGAATCCCTTGAGACCTTTATATGAAATCATAGCTAACTTTGTTATTTTAGATATCATTATTCAGGAGAACCTCCGTTTATGCGGTCTCATCTAGACGACTTGTTCTTTCTCTTTGTTTTCTATTTTTGTTTTAAGACGCACGAATACCCTCAAACTCGATTACGACCGCCACCAGATGGGCCACGGAGATACGGCTCATGATCTTGATTGTACTCCTTGCGCCAGCGAGACGACAGCCAGCTCAAGGAGCTTCTTTTTTTTCTGCGGGCTTCTCCTTCGCAATCTTGAACTGTCCTAGATAATGGTACTTTTTTTTTCTAAAGCTAAGACTCTATGGCGAACATTCGGCATTTACAAGACTTGTGAGAGCTATTACAAGGATTGTCGGGAGATGCTGTGTATCAAAATGAAATCTTCTTTTTCAATTTCAAAAGAAGAGGATATGGCCAACGTCGTGAAAGAAGGGAGGCCGTCAAGGGAGTGGAAACGGCGTGGCAGCTCATGGGAAGAAGGGAAACTACTTACATCTGACACGATTGTGCGAATGGGCGGCGGCCATTTACTTTGTTTAATTATGAAACCACATTTTTTTTTCACTCGGCCTGTCTCACTAAAAAAAGTGTATTGTCATATATTCCAGCTTTCCAGTTTTCTGTACTCGCATATTCAGTTTTTTTTCATCTTGTCACTTTTCTAATGTGTCGTCGCCTGAGTATTTTTTTTTTTTTTGTCTTTCTCTTATTCATTCTTGTTTTTTTCTTATTTTCTGAATCTGAACTCATGCGTAAAAGACCAGTTTTTTTCTTCTCGTTTGCGCGTCTTTCCTTACTGTCTTTGTTTCTCTTCTCTTCATTTTCTTTTCTTCTTTTTATTGCGATGGCGAGCCGAGGAGGGAAAAGGACTTGGGCATGGCAGTGGGTGGGGAGAGCGGGAGCGGGTAGTACGATCTTTGTTTTGCTTTGGTGTGTGAGAATTATAGCATGGAGGAGGCTGGGTGTAAAATTCGAGTATTTTATGTAATAGTCATGAATTGTCTACAAATACTGCTGTGTCTCGTGCGTGATTCTGTGAGTTTCCGTAGTGATTGCTGTTAACGAGTAAGAGTGTAGGTATAGAATAACCCAGTCGTATGAGAAAACATGTCTACTAGGGAATCACATCGAGTCACATATTTTATTCATCATTGGGGCAATTGTAGCTGCAGTTATGAAAAGTCAAATGGGTATTGTACGTCCTATAAGTACCAAAGCAGCAAAACTAAAAGGGGGTATAAATCCTCTGAAATAGCAGCCAACTTCTCAAACTCTCCCTGTACGCGTAACTCATGACCAAGTAAGTTCGTTAGTTCGTCAGCAAAAGTGATAGATGCCCAAAGTCCACCGTGTATGTGTACCAGATATGAAAGAAAACTGGCTAAAAAAATGATGAAGGAAATCAAATAAAAGCACGCAAGCCCACGGGCAAAAATCTGGGTGTTTTCAAGATCGAAGTGTATATGACGTCGAAATTATGAAAAGATGAAGGATCTTTTAAACTTTCCAATATCTCTCCCAATGTGGGATATCGAAACAGTAAGGCATCCAGAATGTGGCTTTTTTTGTTCATTGAATGAATACGGCTGGTATGAGCTGGACAAATTGCTTGATGATGCATCGCTAGTTGTAGCTCTTCAGTAGCCAAGCCTGACCTTGACAGAGCAAATAATAAAGAATTGATGGAATAATCTGCAGTCAAGAAAGTCAGTCCTTGGACGGAAGCAGTAAACTCGAGACCACGTACATACCATGTTCTGACCGACACCTTCTGGCCAAGGTCGAGCTGTCAAAAGAACTTTTCTGACATTTGAAAGTAGCATATTCTTCTTTCGTTTCTGCTCCCTCTTCTTTCCTCAGTATCATCGCCGTTCTGAGATGTAGCAGGTAATGGTAACAGCAAAAGTAGTCAACAAGAGCTCAACTCAGGACTTCGTCAGGAGGGGCATCAGCCATCGAAGCCTCAGTAGCCTGCGTGTGGCTATTCTGGGCGCGCTCCCTCTCCAAGGCAGCATTCTGCTCCGCCATGCCCTCAGGGGTCCTGAGGAACTCCTCGTATTCTGCAATTCGCATGCCGAGCTCCTTAGCAGCGGCTTCGATTCGCGCAAGAAAACGATCCCTTCGAGAGAAGGTGGCTACGTCAGTGATTGTCTGGGTGATCAGCTGCTTGGTCGACTCAGAGAGGCCCCACTGGGTGATGTCTGCGGAGAGATTGATGTTCGCGTTGGGCGATGTAGACTGCGATAGCACAGGTGGCTGCAGAGCCATGAGATTTGCCGAAGCAGCGACAGATGCTGCGAACAAGGTTTGCGGTTGCGGATGGTTGTTCTCTGTGCAGGATAATTAGTATTGAATACTTTATCTGATATGATGAAGGTGAAGTGTTGGTGACGAGAGCTGAGAGTGGAAAAGTGAAGGAGGAGGAGGATGAGATGAGGCAGAAGAGAATGTGTATATGTTGCTAATTTTGATGTGCAATTGATAGAGATGAAATCTTAACTCACCATGAAACGTGCACCTTGAGCCACTTGCGTTGAACCAGCAGTTTGTACAACTTCCACACATCTGGCCGTCATACACAACGCACTGAGTCCAGGGTCCATGACCCTTGTGGCAATTCTTGCACGGCTTGGGAGCGCTCTGTCCCGTCATGTGAGCGAGCAGGGCCTCAACGTTGCTTCGACGCTCAATGTTGAGCTTCTGGTCGACGCGACGTTGAGTCGGCTCTCGCAACGCAACTTCAGCGGCGAGCTTCTTGCACAGCGCACTGTCGATTTTCACCTGGTCTCCATAGGCGGCATAGGCCAAGTCTGCTGCAGTTCGAGCTGCTGGATCTTCTGGGGATGAGTGGTCGGGCATCTGGTGGTCATCAAGCTGAAAGTCGTCGGCGGAGCGAAGAGCACTGAGAGATGAGTGAAGAGGCGTCATTGAACCTCCATTGGCGAGCATGTTGATGGCTGTGAACTTATCGGCAGATTCAATTGGGCTCTCTTCAATGGTGTCACGCTCAGGAATAGCTTCATCGAGCGTTGTAGATTCATGGTTGACAGTGGAATTGGCAGCTTCTTTTGCGTATTGCTCGAGTTGTTCTTGAGCTGCAGCAGATAAAGACGATTGACGGCTGCCCCTGCGAGCACCAGATCCTGGTGCGGGCTTTGTCACTTTGTTTGGGCGTGGTCGACTAGGCATGATGGCAATTGAGATAGCATCAAACAGTTAATTGAGATTCCTCAAGCCAGAAGCTCTTGATGAACGTGTAAGTGAGGTCGTGATGGTGATGTTTTGGGTTGGAGCGGCAACAGCTGGGCGCAGCTGTAGAAACCCGGCAACGCAATAGAGAGTCTGGGCCTTTTTAGGCAGATGCGTACTGTGCATAAATAGTGAAATTTCCGTAGAGGAGTCGGTATTTCGCACAGTGTTGATACTCTGCCGCTTGTGCAATGCTTCAGATTCAGTTCACTTTTTGCTGACTGACGTTAGGGCATCATTCAGAGTTAGCATCAATGGCCTCGCTTATTATTCTATAGCATTCACATTTGATTTTATTTTCTCTTACGTGCTAGCATTCAAGTTGCTCGGCTGCTCCCAGATTCCCTGGCCGCGGCCCTCGGTAATCTCCTTCCATCGCTGGGCAAACTCTCTCAGGCCACCCTCTCCTGCAAGACTGGCATCGACAACCTCCTTGGGAAGCTTGTGAGCAGAGTACTGTGGGGAGCTGAAGTTGTACGCCTCTGGGTCGTTCTTCCTGACAATGCGGACTTCTGGCTGGCGATCTGGGCTGTACTCGGCATCGGCATCGTCATCCGTCTCATCGGCCGTCTCCCCTCCACTCTCATCCGCACCCTGACCCTCCGAAACGGATCCGTACAAGGGATTCTCAACTTCCATGGTGAGGAGCTCCTCCCATGCAAAGAGAAGGCTGTCCGTGCTTGGGGCCCATGGGTTAATATCCATGAGTCTCACCTTTCCCAAGCCATCTTCTGCAAAGGTGTTTCCAGGGATATAGATGTCAAAGACAAAGGAGGAATCGGGGAAAGTCAATCTCAGCTTCTGGCGGAAGAACGTCCTGATCTTCTTCCACAGCTGTCCCTGAAGCCTTTCCAGAAAATCGTAATGGTTGAGGTCTCGCTGGGTAATTCCAATGAGCGACCGATGCTTGACAAAGCACCTAAATTCCAGAGCAACATGAGGCGTGAAGAAAGGTCTAAGGACAAGAACCGGCGTAAACGGTCTCATTGGCGGAGTATCTGTGCAGTCGTCGAATGCATGAAGAAGGTCATGCGAGACGAAAGAAGACGACTTCAGGAGGAGATAAATGTCGTTTGGAGTTGTGCATTTGAGCGTGTTTTGATGCGGCGATATCCATTTGGCGTCTTTTGGAGAAGACCAGTTAAGCTTCGGCGCGACAGAACCGCCCAGTTCGGCGATTTTCTGTTTGATTAATTCGTGTGTTTCCGGGAAGCGCTTGTTAGGAGGAAGTCTCTCCTCCTCTTCCTCGTCCTCGTCGTCAGAAGAGTCATACGAAGAGATCCGAGGATGCGTAGCGGCAGAGCTTGACCATTCTGCCTCTTCTGGCTCATTGGCCTCGTCGTCGTCTGCGAGAATGATGCCGTCTTCATGGAGATATGATATAAATGCCGGTGGAAGAGGTATTATCCGCGACTTGAGACATGAGCTTCGATATTTGGGGAACCAGGCATCGTATGAACAATTTTGAATATGGTCCCTAGTAACTGGTGGGAAGACAACCGTTGACTCGCCCTCTCTGGGGAGGATCTCGGGAAGGTGTGGCATTTTGGAAGAAGAATGTGCTGTACAGAGGAATGATCGATCCAAGAGAAAGCTGGGAAGAGCGATGACAATAAATAACTGTCTATATGACTATGTAGACAGGCTAAACGGGTTAATTCAAGATGTTGACTCATAAGGATGCATCTCGCATGTAATAATGCAGGGTAAGAAAATGGCAGAGGGGCACATTTTGCCCCTCCGTTATCGAGTTCTGCCATGACTCTTTCACCTTTATCAGCGGGAAGCTTTCACCGCCCAGCGCTATTCTCCATTCGCAGCGCTTCCGGCAGCTAGCCGCAGTGGACTTTCCAGCAGGATGGGCGCTAGAGCCGCTAATGATGACAGTTCCAGTTACCTGCAGCGCTCTGGCTCCAGCAGAGAACCTTGAACCTTGAATTTTGAGTCTCGACGCGACACAGCCATCAAGCTCCATCTTCGAGCTGCCATTGTATTGTATCGCCGCAGATGACGCTTGAGAAATACGTAACAACGAAAATGTCTGATAATGTCGGTCTGTCGACGCCGCGAGGCAGTGGAACCTCGGGCTATGTCCAGCGGAACCTGGCCCAGGTCAGGCCGCGTGATTACGCCGCGCCGTATCCCAAAGATCGAGACAGCATGCGACACAAGCAGCGACAGCCAGACAAGGCAATTCTCGAGCACGATCGAAAGAGAGAGATTGAAGTCAAAGTATTTGACCTAAGGGATCAACTTGAGGAGGAGGAGTATGTCATCTCCCTGGTGAACACGCAAGTGGCAGCAATGTTAACCATCTCATAGGGTTGAAGAAGAAGAGATTGACCGCCGGTGCGACGAACTACGAAAGAAGCTGCTTGCGGAGATGAATTCGAAAAACAAAGCCAATGCGCCGAGGAGGGCTTTCAAGGAGCATCAAGTGCACGAGATGGCCGATGCCAAGATCAAGGAGAGCGAGCGTCTCAGGAGAGCCCTGAAGATTAGTTCCGACTACGAGGAAGGAGGACACTGGAAGAAGCAAGAGGAGAGATTACAGGAGTCACTGGCAAAGAAGGAAGAGGAAGAAAGGGACTGATTTGCCCATTCGGCGCTTCTATCGCTTTTGATACGAAAAAGCGATATGCTTGGCTTTATCTGTGCTACCGGTTTGGTACTCATTGGGTGGGCGATATTGGAGTTTTGGCGTTTCTTGATCATGCGAATCTATGGGGGGACCTTTGTTTTTAGCCATGCTGTTGGTATTGGCGAGAGGGACGACGAGGTTAATGTTTTAAGCAGCTCAATAATTCGTGTTGAGTAGCGTCGTGATGCCGAAGAAGGACTGGTTTAGGACATCAAGGAAGCTACTGCTAGGTTTCTTTTGAAGACTACTACTTGGTTGAGGTGTTATAACCACCCTCTTGGACTTTGATCCAAGCCAATCTTAAAATCACAGCCTTGTTCCAGTCTCCAGAATAAGTTGTATAATTAGAAAGGCAACTTCGTGCTACTCAGTCTCCTCTCTTATGTGAGTGTGGTGGTAACGGAACAAGACATCACAACACAGGATTCTCCATTGATTCGCGGGATTAATGAATCGGCAGAGAAGAACGAAAGCGACGATCCTCCACCCTCCACAGCATTTTAAAGCCCTCCCGGGGTCTTCAAGCTCGTTCTTGTGAAATGTCAGCTGCACCTTGTAAGTGACCTTCTGGTGGCGGCAAACTGCCTAAACTGGTCAACTGTGGCGCACTGTGAAGCTTCAGCCACATATACCATGCCAGCGACGTAATTCTACATGTAACAGATCACCTTCCTGTCGCAAAACCAACCACCAGTCACTGCAATCTATTCTCATAGCGATCATGGCGATACTTCCAAATCTGCCTGCTGGAGAATCACCGAATCTATCTCCGGTAGAGCTTGCGCAGCTCCTCTCCCGGCTAAAGCAGTCTGTGCTGCATCCGAGCCCCGAACGCGAACGAAGGCTGCGCAACAGCGAGTTTGAGAGGACAAGGGTCGAGGCTGTGAGACTGGAGCAAGACATGGCTGCTGCTGAGTGTCGCTAACTCCTTGGCATAGAACCTTCAATATGCGCGAGCGGCGCTTACGAAGCTAGAGCAGACGCTGCCGGGACGGAGGACGGATACGCAAGGCGATCTCACGGCACAAAAGGAAACCCTGGATCTACTGTTTGATTGGCTAGAGGACCTAAGAAAGGTATATTAATGGTCCTCTCAGCAAGATATAGAATAATGCTAATATAAGCTAGGTGGCCGTAGACGAAGACGACTCATCCGAAGGCGAAGACCTCCTGGGGGACATCATACAAACGCCGAGCGAGAGCCAGGACTCTAGACGGTCGTCGAATGCGCCGGCGGGAGAAGGCTACTTTGAAAACGAAATACCGGATGCAGAACCCCCCTCACCACCCTCACCCCCGACACAAGCTGAATCTATACCCGAGCCCTCTACGACGACTACTCTTGCACCCACCGAGACTGTCAGCGAAACTCTACCTACACAAACGAGTCAAACATTGCGCGCCCGCCCCTCTGCATCATCCCCGACTCCCTCAGCTCACAGTACAGCTCGTGCTGCGCTGTTCGCCAACCGCGCCGCACCCGCAAGTCCTCAAGCAACGACAGCTACAGCAGAGGCCATCCTGGACCAACAGCGCGTGGAGCAAGATGCCATCTCAAACTCTATTCTCATGATGGCGAGTCAACTAAAGGAGAGCTCGAAGAGTTTCTCGGCAACCCTCGAAGAGGACAAGAATTTACTGGACGCCGCTGGGTCTAGCATGGAGAAATCGGGGCACAGCATGGAAGCAGCCCAGGGGCGGATGGGATCTCTCAGAAGAATGACTGAAGGGAAGGGTTGGTGGGGGAGGATGATGCTGTATGCGTGGATATATGGCTTGATGGTGTCGTTGATACTGTTGGTGTTTGTCTTTCCAAAACTGAGATTCTGAGAGGGCTGGGGTTGCTGATATGGAATGATGTATCATGATGGGATTGGTTGTTACGATACCTGTACAGCATAGACGAAAGCGCTGACATTTCTTGATTTCGATGTAATATTAAGCGGCTAAACTAGCTTTTCACATATTGCTTTTCTTGTTCAACAGCTTGCCTTGTGCCTGTGGCCTTTAGAAAATGGATATATAAGAATTAGATGGCTCAGCATTTCACTTATGTGAGATCTGGCATTAGCTCGTGTTTTGTTGTATATACGAGATTCTGACCGAAATTCTGACTATCCGAGATTCTGACTATCCGAATTCATTGACCAGTCACTCAGAATATGTCATTGATACATCCGGATCCATTGCTGCAGCATCATCGGACTCCAGTAGCGTTTCCTGTTCATCTGCTTCTCCTTCATCCTCCAAGATATCCTCTCCTGTATCATCGACATCGACACTAACATCTAAGCACGTTCCGGAATTTTCGACAGCCTTTTCATTGAGGGGGGCCCTTTCATGACCCTCAACATCAATGGCGATGTCCTCGGGTTCAGTTACAACATCGTCTTCTTTGACCTGAGTATCTTCTACCGGGGGCCAAGGCAATCCCCTCAACTGGGCGTTGATTTCCAGACAATACTCGTAGCAGAATCGAAGGCGGCGACCAACGGGCTTTCCACCTGTCTACACTCAGTACGTTTAGCCTCCGCCACATAAATGAGCACACTTGATGCAGCGTTCCCCAAGAGACATGTAATCGAAATCTTGGGAGGGAATCAACTTACCGGCGGTGTGTACTGAAAGAACGAATTCGACATGGTATTCTGCCCAATAACACGATCCTGCCATTCGATTCCCGTCTTGATACGGAAAAACTCCATGAAGAGATCCATTTCTTGACGCCAGGGGGCGGAGCAGGGGCTTGGCCGGTGGAAACTGGGCTGGCTGTCTCCCTTCTTCTTCATGAACTTTGCGGTGAACCAGTAGAGATGGGGCTTTGCGTTGGATTCCCAGAGCTATATCGTATCTTCTGTTAGAGAGCAATTCAATAAACCTTTCTTGTACTCATGATGTCTTACGCAGAGAGTATAACGCTGCCCTAGCTCTCCTATTTCAACGTCGTCGCGGGTAATATCAATCTGGTACGAGAAGAATGTTCGATCACTATAAATGTGGAAAAAGTCTAGCCAAATCATTGTCAGTTCAAGCATTTGGTCTCTTATATGGCGTAGAAGTATGGACCTTACTCGTATTCACAGCTCTCTCGCCCTCTCTCTTCCCCTTTTCAATTCGAGCTCGTTCCCGTTTCTCTGCATTTTGCTTGGCGATGATATTCCTCATGGAATATTCCCGTTCTGGTTCTCTCTTCTCATTGACGGCGGAGATTTCGAACCAGTCGCAGTGGACGATGTGCTGTCGCTTCCCATGGGCAAGGGCCTCTTTGACTATATACATAGAGTAAGCGACATGCTTAAAGCAGGGGCAAGGAGAATGTATGAATCTAGAGGGAAAATAAGGAAAGGAGAAAAAGATTACTTCTCGGGAGTTTGCGGTCGAATTGCTCTCGAGTACAGAGGAGATGCGTGACTTGCTCGTCGAATTCCTCTGTGAAGGTGCCTTTGCGGATGGATGTCCATTGGCGGAGGTTGTCGACGGTGAGTTGGCCAGGCAGAGGGCCTGCCGTGGCGATGACGAGGTTTTTGAATATGCGACGAGGCATTGTTTTGAGTTGGTTGCAGAAGAGGAGACGACGTTGGTGGGAGAATACAGGAAGAATAAGGATATTGGAGGGAGATGGTTGAGATTGCAGAGTATCGAGAGAATCAAGTTCTAGGTAGTAAGCTGAATGAGATTGTATGAATTCAGGTTTGTAGCCGAGGAAATTGTAAGGGCATGATGCAGTACGAAATTGCATTGGCGGTGTGGTTGTTAACGAACTCAAGACAACTTACACGCGAGATTGGAGTTGTCTGGTGGTGAGTGGACAGATGCTGTTACAACCAGCTGCGGCACTGACACAAACCTCCTCGACTTGATTGGAAGTTACTTGGCTTATGTGATAGACAGACAAACACTGGCTATAGATAGCGCATCAATGATGTTGTGAAAGATAACAGACGACTTTTATTGGGCTGGCAAATTTAGTTCTACCCCTGTATTTGTCTATCAATATCTCATAGCGAGACCATTGGCATCTCTTTATTGAGAATCTACCTAATTGCTTTCCCGGCATTGACAAATGCATTGATTTTGGCCAAGCTTTGCTTACCATCTTCCTCAACACCACTGCTTACGTCCACTCCAATGACTTGGCTGCTAAACTCTCCCAGAGCATTGACCACTTCTGCAACATTGTCGGGGTTGAGTCCTCCGGCCAGGAAGATCTTCAAGCCAGGGTCCTTTTGAAGTAGCTCCTTGACGTTTGAAACGTCCAACAGCTTTCCAGAGCCAGCTCCAGAGTCTAAGAGAGGAACAACGTGATATCCCCGGAGACCGACAGCGGGATGGTCGGGCTTGAAGCAGCGGATGACAGGCACGGGGATCACCTTTGCCCATTCAATCGGTTCCTCACCGTGAAGCTGAACAAGGTCAAGGTTGTAAAGCCTCTGCTTCTCCAAAACTTCACTCAGGGGCTGGTTCTGGAAGATGCCCACCACCTGTGTACGTGAGGTCTTGAGATTTTGTGATGTGAGGGAAAAGAAATCCGTGGCGCCTGATGCCGCGATCGGTAGCTTTACAGAGGCTTCTGATGACTTGGAAGTTGCACGAACTGCTTCTGAGATGGCCAGGGCAACATCGTGAGGAGCAGCTCTCTTCGCTCCGGGGACGAAGTTAACGCCGATAAAATCAGCACCTGCCTTGACTGCTTCTAATGCGGCCTCGACGGTTCGGATTCCGCAGATCTTGACGTGTATTTTCTCGGGAGAGTTGTTTTTCGACGGTGGTTTGCTTCCGGAGCAAAGTTCACTGATGAAGGTTGTTGCATCTGGTGCTTTCATAATGGCCTCGCCCACCAGGACAGCATTGATTCCATCCCTCTTGCAGTCAAGCACGTCTTGATGCTTGTTGATACCGCTCAATGCGCAAATAATGGTAGTATCTGGTACCATGCTTCGCAGCCGTCCCGTTGTGTTGATGTCGACTTCAAATGTCTCGAGGTTTCGGTTGTTGACGCCAACGACCTTGGCACCAAGCTTAACTGCAATCGTCATTTCGTCGGCGTTTTGAACTTCCACCAGGGGTTCCATGCCGAGGGATAGCGAGTACTTGTACAAGCGCTCTAGTAGCTCGACCTCGAGCATCTTGACGATCAACAATACTGTGTCTGCTCCAGCTAGTCTTGCCTCCAGAATTTGGTACTCCTCAAAGATGAACTCCTTCCGAAGGATTGCCGGTCTGTTTGGCATACCATCCAAAACCTGGCGGACAGCTCTCAGATCTTCAATGCTGCCCTTGAACCACTCAGGCTCTGTCAAGACAGAGATCACACTTGCACCAGCAAGCGCATATTTGCGTGCCTGAACAGGAGCCTGAACTTCTAGCGCAAAGATACCCTTTGATGGGGAACCGCGCTTGATCTCTGCCATCAGGGCCACATCAAAAGGTGACTGCTTTAGCCGGCTGACGAATGGTACCAAGGGGGGAGCAGCATTAAGGTCGTATGCGGCTTGAAGGTCGCTCATTCGCTGAGATGGAATTTCCTTCTGCTTGGCTACGGCGGCCTTTCGGTTTGCGTAGATGGTCTGGAGAATGTTGTTCTTTTGCGGCTTAGGCGCAGCGGAGGTGGTGTTTGTTGATGATGCGGCCTTTTGGAGTCGGGTGTTCTCTTCCCAGGTACCGCCCTGCATGTGGAGGAAGTTTCTAATCATAACACGGCCCTCAGCAGTGAGGATACTCTCCGGGTGAAACTGAACACCCTCAACGACATAGTTCTTGTGACGAACTCCCTGGATGATGCCGGCCGAGCCATCTGGCTTAGCCACCCAAGAAGACACTTCAAGGCACTCGGGCAGAGTGAGATGAGTGCCAGCAAGGGAGTGGTATCGGGTCACAGGAAGGCCCTGAGGCAGACTGGCAAAGACGCCCTTGGCGTCGTGAGTTAGGGGAGAAGTCTTTCCGTGCAGCCACTCTCCAGCGGAAGAGACTTCGCCGCCATAGACGTCAAAAATGCATTGCCTTTTTCGCAATTATTAGCCACATGAAGAATTGAAAGGGTATTTCAACAAACTCACAAGCCCATACAGACCCCCAGGACGGGGATTTTGCCAGCAAAGTGTCGAATTGCATCTCGACTGACTCCAGAATCAGTCTGAGGATGTCCAGGGCCTGGGCTGATGATGAGCTGAGTTGGGTTGTGCTTGATCAGCTCGTCCACAGTGATCTTGTCATTTCGAAACACATGGACCGTGGCACCCTCGAGAACTAGGTACTGGTAGATGTTCCAAGTGAATGAATCGTAGTTGTCAATGAGGATGAGGTTGGACGCTGTAGCCACTGGAGGAGACGGATCTGGCTGATGAGGCGAGTGGTCGATGATGTCGAGCGAAGGCATCTTGAAAAAGCCGCAGATACGGCGATGAGGGGATAATTGGACGGGAAACGCAGTCAGCAGAAGGAAAGAAAGTTTCGCCCTCGAGAGTTGAACAAGTGAGAGTGAGAATGAGAGTGAGAATATCCGTTGCTCTACGATTCTCGGATACGTTCATATGAGTCAGCTTCACTAACACCAAGAATTTCTTGTGGCGCTACTTTAGGAATACAGTTGATTGTCGCCTCCGCCCAAGTGCCGATAAAGCCCCGATCTGACAAAAAGGTAACTTTGTACTTTTAATACAGTACAAATATCTTAAATTGCTGCTGAAATAGCACTGTGAAGCATGGATCCCGGCTGATCCTCGGGTTCCTGGGAGCTTCACCAAAAAAGTCAACATGCAGCTGTTGTTGATGCTACCGACTAGAATCTAGTCGCCAAGTTTCTGCCAAAAGCGCGTCAGACGTGGATTTTCAGCATCCTCGCACCAACAGGCTCAAGGTGATGCGGCGAGCGTCTCTGCCGCCTTATTGACACTCGTGGCAATGGCGCCGCTGTCGGATACCAATTATTTTCCCTCCGTGGGACAGTGCCTCTCTGGGGAGAAAGTGCTTCTGTGAGTACCTACTGTCGCATGCATTTTGATGGCGGATGCAACTAATCGCAGTGTCAAGGCCTTGGAAGCTGGTCGCCACAGCTCTTTCGGATGGCACTGGCAAACGGCAGACGAGCTCTGCCATCACAAAGTTCTTCGACGACGACTATGTCCGTGCCCTTTTGAGCGAACCCTCGACCGCGTTTGCGCCGCCTGACGAGGCTACAAACAAGAGCTTCGAGACCAAGATAGCACCAATTAACGTCACCTCGGCCTCGACTGACCGATACGATATAAATCAATTCAAGGATGATGCGAAATGGCTAAGCAACAATGCAAAAGTCAACTTGGTGGCCGCCCTGCGAGTCGTTATCATCGAGTACCAATCCCGCTCTTCAAGCCATCTTTTGGGTCCTCTGTCATCCCATGACGCCGCCAATCTCCAAGAAGCTGCAGGCTTGCAAAATGGCCAGGGAGCAGCATTTTTGTCAGATTTGGGAGCATCAGCCGCGTTGGATGCCGATGAGATATCAGCAGAATTCGACAAGCCAGAGGCGAGGAGGCGTCGCTTGTTTGATACATTCTTGACGGAGCGTCGCTTCTTTATAATGGCTGCGGATTATGCCACGTCCATCAAACTGTATCGACGTTTGCCCATTTTTGCTCCTGGGGATAACAAAATCGCCGACCTGTACAAATTAAGGATGTCCTCTCAACCGCGTGATGAGATGGAGGCGATGCTGCCAGCTTATTTGGATGTCGTGTCCAGCTGCATGAGCGGGATCGAGGCCGGCATGAGAGCATTCACGGACGAAGCTTTGCTGCTCAACGATGAAGTGGAGCTAGAATGGCTGCGAAGCCTCTTGACTGAGATCGTTCACAGCTTGTCTGTGGTTCTCCAACTGGTGGACTGCTATGGTAGTGACTTCCCCCCATCCTCTGCTATCAACCAGTGGTTTTCGTTGATGGAAATCTACGGCTTCTTTGATTCTATACAGCCAGTATGTGTCCCCTTGAACCCTTCACTCTGTATTGACTAACCGCGGAAACAGATCAACCAAATCACTGCTGAGTTGATTATGCCGATGAAGGCCCTGTCTTCGGCCATCTCCATTGGCTTGCTCAAGCCTGCACGGGCACTTGCATATCTATCTGATCGAGACGAGGACCCAGCACAAGCCGACGACGTGTACGATTCGTATTTGCTTTCGCCAGATGTTTTGGAGCAGGTCCACAAGAGCATCCTGGACGCGGCTGGGTTAGACTCTGAGACTGCTTGCCCCGTCATCTTCACGTGGTCGTTTCTACTACACCGACTCAATGTATCCTACCAAACTAGAACCGACAAGCGGGACAACTTGATACAGCAAAGCGCCCGCGAAAAATTTGAAACTCGGAGCGTGATGCGCACACCCACTCGGCGAAACTCTGCTGGAAGCATCTACTCCATTGAATCTTCGAAATTCGATGGCTTTCTTGAGAATTCGTCTAGTCAGAGGGATATGCAGGTTGTTGAGCAGCTTGCTGCTGTCGCTACGGCCCAAGGCAGAGTCTTTGATATAATGTCAAAGATGACTCAAACTTTGGGTCCGTCTATTGACGGCAGCTTGTCACCCCTGATTAGCTCGCGCCTTCGTGTCATATTTCTAGAGCTATTGAAAGTTTCGTATCCATTTGTTGGATATCAGTCGGACTCCGTAAGCTGTCTGCACTCCCTTCTTTCTCCTGGCCGAGGTTACTGGGAGCTATCCGCGTCGGAGAATATGCCCATCGCCCAGGACATCCTTGGATCTATGCTGCGAGATGATCTAGCCATGGACTTCTTTTTCCAGCAGGCACTTGATCGGTACCCTTACGAATTCCTTCCTTTTATCACGCTCTGTCGCACGCTCTGTACTGCCCCACAATCGATTCAGGACGATAGGACGGACATAATTCTCGAACTGCTACGTAAGACTCCGACCATCACATTCACATTACCAGATACATTTCAAGGATACGAGCTGGTCCAAGAAGATGAAAACACAAACTCTTTCTGCCTTTTAGAGGAGGTTCCTCTGATCTCTCTATCATCCTCTTGGAGTCGGAGGTACATTGAAGATGACGCATACAGAATACCAGTGGGCACCTACGGGCGATTTATTACAGATACCGGCCGCGTTGTCTTGATGGACTACCCTCATTCAACCTTGTCGTTGCTGGGACGGCGACTGGAGATTAGCCTTTCCCAAGAAGGCTATCGTTGCGAGCTGGGAATGTTGCAACCGGAAGAGACAGCTGAAGTCATTTCGTTGTTAGCGTCACTACTTCGAATGGAGCAGCTGAAGCTGGCAAAGCAAGCGGATAGCCGCGCATTGGTTCATTACGATGACGACCTGCTATCCGAGACCAGCACACACATCAGTGCTGGGAAAGATATTGTCACTATTGTGTGCGAAACGATGGATTATTACATGCAGGATGAGTTGGCCATGACTGAAGATACGGCTGTGGGCGTCCTTAACGCATGTGTTAAGTTTCTGCATGCTGTTCTACAGGTGCAGCCTAGCAGAGTGTGGTCGTACCTCGCAAGGACAGAGTTATTAAACTCTGAATCAAGAGCTGGCAAACTCACCAAGATTACGGGCAGTCTTGACCTGGTCTCGGAGAGATTCGAATTCCTCTCATCCTCACTGTCACTGTTTTCCGCACTTATCGACACAGTCATGTCTTCCGCCGTCCAGCGTCGGGCTCAAAACAAACCCCTGGGCCGACAGCAGTCAGAGTCGAATCCGTGGATTGGGACTGCCGACAAGGTGCTCTCCAAAGTTAGCTTCTCGATTGCACAGACGTCCGTTGATGTTTTTGAAAACACGTCGACGTGGATGTTTGACTCGGAAACGAGTAGAACATCGCTGCTGCAGACAGTCGTGCCCATTCTCAACAAGATTGTCACTTACACCTATGGCATGGGAGATTCTCCTAGGTCTGACAATCTCACATCCTGTCTTCGACCCGCCGCTTCCCACATCATTGATTGCTTCTTATCGCCATCGAGCGGAAGCCTGCGATTCCAACCTCTTCTCTCCTCATTCATATCTACCCTCACAAGACCAGATTCAACCCTATATCCCCTGCGATCCCAAGCCGTTCGAAGCGAAGTCACGTCAGTGCTCGACTTTTCTACCACTCTTCTTCGGGTTGCAAACTACCTTGAACGTTCTTCGACTCTAGTTGAGACGTATCTATTCAAGACTTCGACGTTATCAGCCCGGCTCTGCGCAGTATCAGATCACTTCCGCGGGCCGGCGTTGTCGCTACTGGAGGCGCTCGTCATCAACGCCGCTCAGTCCACCGGTGAACCACCCTCTCTTCTAGGATATCTCGGTCCCCAGGTTTCAAAATCTTTCCTCCATATCTTGGCAGCCATTGGTCAGCCCTATGCGTTGGCCAACGAAGTAAAGATAACTTGGAGATTCTTTTCTTCGATACTCAAAAATCGACAACAGTGGATGTCTAACTGCCTGCTCACAGGGCAAACGCCACGAGAGGCAATGAAGAAGGATGCTAAGAAGAATGAAACGTCTGAGGATTCTGTATTTGCAACGGCATTATCTAAACTCAAAATTTTGAAAGATTTAGAGACTGGGGAAGCTCTTGTTATCTTGGATTTCGTTACATCCGCGCAGAATTACTGGCCTTGGACGGTGTTTACTCTTCAGAAGGACACAGCCTATATGGATGGGCTTCGAGCCTATGTGCGTGATCTGAAGCCCTCTCACCAAACTGTCAAATCAGACGCAGTGCTAGCCAGCACTCAGGCGAGAATCGCTGCGTACATTGCGGAGACATTTGCAATGCAGCTCTACCATTCGCGCCATCTTGGTAACGCGGACACATTCGCCAAAGGACTGACCAATGACTTGGACTACTACCTTCGTGACGGTGTTGAGGTGGCTAGCTACAACAAGTCTCTCCATAACAATTTTGCGAAGAACTTTTCCAATAAGTATTTCGGAACCTCTTTGGACAACTTTAAGCGTACCTTGGTGAGTCCAAGGGAACTGGGCGAAAATTATTATTACGACCTGGATCGTGCCGATGAGGTTCTGCGATTTGATCCCGGATGGCAAGGGAGGAGAGGCTCCGGATTCTTGAACGAGATGAAACTGGCAAACGCCAACCTGTCTTTGGTCGATGCCCAAATCGTAAGTGTTACCTCTCAATCATATGCACGTAAGGTTTATTGCTAACCTCTAACTTCTTCAAGGCGCTCTTCCACGCATGGGAGCTTTTGTTGCTTGAATTGAGCACATGCTTCCCCGAGAGCGATGCTACCCATAAGCACATGATGCAAGTTGCTCAGCAGTGCCTGAATGCCAACCAGCTGGTCCCTGGCCTTGAAAGCATCTTCCTCAAAATTGTCGACAGAAGAGCTAATCTGGCTCTCATTCTAATTCAGCGCTTGGCTCAATCCACTCTCGCAATCAAGGATGTTAACCAGCTTCTGGAGACTTTGATTGGCACGATTAATAGTGTTGATGAGCCGTTTGAATCTGAGTCTCTTGGTTATTACCGCACACTTCTGAAGGCACTGTTCGTCACGCTGCGGGCATATCAAACAACATCCAGCAAGATGGCGGCGAGTTCACAAGCAGATCTTGAGGGATCCATGGTGACTGTTACCCAAACCATTCTCAACATACTTGACACTGTGGTTGCAAGCGGGTTCCGGTCATTGGTTAGCTTGATTCATGATAAGGAGACAGATGTCTTCCCAGAGGATGTTGCTCTCCTTACAGCAATCATGCAGGCTTGTCTCAGTGTTCCTAATATTGAACAATCTCAGACTCAAATATTGAACATCATGGCATCACATGACGCTACGCATGCAGCAACATCACTGTACTCATGGGCTGACAAGCTGGGCGAACATGGCGATCCCGTCTATGGCGAGCTCAGCATCTTGTTCTTACTGGAGCTCTCAACTCTTCCGTTGCTGGCGGAGCAGCTTGCTTGTGACGGAGTTCTTGGTTCTATTCTCTCAGCTAATCTCACCAAATTCATGCTGAGGACTAACGTCTCGCCATATGCGGATGCGTCGATTGCACAACGGTGCTACGGAATATGGGTCAAAGGGATGCTTCCACTCATGTTGAATTTGCTCACTGCCCTTGGAGCAACAGTTGCCCCAGAAATTACATATGTTCTGAACCAGTTCCCGCATCTCCTGCAAGCTAGCGTGGAGCGATTTGAAGCGCCTGGAGCCAGTCGAACCAAGGAGAAGTCTACCCAATACCTGACGCTCCTTGGCACCTCGGAGATTCACTCTTTGGCACTACTCACGCGCGTGCTTGCGGCTCTTCGGATGAACAATAGCAGAGATATACCCCCGGTCGAATGGGATGCGACGGGACTTCTTGAGAATGTAGACTATTGGCTCTCCAGCAGACGGCTTTTGAAGGAGCGACTCCTGCCTCTAGGGCAACGAGAGATGGAATGGAGAGGAAGGAAATTGGCGGGGGATTGTGACAACTTGCTGGAGGAGAAGGTGGTGGCACAGCTTGAGACGGTTCGAGACGTGCTGGGCGAGGAATTTGAAGGTTGAAATGAATAAAGGTCGGATTTTGCGGTTCGAGTTAACGCAACTAGAGAAACATGGGGATGGTAATGAATTTCAGGAATAGGCGTTGGACGTTGGGCTACTACTGCATCAGATGTATCATACAAGTCCTCCCGTGGATAACAGGGTTGTGTTTCGGTTATTGACTCGAGCATCTAAACTTAATTCCCATTGAGCAAGATTTTTATATACCGCGTGGTGTATATCGGTTGATGGTTTCCAACAATGAGACATGACCAGAACACCTCTGCCCCCACTCCCAACTACTCCTTCATATCCCGTAATAATGATACAGTAGATTTCATCTCCATGAGCCAAAAATGCGTATACCAGCGATTGCATCCCAGCTGGGTTTCCTTCCTTTCTTTTTTGTTTTTGTTTCCCTTTCCCACCATAACGCTTTGTATCATACAAGCTCTCGGAAGTTGGGGAACTTTTCCCTCAACAAAGACTCAGACGCCTGGAGGGAGAATCAAAAACCCCCCTCCGTCGATCCCGTCATCGATAGCAAAGATTTTTGTGTCGTGGAACAAGTCGTTTTACGTTTTTCAATTGTGTTTGTTGTATGTCTTTATTTCTGCATCTGCTGCGTAATTTGGGCGTTGTGCTCCTGGAAGCGCTCGCTGACGCGCTGCTGGGTGGCCATCCACTTGAGGACGCAGCGGTTGAGGCAGCCGGTTTCCTTGGAGGAGAGGGACTTTGAGGTGAAGTCGTCGACGCAGGAGGTGAAGCAGTGCTCGACGAGGCCGCCGAAAGCCTATACCACGGGTGTTTATGTTAATTGAGGATTCTTATATATATGCTTTCGGATCGCATATGTGCGTAAGTGGCGGGAATGAATAGAGATGGAGACATACGCCGACGAATTCCTTGACTTGACGCTTTTGCATGCGCTGCTCGAGAGTGCGCTGCTCGGCGGACGTTAACCTGGGAATTGGGCGAGGAGCGTTAGTTGAAAATGCATATGTTAATGGATTATAGGGAATGTGAAGGGGGAAGCTGTACATATCCATGGTGGCGGTGGTTTTTGGGGTGGTTGGTGAGAGGGATGTTGAGGAGGAGGTTGTTTGGCTTGGAGGAAGCTCTTTGGACTGATGACGATGAAATTTTGAAAGTATTCCGCATTCAAGATGTTCCACCCCCACATTTGGATTGGCGTGTGCGAAGGTTGTTATTCGCACGGACTGGTGGCGTGGCTGTTTTGGTGGACGGTTGGAGGTTGTACAGTGTGAGGTTTTTAACCTCTGGTCCACTAGTAGTACCTACATATGCTTGTCTGTTCAAGATCTACAGCATTGAAGATACCTTGGACTTTATTTGATACTTCTACTGTTACCGGCATTCGTAGATTTATATTCATACAGGTCATGAGATTCTAATACGCAAAATGCTTTCGTATCTGCACGCAGTATCTTCCTATGCTCACAATGGCTGGGGATTGCCAATAGAGGAAAGTATACTATGCACCCGTAAGGCGTTGCATTCATATCGCCGCTCTTCAAAGAATTTGTTAATCAGGGCCCAAGTCAGCTGTATAGATGCTCACAAATCGATCTATCGGATATACTTCTACCTGAAGATAGCGGTAGTAGAAGAAAATAGTGAGAGTAGCTGGTAAGTACAAGGGAGTCGCTCCTTTATATGCAACCAATGATGGCGCAGCCCCTCACATGGTAACAACCTCACTCTCTCAGCCGCACGCCAAGGGACGACTTGAAGCAATGGAAGATAAGCCCATCATAAATCGGCTGCCATCCTCTTTATCTTCTAGTATCGCTATTGTTTGCTTCTATCGCTACTTTCTTCTATGCAAGCACAATGTCAAATGGTACTAGTCCAACTCAACCGATACGGCGGAGCGACTTCAAAATAGCAATCATCTGCGCCCTGCAAGTCGAATACGATGCAGTCTGCCTCCTTGTTGACGAGTTCTGGGATGAGGACTTTGGCCGAGCAGAGGGTGACCAGAACTTTTACACGGCGGGCTGTGTCGGCAACCACAATGTTGTCATCATCCTTCTCGAGAGCATGGGGAAAATCAGCGCTGCCAAGGCTGTTGCAAATATGCGCGTGAGCTTCACTGCCATTCAGCTGCTTCTGCTTGTTGGAATATGTGGCGGGGTTCCGTCAGGCCCACGGGGAGAGATTCTGCTAGGCGATGTCATCGTTGGCGATGAAGTGAAGCTCTACGACTACGGCAAGCGATATCCAGACGGATTTCGACGCTCAGAAGACCCTGGATACAACATAAGCAGCTTCAATAGGGGTGTTCGTGGATTGCTGGGTGCGATACAGACAGATAGGGGCATGCGGTCATTTGAAGATCGAATAAGCCATCATCTGCAACACCTTCAGGAAGTGGCCAGCAGCCAGAAAATCATCAAGTACAGTTATCCAGGATCAGCAGAGGACAAGCTTTTTGCTTCTGGATATCGCCACAAACATCATCAACGTGCACCATGTATTTGCCGTCGTTGTCTTACCGACTCAGACCCCATATGTGAAGAAGCGATCAAGGCTTCATGTCTTGAGACGAATTGTGATACAAGCCACATCATTCCGAGGGAAAGGATAGCTGCAAAGCGAATGCTAGGACCGGAAAGGGCCAATGAGGCTCAGCATCCGACTGTGCACTTTGGACGCCTTGCGTCAGCGGACATGGTCCTAAAGTCTGCAAAAGACCGCGATGCGTTGAGCCAAGAGCTCCAGGTCATTGGATTTGAAATGGAGGCCGCTGGATTTTACAACGAGTTACCATACGTGGTGATTAAGAGTGTTTGCGACTACGCTGATTCCCACAAGTCCAAGGCATGGCAACCATTTGCGGCGGCAACAGCTGCATCTGCTTGCAAATCACTATTAGAACGCTATCACCGGACCGATTCGATCCCACAAGAGCTCTTTATAGATCACGGAGCTAGCAAAGAAGATCGTGCACATGCAGCCATTTGGGTTATCCCATTGCTCAAGAACGAGCGGTTCGTCGGCAGACAAGATGTCTTGGAGAAGCTTAAAGAAATGCTATTTCACAAGCAAAGCTTCAGCCGGGCTGCATTGGTGGGATTGGGTGGTATGGGCAAAACACAAGTCGCCCTACAACTTGCATACATGATGAAAGATGTGTTGCGAGACGAGGGTGGTAGGGAATGCTCCGTTCTTTGTATTCCCGCTCTAAGTGTTGCGACGTTCGAACAAGCCTGTGCCGACATCGCGAGGCACATTCCCCAGTCAAATAAAACGGGAAAAGATGATAAGCAGATTGTCAAAGACTATTTTAGCACAAAAGAAGCAGGCAGATGGCTTCTTGTCTTGGACAACGCAGACGATCACGATCTCATATTCGGGCACAGTTCAGCGCCGGGAGGTTTATTGCAGTACCTACCTCGAAGCGACTTGGGCTGTATTTTAGCCACCACTCGTGATCGTGGAGTTGCTGTTGATTTTGCTGAGACTAATGTTGTTATGTTGTCAGAAATGGGCATGGATGAAGCGGAAACCTTTTTCCGAAAGTCATTGATCCAAAATGGCTTTGTCGGTGTCGACGAAGATATCAAGTCATTGATTGAGTTTCTCGAAAGAATCCCACTGGCAATTGCTCAAGCAGTGGCATATATGAACGTCAACCAAGTCACAATCCGAGAGCTTCTCAGTCTCCTACAGGGCGTTCCGTATGACCAAATCAGTATCTTGAGTCGACACTTTCGAGACTCGACGCGGTATCAAGAATCCCAGAATGCGATTGCCTTGACATGGCTGGCGTCATTTGAGAAAATCACTCAGACAGACCCAACAGCGGCAAAATTACTAGCATTCATCTCATACATTGAACCCAAAGGCATACCGAGATCTCTACTTCCTGAAGGAGAGTCTCGGGAGGAGTTTCTGCATGCTATCGGTACTTTGCTCGGCTATGGGTTTCTAACCCTACAACGGGAAGACTTCTACGACATGCACAGACTTGTACATATAGCTGCTACTGTATGGGCAAGGCAAAGATTTACAGATGCCATGAATCCGAATCTTGCTTTGGAGCATGTTGCGTCTGTCTTCTTGGGTCCCCAATACAACAACCGCGAGAAATGGATGGCATATATTCCGCACACACTGAAAATTTTACATGACAGATTCAGGTTTGATAATGAGAGTTCCCTAATTCTAGCTTGCCGTGTAGGGCAATGCATGCTGGTCGAAGGAATGACCCAATTGGCTGTGTCGATGCTGGAGAACCTAGTGGCTTACACGGATATGCGAGGTGACAAGGACTCAGTCTGGCAATCACCTCAACATGAGCTTGCGAGAGCATACTATTACGACAGGCAATATGAAAAGGCGGAATCAATACTGGAACGTGTGGTGGCTGTGCGAGAGGAAGTCCTTGGGGAAGAGCACGAAGAAACAATAAGGTCACAGGATGTACTTGCGAAGGCATATCGCGAACTTGGAAAATACAAGGAGGCAATATCAATACTGGAACGAGTGGTGGCCGTTCGCAAAAAGACCTTGGGCGAAGAGCATCAAGAAACAATAGGATCACAGCATGCTCTCGCAAAGGCCTATCGCCAAGATGGACGATTAAACGAGGCGAAATTGATGTTGGAGCATGTAGTGGCTCTTCGAGAAAGGATCTTTGGAGAGGACCACCCGTTTCTCCTAGTATCACAGTTTGAATTGGCAAAGATCTATAAGCAAGGGGGGCCGATAGACAACACGAAGGCGTTTTCGATACTGGAGCGCTTGGTGGTTAGGGGGATGAGAACGAATAGGATAGAGGATCCGTTTTATTTGAGCTCACTGCACGAGCTCGCAAGCTTGTACTATGCAAACGACGAGACGGACAAGGCGGTGCTGCTGCTGGAGTTTGTCGTGGCGATGCATAGGAAGATATTGCCCGAGGACGATTATCGCCGTGCGCGGTCTGAGAAGAATCTTGTGCAGATGTACAGGTCTTTGGAAACAAGGGCACAGCATCGTGATGGAGAATGTAGCGAGAGTAGCAGGTAGTAGAAGGATATACCTATATAGCAAATGCTGGAGGAATATAGCAATAGCAGCAGATACTAGAGGAATATAGCGATAGTAGCAGACACTTGCAAATAAAACCTCCTAAGGCTACATGATTCGCAATCGGTTACACTGACACAGATGCACTGATATCTACAGTCGTATCAGGTAGCAATAGCTACAATCCTGCCAGACTCCTTTTCCAACATGTCTGATATACTGACGTACGATATCTTCATTTGTCATTGTACTGATAATACGATGGAGCCACTTTGGCTGCTCGTAATTTGGACTCACCGGACGCATGGCTGGCTACGAAAGTTTCTGAACGAAGCAACTGCAGGACATTGTGCATCTCGGACCTGAATAGCTTCAAGTCTATGCCCAGCCGGTATTAGCACCTGAATATGATTTTTGCCTTGGTCTACCGTTAAAAACACACACAAGAGCTGATAAGAAAGTCCGTATTGCATTGCTACCTGAAGTGTTGGACTGCAGTCATCGTGAGCCTTGAAAAGCCGAGCGCAGCGTGGCTATGCTCGGTGTTGGTTTGTTCTTTGTAATGCGGGCAAAACAGACACAAGGGCTTACCTGTACAAGTATTTATTGGCTCTGACAGGACCGAGACGACTTCACGATGATGATATACGGAGTCACTGACAATGTCTCTATTCTCTATTCTCCATAGCCCTTGTTCACAATTCACAACCTACTGGTTCGGGCCATGTTCGATACGACGCCAGTCAGCCTGGCCCCCTTGACCTGCCCAAGCCACAACGGCATCGTGAGGGCGCCTTGGCATAAGCCTGGCGGCGATTTGATGGGATTTGGAAGTCGATGATGCGCCTGTCGCGTCGGGAGTAAACAAATACGAGAGCAGTCCGTGAACGCCTGGGAGGCTAGTCGTTTGATAGTGCTAATTGACGCGTATATGCAGGAATAAAGTTAATTGAGCAAAAAGATGCTTGTTAGGAGTTAGGCCAGGTGAGAGAGAGACAAGCTGGATGGAGAAGGGACGGATTGGATCAGCAATTGACTAGCACGGACAGGCTATGCTAAAAAAAGACACAAGATGGAGTAGTATTAATCAATCCATCCTGGGCCTTGGTGATGATGATGCCCTTGATTTGTACATGTATGTGCTCTCCATCTAGGCTATTATACGAAGTACTCCTACCAGGACGAGTAAGACCAACATGAAAATGCACCAGCTTACAGTTAGTAGGTTCCATGTTGTTACAGGCTCCCTCGCCCGTTCTGTACTGTAGGACTTGCGCAAGGCTGCAGCAGCACGAACATCCATGTCATCATCCCCCTCGCTCGCTCGCTTGCTGCAAGCTGATGATAATGATCCAGCTGCCGACTAAAGTAGCCCTTTTCCTGGAACAGCCAAACAGCTCAAATTAAACCACAGTCACCGTCACGGGTCCCAGCTGAAAAGGATCAGGCGTGTCTCTAGCTGGCCCCCTCCAAGAAGTCCAAGAGCTCTCCCTCACCCGTTTTTTGCAGGGATCGTGGCCTTGTTTGCGCAGCCTTTGGAGATCCAGGCGCCGATCATCCCAGAGCGAAACATGCTGGCCGCCAACGTCATTCGCCATTATGCCAACCCCTCGTTCGGCCGTGCACCGCCTCATTCTTTTTCCCCTGGCATGTTTTGGAGTCTGTCAGTGGTGCATCGTATCAGGTTGTTAGAGTAGAGGTAGAGGGGCTGGTCGGAAAAAGTCGAGATGCTTGCTGCAAGTGCCCTGTAGCCTGTAGATTTGGGCACTGACTGTGCTGTGCGCAAGCACCTGCCACTGCAGCTTGTACATGTTTGTAGCTCCGCGTCCCGCCAGCCGTGCAGATGGCCTGCAGGTAGCGGTACCTTGTGCCTTCCCTCCCACCGGTCCCTTGGCGCCTGTGTTTCACCCAAGCCTGCTGTCGCCGCCAGTCATCAGCACGCTCAGCACGCAGACAGTGGCTCCAGCAACTCCAGCTAAGCCCGCGCCACACGAGTGCCTGCAGCCCCATGTACCGGTACCGAGCGACGTTCCCCCTCTCCAGCCATCTCCACGAACCATTGGCCCTGGAGCTGCAAGAATACGACTGCGCTACCAGGAGGTACGCCGGCCTTGTAGCGCTGTGCTGTGCCACCCGCCACCAAAAACCTCAGACAGCGACAAAGTGCAACACCACAGCCAAACGCCGTGTCACCTCCTTCATCCCCGTATCTTGATCCTCACCTCTTCTTTTCCTCTCTCCGGCTTCTCGCTCCTCTGCTCGCTCCTCTCCCCGGAATCGCCTCCCTCATGTCTCTATCCCGTCGGGGCACCTCGCCGCTAGTTCACCCTCACCCTTGGATCGCCCGCTCTCAAGCCCGCCTCCCTGCTCGGCGAAGCGAATAGCTGCAAAGGCTAGACGGTCGAGACAAAGTCTTGGAGACGCTGTTCTTTTACATCCTCTCATCCTCTCATCCTCCCGCCCCGATTGCGCTGCCCGCCCAGAGATCGTCGACTCTCGTTTCCTTCGCGGGCCTCGATCCGACCACCTGCTGCGCTGCCTGGTTGCTTTGGCATTTGCCTTGCACTCTCGCTTTTGCCGCCCCTCGCTCGCTCTCCTTCGGGAGCCGCATCGCTCATTGCGCCCCCCCTCCCGCCAGGGCAATCCGGGACCTCGTCGAGACGCTCTGCCCATTGAATCTTGACTCTGGCCGCGCTGCCTCTTTCTAGTCCGCCGGTCCTCCGTGCGCCCGCCCGCCTGCCATGACGTCTAGCAATCCGAATGCGCACCAGGGCAGCCCGCCTCCGCAGCCTGCGCTGCCCAACACGCCCGCGTCGCCGCCGAACAAACGCGATCTCAAGTCGTGGTGGAAGAACTTCAAGCTGCCCACCAAGCACCAGGAATCGTCTCCGCAGGGTACGCTCTCAACCTCAGCCTCCAGTACCTCCCCTCCCGCCGGTCCCTGTGCATTCATCCGCAGACACCTTGCCTCGCTTAGGACGCTCTGGTCGCTATTCAGGTCTTCTGGTATCGATTTCAATTTGCTCGGTTCCTTTGTGTGCTGCATAGGCCTGCTGATGCCAGGGACTTTGGTCGCAATACAAATTCTCGTTGGATAGCCTCGTCTATTGAGGCAGCGTGTCAAGCGATGCAGATCCTTCGCCCATGTTTTGCTTTCTTCCTCCGTCTTTTCAACCCCACTGTCCCTTGGCTACCTCTCCCCCCAAGACGAATGGAAGAAAAGAAGGAGAGAAAAGAAAACATATCAGTATATTTTTTTGGTCGTATTGACATGTGCAACTAATGCCATGAATTTTAGACAACCGCGGCCCGGGCATATTTGGAGTTCCTCTCCGACAGAGTATAACATACGCAAACGTTGCCATCTCTCTTGTTGACGAGAATGGCAAAAGCTACATCTATGGCTACGTTCCCATTGTCGTCGCCAAGTGTGGTGTCTTTTTGAAAGAAAAAGGTACGTTGGATGGAAGAGCAGAAATCAATTCTACGCCGCTACTAACACCTCGAACCAGCTACTGGTGTTGAAGGCATCTTTCGATTGAATGGATCCGAGAAACGAATCAAGGAGCTCAAGACGATATTCGATTCGCCTGATCGATATGGCAAGGGACTCGTCTGGGACGGATACACCGTCCACGATGCCGCCACCGTACTCCGAAGATATCTCAACGACCTACCCGAGCCTGTAGTGCCTCTGGACCTGTACGAGAAGTTCCGCGACCCCCTTCGAGGGGCTACAAAGCAGGCAGTCGGCGATACAGACGGTCCTCAATTCGTTGAAAACTTTGACGAGAGGGGAGCCATTATCAAATACCAAAAGGTAATTACTGAATTGCCCCCGCTTAACAAACAGCTGCTTCTTTACATCCTGGATCTGTTGGCCGTCTTTGCTGCCAAATCCGATGAGAACCGCATGAACTCTCAGAACTTGGCAGCCATTTTCCAGCCCGGCATGCTCTCTCACCCCTCTCATGCAATGGCCCCGGAGGAGTACCGCCTGAACCAATGCGTCATCATCTTCCTCATTGAGAACCAAGACCATTTCCTT
Organism: Trichoderma camerunense; assembly: GCF_050948025.1. Lineage (NCBI taxonomy): Eukaryota > Fungi > Ascomycota > Sordariomycetes > Hypocreales > Hypocreaceae > Trichoderma > Trichoderma camerunense. The sequence continues at coordinate 124,637 of NW_028145348.1, forward strand.
ATTGGTATGCAAGGCACTGAGGCAGATGAAACCACGATGCAGCAGGTGGCCTCCGGGCCTTCCAACGGACCCCGTACGCCGAACCCAGATCGGAGCTCGGGCCTGGGGAGAACGGCGTCCAACGCCAGTGCGGGCGCTGAGAACGTTCGAAAGGATGGCATGATTCGACGGAACCGATCTGTCTCCTCCAGACATTCAAGGGTCGACGGCGCAGCCACTCCCAACAGCCCGGCCCTAGCAGCAACGCCCACTGGCGGTGGTTTAGCTAGGAGCAACACCGTACCATCCAAGAAATCTCCAGCTTTGGTCGGGGGGAAATTCAAGAAGACCGAGAGCCCTGCTCGCGCGCCGCACTCCCCGGCATTAGAACCCTTGACACCAGCTCACCCACCCGCGGAGACCAAGCTGGAGGTACCCGCACGAGTTTCCACGCCGAACGAAATACATAGGACCTTTGATGAAATGCATCTTTCCCCAGATCGTTTGCTATCACCTGGTAGGAGCCAGGAGAGATTGCTAGACTCGCACGAACCCTCCACGCCATCGAAGCATCACCACCAGAATCTACAGAAGCTGGAGCAACTGTTCCACAACGATAAACGGCAGCCGAACAAGCTGAAGAAGAAGCGGATACCAGGTAGCATGAGCATCAGTGCACAGAGCTCGGTTACGTCGCTCCCGCATTCTGCCTCGCCAGGTACAGAATCTGGGAACCCCTTGGAAGCGGCGCCGGCTTTTGCACAGCCCATAGCACAGCCTCAGTTCCGCCCGACTGCCATTCCTCATTCAGTGCCTCAGCCGTCGCCTTTTGCTTCGGCGCCCTCTGTGGAGACTCAAAAGCAACCAGATTTACATCACCAGCACTCGACCCCTGTGATTCACCAGAATCATGCTGATCACCACCACAATCACTCAGTTTCTCATTATCAAGAGCAACTGCGACCTGAGGATATCTCACGGGATATCCCACAGGGGAAGAAGTCCCCCCCTGGTTCGGTTAACTCATCTTTCAATGACGGCTCGGACTTTGAACAAGTGGCTCATGAGACGCCATTGCCCGCAATCGTCGAGACGGCCGATAAAGAAAAGAAGAGTCGATGGAGATTGTCGAGGCCCACCAAGAAAGATGACTCTGCAAGTGGACAGGGCAGTCCCAGGGCATCGCCACCGCAGTTTAACATAGGCTCAAACAATAACGCAGATATTAGCACCACCTCGATTGGAAGCGCCATTGCTATGCCCCGGAAAAGCTTTACTGGCGAAAGTTCAGAGCATCTACCCAGTGGCAGTGATCGCGCGTACACGTACGAAAGCTCCCGGGACGATGATAAGGACGCTAAAGGCCCGATTGGTTGGATAAAGCACAAGTATCGAGAGGCCAAAGAAAACGCCGACCAGAAGCGGACCAAGTCTCCGCCTCCTCCAGAGCACCATCAAGGATTTGGCCCAAGTCTGACGGCGTCACGCGGCAAGAGCTTAGATATAAACCGAGACCTATCTCGAGAGGAAGTCAACTCTATTGGAAAGCCAGCTCAACAAGATGCTTTTAAAGATTTGCAGAAAAACAGGATAAATGCCCCACCAGAGGCGTACAGAAAGCTTGGTCAGACAGAGGCAGTTCAGAGGGAGCCCGCTCAGGGCATGACGATCCACAGGGTCATTAGTGATACAGAGAAGGCACCGGCAGAACCCATTGCTCAGAAGGGCGTAACACTCGTTGACGCCCCCATGGATGACCCCCCCATGGAAAAGGCTCCCGAGACGAGCGGCCAGCCCAAGACACAGGTTTCAACAAATCCTCCCTCTGAGGCGGTGCCACCTGTGGAACAGTCATCGACATCTGCTGTAGATAAAGAGCAGGAGGGAAAACAAGCATAGTGACTTTGGTTGAAACGCTTTTTTTCCCAATGAGACGAGATGTATCTAGGATTACGAGGAGTTGGCGGGATGTTTTTTTTTTCTTCTCTTCTTCTACCACTCCCCAATTTTTTGTTCCAAATTTTTTTTTTAGAATTAACGAATTTCCTTTGTCGTCATGTATTCGATGGTTTGTTTTCCCCCGCGATGAAAGAGGAGAGAGTGGAAAAGGAACTTTTGACGTCTTAAAAACATTGGTTGTATGTATGTGAGGAAGCATGTTGGAATTGGGAAACCACTTAGGTACGAAACTATTTAGTTTATGAGAGACATGTGTCGGAGTTGTGCCGTTGTGCAAATGTAAAAATGAGATGAGAGAAAACAAAATACAAGTGATAGAATCTAAACAAGTTGGTTTTTTTTGTGTTAAGAGGTGAATTATTGTGAGAGTTTGCCGATTACTATATAATATTCAGGTGAGAAGTAGGTAGATTATTATGCATATCTAAATATGTGTCGTACGAATTAGTCGCTCGCTATTTTTCTCCTCCTCGTGATGCCAGTACATTCCAAACAAGAAATTTCACAAAACCAAAACCCGCGAAATCGCGATCAAGCTTTTATGCCAGATTCTCCGTAAACCCCTGTATCCCAAACCATCATATAACCAGCCCTCCGCCAATCCTCGTTGAAAAACCCATTGAAACCAGCCCAAACAGGTGTAAGTTGCGATATACCCAGCCCCTTACCCTCAGGAGTATCCAGAAACTCGCGCAGCCAAGGTTCCACGCCTTCGAAGCCGACAATGTACCGCGGGACGGGGACAACGGGGTTCTCTGGGGCGAAGAGCTCGTGGCGGAGGAACGGGACGGGGTTGTCGTAGAAGCGGTCGGCTTCGTCGCGGTAGAGGTCGCGCTCGGGGGTGTTTGGCTGGGTGTGCAATGGGGGTTCGCAGGTGAGTGCGTAGGCGGATAGGCCTGGGTAGACGAGGTGGGAGCGCCAGGGGGTGGAGTGGCAGGGCATGAGGAAGAGGGCGAAGAGGTCTTCCTGCGTGCCGTTTGGGGGAGAGCTGTAGTGAGTTGCGTGGGCGGAGTGAACGGCGGAAGGGTGGATGCGTTCGTATTGTTTCCTGAGGAATGATAGGACAGTGAGAGGGGCTGGTTGGTGGAGGAATGATAGGTAGCCGGCGAGGATGACGTTGACGCCCAGAGCAGTGAGGAGGAGAGGTTTGTTGCGGAGGCGAGCGCGGCGGACAGTGGGTGACTTGGTTCCGGAGGGCTGGGGCGCGGATATCTGGGCTGCGGAGGAGATGGAGGGAGGTGGGCTTGTCTTGGGGACGGTGGTGAAGAAGGCCGCGGCTCGCGGGGCGGCGAGGACGCTGAGGGCCGGGAGCAGAGGGTAGATGAAGCGGACTTCCTTGTGTGAGATGAGAGAGAGCGCGGCGACGGTGCTGAAGACGGTACAGGAGAGTGTCCTGAGGATATTGGCCTGATCAGTGGTCTTAGATGAAGGCTTGATAAGTGCCGGGAGGACAAAGGGCAAGCTGGTGGTGCAGAGCAGAGGAATGCCCTGGAGGAGATAATAGTGCCAGGGGTTGCGACCATAGAAGACGGCAAGCGACTTTGAAATGTTGAAATTGAGCCAATTGTAAGGCGGAAAGGTCCAGAAGCCAAAGTAAAGACGATCAGCCGCAATCGAAAGGCCGACGACCAAGGAGCCGCACAGGATGGCCTCTCTGAAGAGAACCAGGACAGAAGAGAAACTCAATGGCGAGTTGCCCTGCAGCGTGATCCTCGTCAGGGCAATGAAGACAATGGTGAGCCAAATGAGGACATTGGTAGGGCGCAGGACGACGGCAAAGGCGGCGAGGCAGAGCGAGGCGCGGAGGCGCCAGAGCTTGCCGCGCAGGACGTTGAAGGGATTCGAATTCTCCTTGATGGAATAGGGGGCGACGCCGACGAGTTGCCAGGGCCAGTAGCTTAGGGCCATGACGGTGAGGGTTGTCTCTAGGGAGTTGGAAAATGTCCTGGTGGAACAGTACCATTGCCACGGATTGAGGAGTTGCATGAAGAGCTGTGTGAGATGTGAGTATGAGTATGAGTATGAGTGTGAGTGTGAGGTCCGGGGATGATTCAGGGGGTGAAAGTGAAACTTACAGCAAAGAAGGACACATTGCTGTCAGAGCCGTAGACGTTGGCGGCGAGATGCCAGGTGTACCAGTCACCCAGAGCGGCAATGAATGCCTGCAGGATACGGGGAGCGGCAATGACAATGGCAGAGCGGATGGCGTTTTCTGGGGGGAAGACGGCGGAGAGACGATCTGCGGCCATGTAGGCGCCTGAGAAGAGGAGAGGATGGAGTGAGGATCTCAGTTGATAATGCCATTCCTATGGAGTTGAGGAGAGTTGTTAGCTGGCATAGTCAAAGATATGAATTTTCCAGTCGATTTGAAGCTAATATTGGCCTCCAATTGATAATGTATGAACATATATGGATGGATATAAAAGACAACATACCCATGTGAGCCACGCGCCGCTGTTGGCACCAAAGGCGAGGCGCCAAGCCGGCTCCAGAGCCTGGAAGAACTCGTCCGGCTGGAAGAAGGTGGCCAGATACCAGGCATTGACGAGGCGGATGATGAAGATGTCCCGCAGGGGAACGGGGGAGAGGCGCGGCTTGGCCTTGAACGAGGCCGACGGAGCGCGTCTGTGGCCGGCCATGATATCGGGTGAGTTGGCTGAGGATTTGGCCAGTTGTGTTAGTGGTTGATTTGGAGGTTCCACTGGGGGAGAAAAGGGTGGTGGACGCGGGTTTACAGGGTTTACAGGGGGCGCTAGAGGGCGATTGGTGGCCTAAGCTGCCTGCGTGGTTTGCGTCTAGGGGACCTCGGGAGCAACTATTGATTCTTGGATGGATGGCATCAACCTTTCAATTAATCAATCAATGGGAGCAGAGGAATTTACAATTGATTTGATTGCATTTGTTGTTTGTTTGCTTGTATTTTCAATTTGTCAACAATACCTTATAGTCAATACTACCTACCTAGCAATGCTATGGGGATCGGCTTCAGTGATAGCTACCATACCTACAGCAGTATTGTTGTGTATCATGTACACCTTGATAGCATTCAGACATTGAGACTCTATGATAAAGCACAGTCGAACATTACAGCACATGGATTACGCTATGGATTCATCTATTACTACCTGTACCTATTTCTATCAACACCGCTGAACCTTCAAATGCACCGATACTTCACCTTATCTGTTACCGACAGATCAGCAGCATCATCACATCCCCCTGCAGCAAGCATTACATCATCTCACCTGAGCTTGTGATTGTGCCAATCCATGATTCAATCACACACTTCGAGTTTGCTTGCCAATGCACGGTACGTAATACTGCCACGGTCATTGGCTGGACACCGCTCTTGACACGCCTTTGCCCCCACTTTTATTGCAGTAACCTGAAATCATGGCCAAACTGTGACTGTGGGGGTTTTGCTGCACTTGCTTGTCCATTCCGCGACTCTTGGAATATCCAAGACATTAAGAGAATCACCAACAAATTACTGCTGATTGCTCTTCATAGAGCTAAGCCTACCAAAAGGATGAGCTATCCAGGTAGCTTCCGTCTGTCCGCCTGCTGTATGCTTATTTGGTTCCAGCTTCAATCCAATCCCTGCAACTCTTTACATTCTCCGGATCCTCGGCCAGCCAGCCAACCCACGCACTAATAGCCCATCTCGATGCCCCTCCATCCGCTGGGTTAACTTGCTGATTAGGGGTCCAAAACTACGGAATGCCGAAGCCAGCCGGCCGCTCTCGTCTCGTGGGCCATCCGAATCCTGCGAGCCTCGTCCTCCGGTTCGGCGCCACGGCGTTGATTTGGCGCAACATGTTCCGCATCTCCACCCGCTTTCTACTCCCACTTGCACTTAGGGGTATAGCGGCGGCGTATCTCGTCTCCAATGCCTGGATCTGGGTCGAGTAGTTGACACATTGATTCCACGCTTCTTTTCTCGACTGGGCTGCTTGTGCCTAGAATTGCCTTGCCCGGTCAGGTGGTCTCCGACGCCTGTAGGTGGGTTTCGCCAAACACAAAACTTTATATACCCACTCCGTATCTTTGATCGGCTCCGACTCACAGCTTCTTTTTTTCTCTTCTTCTTTTCTTTCCATAGCAATCGCGTGAATTTCATCATCCCCTCCTTCAGTTGGTATGTTATGTCCATTGCACAACAGCTCCGAATCACGGCTTCCTTTTCCCACCCTTATCTCTGCCCCTCCCCCCTCCTGCATCGGCTTATCGTCGATACCCTTTTCTTCCGACATCTGACACCACCTTCATATCTGTTCCATTTTGCTGTTGGTTCGTCATTGACTAACGCCCCGGACCTAGACCTAGACCTATTCTCCTCAAATACAACATCAGCAATCTATTCACCATGGCGTCCGCTTCCCGCTTCCACGCCGCATCCACCGATGCTGCCATCGCCGCCGAGAACGAGTTCGCTGCCCACAACTACCACCCTCTGCCCGTAGTCTTCTCCAAGGCCCAGGGCGTCAACGTCTGGGACCCCGAGGGCAAGCAGTACCTCGACTTCTTGTCCGCCTACAGTGCCGTCAACCAGGGCCACTGCCACCCCCAGCTCGTCAAGGCTCTTGTCGACCAGGCCTCCCGTCTGACGCTGAGCTCGCGAGCCTTCTACAACGATGTGTTCCCCAAGTGGGCCGAGAAGGTCCGCAACGTCTTCGGCTACGACATGGTGCTGCCCATGAACACCGGCGCTGAGGCTACCGAGACGGCCATCAAGATTGCCCGCAAGTGGGCTTACAAGGTCAAGGGCGTTGAGCAGGGCAAGGCGCTGGTCTTTTGCGTTGCCGAGAACTTCCACGGCCGAACCGTAAGTGTGCCAGCCTATTTTGGGCAAAATGGACTGATTCAAGAGAATCAGTACTTGAAACGCAGCTCAAGAGGTGGTAACTAACATTGTCTCCAGATGACCGCCATTACTCTGTCTACCGACCCCGAATCCAAGGACAACTACGGCCCCTACGTCCCCAACATTGGCGCCACCTCTCCCTCCACCGGCAAGCCTATCCGTTACAACAACGTGGCCGACCTGGAGGAGGTTTTGGAGGCCCATGGCAAGGACACCGCCGCTTTCATCGTTGAGCCCATCCAGGGTGAGGCTGGTGTTGTTGTCCCCGACGAAGACTACCTGGCCAAGGTCCACGCTCTTTGCAAGAAGCACAACGTTCTCCTCATCTGCGACGAGATCCAGACCGGCATTGGCCGTACCGGCCGACTGCTCTGCTCCGAGTGGGCCGGCATCAAGCCCGACATGGTCACTCTCGGCAAGGCCATCTCTGGAGGCATGTACCCCGTCAGTGCCGTCCTTAGCAGCAAGGAGATTATGTTGGTTGTTGAGCCTGGAACTCACGGTTCGACCTACGGCGGCAACCCCTTGGGCTGTGCCGTCTCCATTCGGGCTCTGGAGATTCTCGAGGAGGAGAACATGACTGCCAACGCCGAGCGTCTGGGCAACATCTTCCGCGACGGCGTGGCCGCCCTCAAGTCGCCCATTATCAAGACGATCCGCGGCAAGGGTCTGTTGAACGCTGTTGTCATTGACGAGTCGGCTGCTTCTGGCCGAACTGCGTGGGATCTCTGCCTCCTGTTGAAGAGCAAGGGCCTTTTGGTAAGTCCTATGTCTGCCTATCAGGCATCTCTGCGTTTTTATCACGGCTGCCTTATTCTGCCTCGTGTCCCTATCATCATTACCCCTCTTTCTCTCTGAAGTTCCTTTGCTAACGACCCTCCTCTAGGCCAAGCCAACGCACGGAGACATCATCCGCTTCGCGCCTCCTCTCGTCATCACCGAGGAGGAGCTCAACAAGGGCCTTGGCATCATTGCCGAGGCCCTGAAGGAGCTTCCCACTGCCCCTCAAACCAACGGCCACTAAATATGATATTTGACGACTGCTTCCTCTAGCAGTCTGAAAAAGTGGTGGTGGTGGTGTGTGGCTTGACGGCGTACCGTCCTACGAGAAGTAGACGCAGCTGCCTCGTGAGCGCGAGCTCCGGGAATTATGAGGGCGACCCACGCGGAAAGAGAGACGAAAGAATTTCCTTTTTGATTTAACACGTCAAACATATAAGATACCCAAGGGATAGCCAGGACCGGTCATGAAGCAGCATAGGAACGGGAGCATATTTGGATTTTGTTTTGGGACTCTGTCTCCCCATTTGGGGGGATATTTTTCTTTCTTTTTTTATTAGCATCATTTGGTTCCGGAAGCGGTTTTTCCCTGATAAATAGTCAGGTCGGACAGAATGCCATTGTCCGCGGCGCAAAATGGTTTTTTTTTGGTAGTGTAGGCATACCTGTTAGAAACGCAGGACGACGACGAAATGAGATGAGATTTGTCAAAGCTAGGCCAAGGCAGAAGTCTATTTCTGCCATGTGAATGTATGCGTGTCTGCATCTACTAGCCGCATGTCTACTCGGAACAAGTTTGTCAATGATTTCTGTCACTACCTACGTGTCAAGTCTATCGAACTTTGTATCTCGTCTAGCGGTCACTTGCATTCAAGCGGAGAAGCTTGGGCTTTCAACACCACGAATCCATGCATCTACATACTTCCGCAACTACCTTTTTACTACTGATTGGAGCGGCTCAAACGGCATCCGGTCTGCATATTCCGCCTCTCATCCCATTCGTGTTTCTGTACTCGTACGACGAGAAGCCAAAAACCACTTGGGCTTGGCTGACAAGGTAACTGTCGTACGCCCCCCTCTCCCTAATCGCCGGCGTATTTTTTTGAAAGAGCAGGCGTTCGTGCATTAACGCGGTGGCCTGGCAAGCGGAGGACAGAACAAACTGAGACTGAGAAGATTTCGAACACTTTCGAGTTAAATCATACGCCTACAGAGGGAGGAGCTGCTAAATCTACATTTCTTTACTAACTGCTGCTATATATAATATTTCTCTAGTAACTGCTATTATATATAGGTTTCTCTTGATTACTACTATATTTATATTTCTTTAGTAACTGCTACTTTATTTATGCATTAAAATTTAAGTGTTAGCGGAATTGGCGTTCTCCTGCGAAAGTACTCCTCGATGAGTTCATTAGGTGGTCATATTACTCAATGTATGTACGTATTCATTTTGCAGTCTCACTTTTTCTGACCTTCGCTTTTGCCTGGTCTGTTTAGGCCGTGCCCTATCTGTGTGCAGTCCTCAAGACTATTGACTATTGGAGCCTGTAACATATATGCAAGGACACTCTAGGTCAACGTAAGTGGCAGAAGCGCGTGTGGTTCACAGCATTAAAAAGTCCAACTCGGGAAACAAGCCGAGACATGGCCGATAAGAAAAATGTCTTTTCTTTTTTTTTTTTTCGCTCCCCGAGATGGAGTTGGTTATCTCGGAGGGCCTTTCGGGCGCCACAACAAGGCAAGGGAAAGGGAAGGGTGTGCTGAGTCTAGATTCAGGCCATGGCCAATGGGATGGCAGGCTCGGTGCCTAGAGGAGTAATTCGGGATGGGTTAGCCAAGGCAGCGTTATGCAGGAGATATGGGGTTTGAGAAAGCGGGGGATAAGAGCGAGTATATGCAAGGCTTGTAAGGGGCGTGTGAGTGTGTGTGAGTGTGTTAGTGAGCCGAAGTGTGTGATGAGCTGTGTGATAGTGTTTGTGCTAGATATGCAGGACTAGACGGGGTGAGTAATACAACAAAAAAGAAAAGGGGAGGGTCGCATTATCTTTTCAGGTACTGCGTGGCTTTGATATTGATTGATGGAACGGGTAGAGTCACAGTTCTAGAGGAGCGAATGTGTGTGTGCGCGTTAACCATTCGATGTGATAGGTTCATGGCGATGGCGTTGTAGCGTTGGATGCCTGGATTATGGAGTAGCAGTCTATAACTAGGATAGACGGGGGGTAACACTGCCATCTGTCTATAATGCCTCGTCTGCCTGGGGATTGTAGAAAACAACGTGGCTATTGGATTAGAATAGCCATCTTGTCAATTTGACGCCTTGTCGCCGCAAGGTTTTACCCGCAGGATGGAGACGTAATGTGGGTGGCAATGAGGAAAGATTCGTTCTCTCCGTAGGCCTGCAAGAGGCTCAATGTCGTATTCTCAGAGGCCTACGGAGTATAGAATCCATGTGAACTTGGTCAGCATGCATGAGACAAGCAACAAGGTAGGGCAGACTGAAAAAGCCCAATTCGGCAAGCCTGGTCTATCATCTTGACTTTTTTCAGAGGCCCATGATTTCAGTGCCATGGGGTAAATTCCGACAAGCCGACTAGTGGTGAATTGATTGCGGCTTGCAGATCTTGTGTTTTTCTCACTGACTGATGTCATGATGCGCGGTGTAGCTTCAGGTTGGGGTTTCTCCTCATGAAGGGGTTCGGGTGCTTGTGCTTGGGACGTGGTTCACCATGATAGGACGTGAGAACGGCTTGTGTTGCCGTGCGTCCTGCTGTGGCTCATGTCTAGCTGAGGCCGTCGTGATCGATCGATGCAGCGCCTTATGCAGGGCGGGCTGTTTCGACGGTCCTGTAATCTAGAAGCCGGGCCCCAGCTCTTAGAGATTAAGGTAAACTGACAGCCCAGCCCACGATTGCCTCGATGTTAGCGCAGAGCCGTACCGGGCCAAACAGGGAACAAGCCCGGCTTGATTCTCAGCTCCTCCTCACGTCGATCCATGGCCCCCTCCCACGAGAAATACAGCCAAAGCCGGCGCATCGGTCTAAGTAACAGCCAACCAGCCAGCCGCATGGGACACGACATGTCACTATGAACACAGGACTGAAAGCCGCGAAGCCGCCTCAAGCCGCCTCAGACACGGGCGAGCACGTTGGAACTGAACTGGCGTCGAGATCCTTGCCTTGTGTGCATGAGGAGATGGGAGAAAAGGTGTGTTGTGTGATATACCGTCTTTTCATCACCATAGGATCGCACGTGTCGCCTGGCTAGCAGCTCAATGGTGATGGCGATGCAGTAGTGTGGAAGAAACGCATAAGGTAGGCAGCGTCAGGTGACGGATGAGCGAGTGTTTTGACGTGATGGGAGTTGAACTATGGGAAGGGAAACTCGTCGTTTTTCTCACCTCAAATCTGATCAGGCAATTCGAGGCCATGGGGCCTGAGGCTGGTGATGTCAAGGGCCGTCAGCGTTGACCGAGTCGAGCAAGCCAAGGGTGGCTGGATTTGGTGCATATGATTATTGTGATGATGCCCATGAGATGCGATGCGATGGGTCCCCAAACCCGCCTAGAACGAACCCCATCAAACGGATGCTAAAAATAAAATAAAAAAAATCCATGGAAAATACTGTGCTGTACAGTAACTCCGTACGCTCAGTGCGACAACGTCCCCTCGCGTACAGATGAGAAACAGCCCGTATTCGTGAAACCCACCCCCTTGGAGCGTCAAACGAAGAGTGTTGAGCGCTGGTGTTGCTAAACGCTAAAAACAAGGCCCATGTCACAGGAACCCCCGGACCTCGGGATCAATTCGCTATTACCTTGGTACTATTAGACTGTAGCAAAGTAGGTACACACCACAGTTCTGTACAGTTCTGTACAGGCGCTGCCTCTCTTGAATTTTATTTTGTTGAGTTGCTGGATGACGAGTCCCAGCTGCATGAACGGGTACGGTATGCAACTATGCAAGGACGGGTCCAGGATATGGAGTCGAGAGTTTGATGTATAGACAACTCTGCAGCAGCACCGCCAACTCCTCTCCTCGATTGCGGACATGGGATTGGCCGTGACTGCGTTGAGCAGGCAGGGGGGGCCACTTGCGAGTCAAATCAAGCCATCCCACGTAGGAAACGGGCTGGCTGATTTGACGCAGAAAAAAAGATGCATCAAGTACACGCTACAAAGCACAAGGTGTGTAAGGTAGAATGTCGCGCGGCCTTGGGATCAGATTGGGAGGGAGGCCTGGACATGATCATGATTACTTGCACGGAAGCTGTTTGGTTCTCCCCCGGAGCAAAAGTGCGAGCACGCAGCGGTCATTGAGAAGGGCCCATGTTTCACAGCAACGGACGATGGCATCGTGGAGAAAGAAAAGTGAGGCTGGGAAAGCTTGATTTGGGATGCGACAATCCGCTCGATCTTGTCTCAAATCGCCAGCAGCCATTGGCGGCATCAAGGCATCCGCCCGCTAGCATCGGCCTGACCACGAAGCAAAAAAGCAAAATGAAGATAAAGGCCGGAAAAGGAAGAAAAGGCGGGGGAGCACGAGCTGTCAACACACACCCAACACAGCAAGTAAGAATGAGGTAGAGAAGACGCAACAATAACAGTTCGAGTGCGGTGAGCCTAATTTAGGCCTCGTTGGGAGCAATGTCCGGCAGAATTTTAGTGACCAGTCGCCCGCTTTGGCGGTGGCCGTTGTGGGCGTACAGTAACCTCGATTGGCTTGCAGCAGCATTTCATGTCTCGTACTCGGTACATGACGCAGCGGCAGCCGGCAACACCAGACCAGAACGGAACAGAGACGATGCATGTATGGATGTACACATGCGCTGTTGTGCGCCCGCTGGGTACAAAGTATAACCTGGTATGGGCTGTTTTGTGTATACTTTTTCCCATGGCGCCGCCTCTCGATGCAACTACTGGGGAAGACGCCCTTGCATGGACTACAGTATGACTATGACCATCCAGGAGTAGCACCGAGATGCCGTCCTCTCTCGAGTGTGAATCCATCAATCAATCAATCATTTAATCCATCCGCAAAGGTGCTAATGGAGGCAGCCGTGATGATCAGACAGAGAGGCAGTGCCCTCCTCCTCACCAGGCACGCGGACGAGGCATCAATCACTCCAGTCGTCCAGACTGTCACCGGCCTAAAAAGTCCTACATGAATGACCAACAGCAAGAAAGAGTGGGTTTTAGCGCGGCCTCAAGGTGGTTCCCCGATTTAAGGGTCCTCCGGCTGTCTCGCGGTGGGTTCCAAGCCAAGGCAATAGCTGGCGGAGATGGGGGTTGCAATCCGTCGACGCTAGAACTCGCGGAGCCTTGAAGTGCGCACCTTGCGAGGTTTCCATGTCCAATGCTCTCCCAGGATGTCATTATGTACGAGCGCTTTGTATGTATGTACAGAGAGGTGCTTTGTACTGTTACAGACTCGTACGTGCTCGTCTCGGAGCCTGCTTGGCCACGGCTTGCTAGCCGCTCATCATGGAGGTCCCAGTGCATGTACGGTGTCTGTCTGTCTATCCCGTCAATAGTACGAGTACATACGAGCACTAATTGTAATTGATCCGTATCCAATGCAAAGGAGGGAGCAAATGATATGATAGGTACCCTATGATGCATCAAACGAGCGACTTTGGCTGCAATGCGCCGGCCGGGCTTCTCTCTTTGCCACGACTCGCACAGATGCACGGTGATGCAGCACGCCATTCTCGGTCTATGTTTGACAAAGCACTCGCCGGGCTCCTTCTAGGCAGTTCCGCCTGCGAATGAATCATGATTCTAGCCTCGAATCTTATTCCCAAGTACCGGACGGGACTTGGTCGTAGCGCAATGATGCGAGTCTCTCCCAAATGCACGCCAGCCGATCCCCGGCCCCAGCGGTATCGTTTGTATGGCTGGTCCGGAGCTTCACCAGCGCTGCACGACCCCAAACGCTGCCGCGATAAGGGTGAGGTGAGAAAGGGGCGGCAAAGAGACGGTGTCCTTGCATCCGCCAATTCGACGAGCGCGTTGTCTGCAGGCAGAATTACGAGAATTATATTGTCGGATGCTGGATTGCACAGTATTGGTTGCTGATTGCCCGGCCGCTATCGCTGCTGCTATCAAATCTCTTATCTCCAATGCAAGACTCCATCCAATATCGCAGTCAGCGACGCAACAGTCTGCAAGGCCGCATCAGTGCTTGTGCCGCTTGGCGCCTCCGGCGATTCCACACACCATCAATCCATCAATAAAAGGTAGGCGTCCTAATACAGTACCCATCGTACCAGTTGTACATGATTAGTACGTACATGCATTGGATGCGCTCCAGCACCGCACCGCACCCTTATCAGCGCAGCTGGTGGTTGTTCCATCATTGATGGCAATTGGCCTACTAATTGGCGTCTGCATTTGCAAGCAAACTGCGCGAGTACATGTACATTGATGCCGTGTGCCGTAACTTTAGCGAGTGCCGACCTATTTGCAAAAGTGCTCAGTGATCCAAGTCCCCTGCCTGGTAGCAGATGGACGTTTTCTGCGGTGGCGCATTCTCGCTCAGAGGTACATACGAGTACGGGCTGCATCATCATGATGGATCATCTTCTTCTTCTCGAACCATTTGACCCACGAGTCCGCTTCGGGCTTTGGGTGTTCTGCAGGTACCGCGCCATATGACATGGGGTCCAATTACGCGTGCGTTCCGCGGGGAAGCCTGTTAGGGATGTACTTGCGATATACTTCCATGCCGCCCGTCGTCCTGCACGAGTACAGGTACTCTTAGTACTTCGTGCGTCACAAGGTACTCGTACAAACAAAGAGCGGTACGAGTACGTGAACGTGAACATCGATGAATATGAGCACAATGCCCAGTCCAGTCGTTTGACGGGGGACCCGCCGGCTTTAGCGCCGACCTGCTATCAATTCAAGGAGCTGGTACAGGTACTTGTGTTCTCCGTAGATTGCGGCAGATTGCGGCAGCGACCCCCTGCGGTGATGCGCTCTGGCCAGCCAAAGAATCCAAAGACCAAAGAGGTACCCAGTACTGCGCAACCCCGTCCGCGGCTGCTGCAGTACCCGCCACTTTGCAAGTCGCTCCATGTACCTACAACGGCATCACGAGCCCTTCACAGGTCATCCAGTCCAATGCAGTGACCTTCCGCTGTGTGTCTCGTCTCGTCTATCTCTCTCTTTTTTCCCTCTTGCAGCCACGGCGCCATCCTCTTCCATCTTCTCGCCATCCTCTCGCTTTTCTTTTTTTTTCCCTCCCTTTTTCTTTTTCCGTTTCTTTTATCCCCGGCCTTATTTCTAATCTTACCTTTCTCCCTAAGTTTTTCTTGCCGCACTTCTAGTTGCCGCTTCGAAACCTTCGCACTATCATCCTTATCATCTGACCACCCTTGATCTGGGACCCTCGGTCGGATCGATCACACAGCCCAAGACCAGTCCTGTCAGTTTGGCTTTTCGCCCCAAGAGCAGCCCAAACCCCATCAAGCCCGCCTAGCTTGTGGCGTCGGTACCTACGCCGTGCTATCTGAGTCTCAGTCTGCCGTCGTGGTGCGTTATCTTGCTCCTTGTACCTCGCTGCATGGGCGATAACCCAATAACGACCCCCGGCCCTCGTCTCCATTTCTGCATCACTGCGCTGCAGCCTCTTGAAAGCCTCCCACGCAAACGCCCCGCAAACCCAGCGTCCATCAGGGTTGGCTGCTTCGAGTCATACTTGTCGTCGTCTTGCGTCTTCGCCAGGCGACAGCGCTCCATCTCCATCCAGGTGCATCTCATCTGCTTCCTAGCTCCAGCGCTGGGCTCTCTCGACGTCTCTCTCTCTCGAAACCTGACCAGACCAGACGAGACGAAGCTACCGCTTGCCAGTGCGCCGTAGCACGGCTCTCTTTCAAGTGTTAGTCACGCCCTCCCCCATCCTTGTCACCCCCAGCTTGCAGCAGCTACTGTATCCCTTCCGATCCCCAACCCGGCCACAGGATCCTGCACGCCGGCGCTCGTCTGACTCGGCTGCGGTCTCTCTCCGACAGTCCCCTGGCCTTCTTTTGTTTTGTTTCCTGTTACCATCTTTCTCTTTCTCTTTTTATTTTTATTTCCTCTTCATCCCGTCCGTCGCCGAAGATACCCTTTTCGCTCCCTCCGTTATCCATCTACTCCGTCATATCTGCTGTGTTGCTAACTCTCGTCACCATCGACTCTCAGCAGACCCTACGACATATATACACTCTTCACCTTATCGGACACCTGCCGTTTACCTCATACCATCGACGACTTTCCATTCTGGGTCTTCGATTCCCGCTACACCGACTTCCCATCTTGTTTCATCTCCCCTGGCCCGTTCGCCTTAATAGCCCTGTCTCGTCGCGTCTCATCCAATCTCGCCCTTCTACTCCATCCTTTACACTCTTTCTGCCCGTCTGGAGCTTCTTCCATCTAGGACTACATGACAGCTTCGTTCGACGGCACACACCCTCGAAGCTTGTAAGCCCCCGGGCTGTGACCGACCTCGCTCTCTTCCTGCCATCGACAACGTAACACAGGAAGCAATGGCGAGCCGACAGGATGGTTCCTCCCTCGGCTCCCGGCGGTCGGGTGGACGGAATGTAGGCCAGTTTGCCATCGACAAAGAGATTGGCAAAGGAAGCTTTGCGCAGGTCTATATGGGCTGGCATAAGGTGCGATGAACCCTATCCTAGTCATGTTTCACCAGCCAGTTTGCTCTCCGCCATCGTCAACGGTGTACCGTACCTCTTTGGATGCGGTCAGGTTGTCCTGGCCGGCTTAACAGCAACTCTCATCTCTCCTTGCATCTTCAACCCCCAACCATTCCTTCTTCATTGAGACGCGCTTGCTAACCATGCTTTGCATTCAACAGGAAACAAAGGCTGCAGTGGCCATCAAATCCGTCGAACTAGATCGCCTGAACAAGAAACTGAAAGAAAACCTATATGGCGAAATCCAAATCCTCAAGACCCTACGGCATCCGCACATCGTTGCTCTCCATGACTGTCTCGAATCCGCTACACACATTAACCTTGTCATGGAATACTGCGAGCTCGGTGACCTTTCCCTCTTCATCAAGAAACGTGACAAGCTCATTACCCATCCTGCCACCCACGACATGGCCCGCAAGTATCCCAGCGCCCCTGACTCTGGCCTTCATGAGGTCGTCATCCGCCATTTCCTCAAGCAGTTGGCGAGTGCCCTGGAGTTCCTACGGAGCAAAAATTACGTCCACCGAGATGTCAAGCCGCAGAACCTCTTGCTGCTGCCCTCACAAGCATTTAGGGAAAAGCGAAACCTCCCCATCATGGAGGCAAGCCAGGATTCGTTGATACCAATGTCCGGCATCGCTTCCCTACCGATGCTGAAGCTTGCTGACTTCGGATTCGCCCGTGTATTGCCCTCAACGTCTCTCGCCGACACCCTTTGCGGCTCGCCCTTGTACATGGCCCCTGAGATCCTCCGTTATGAGCGGTACGACGCCAAGGCTGACTTATGGTCCGTCGGCACTGTCCTGTATGAAATGATTTCGGGGAAGCCCCCTTTCCGCGCGAGAAACCACGTCGAACTCCTGAGGAAGATAGAAGCTGCCGAAGACATCATCAAGTTCCCCAAAGAAGTGATCATTACATCTGAAATGAAATCCCTAGTAAGAAGCCTGCTCAAGAGGAGCCCCGTGGAGAGGCTGAGCTTTGAAAACTTCTTTTCCCACCCCATCGTCGTTAATGAAATCCCCGGACTGGTCGAGGATGACATTCCTAGGCCCGCCAGGCGTGAGCCAAAGTCAATCCCCCAAGCAGAGCCTACGGCAACATCACCGCGCGTTGGCTCTCTGCGAAACGGAGGCTTCGAACAAGCCCCTGCTCGATCGTCTCGAGAGCAACTGCCTCGGTCATCGCCGCTGATGGAGAGTCCCAGCGAGGGCCGACATCGGCCGCCTTCCGGTGAGATTCACCGACGGTCAAACTCACCCCGGGAGACTGGAGCCGCAGGCCTGGGTATTCAGCGCCCGACGGTACCACATGCAGCCTCACTCCCGAATCATCCCAGAGTTTCTAGGCAGTCTTTGCACAACACCTCGCCGCCTTCCTCCTTGAGCCAAGACATCCGCAAGGCTCGGATCCCAAGCAAGGCTCTGACAGAGGAAGAGGAAAAGGCGGCTCAAGATGTCATGTTCGAAAGGGACTATGTGGTTGTTGAGAGGAGGCACGTCGAAGTAAATGCGCTTGCAGATGAGTTGGCCGCAAACGAGAAGCTCGCCTCGCAGAGCCCGACTTCTCTGAAATCGAAGCCACTGGTCAGGCATTTCTCGCAGCAGGGGCCCCCAAATTCTACCACTGGAGCCGTCGCAGCTCCCCCATCGCGGACGCAGCTTATCACGCAGGGCCGAGCCGGCCAAGACCGGCGCTCGTCATACGAGAAGGCCTTGTCTGCAAGCCCCGGGTCGGCTTCGAGCGCCATCACCAAGGCCATCCAGGATGCCAGCCTCCGCTTGTTTGGTGTCAGGATGCCCATTCGCCCCAAGGGTCAATCTCCACCAATGTACCAGCCGTTCCCGGCCTATCCGACGCCGCCAACCTCGGCCGGACTCATTGGAGATGGGAAGAACATTGCGTCAGAGGACGACGATGTCCGCTCCGCGACCTTCATTGAAGACCTCGCCACCCGAAGTGACTGTGTCTATGGATTCGCCGAGGTCAAATACAAGCAGCTTGTCCCCATGGCACCATCCACAAATCATGGACTGGGAGGCATTGCAGCCGACCAGTTATCAGTGGACGACGAAGGTCTTACAGCCGAAGCCGTGGTGGCACTCTCTGAAGAGGCTTTGGTACTCTATGTGAAGTCACTTTCTCTTTTGGCACGGGCCATGGACATTGCCAGCATATGGTGGTCCAAGAAGAGCAAGGGAGATGTTACCACCGGCCTGTCGGCGGCAGTCTCTCAGTCTGTCGTCCAGCGCATCAACGCCGTGGTCCAATGGGTGCGACAGCGCTTCAATGAAGTGCTGGAGAAGTCCGAGATTGTTCGCTTGAAGCTCATTGAAGCTCAGAAGCAGCTGCCAGAGGACCACCCAAGCCACCCGTCAAACCAAGGAATGGACTCGATCATGTCCTCGGCAGGATCTGGGATGGATCAGGTATACCTCACACCAGGCATCACAGCTGAAAAGCTGATGTATGACCGAGCTCTCGAGATGAGTCGAACTGCGGCCATTGATGAAGTCACAAATGAGAACTTGCCTGGTTGTGAGATCTCATACATCACGGCCATCCGCATGCTCGAAGCCGTGTTGGACAGCGGTGATGATGCAGGTCTTACACGAACCAAGGAGAGCTGCAGCGATCTCGAGAGCGATGAGGAGGCTCATATCCGAAAGAGTAAGTTGCCTCATTTGTATAGACCCGCCAGTCCTAGAACAATAGCTAACAAAATTGCTAGTGATTACTATGATCTCAGGCCGGCTTTCCATGGTCCGCAAGAAGCAGCGCATGATTGCCGAAGCCAACAGCAGAACACAACTAACCCGTCGACGAAGTGGCGATGTTACGCCTCGCAGTCCCCTCTCACAGGCGTCGACTTAATCTGACTGCGCGAAGAAAATAAGAAGTCTTTAAAAGCAGCAATAGCAGCACACATCAGATACGATACGATAAACAAAAGGCAAACCCCTACATAACACTGGAAGCCTCACGGCTGGACATTTTTTGGACGACACCAGTATTATTGCTCGAGGTCCCGAGCACCTCTTTCTCTTTCCTTCTATGGGTTTTGCCCCTTTCTTTTGAAGGCGTTGAGGCAGCTTGCAAAGACAAGCACCAGAACAGAATCCCCGCTCAGGTAACGGAAGCGGGCGTTTGGATGATTATTTGATATTTCAGTGTTTCAAGGTTTTAGGCATATCCATGGCCAGGCGTTTTATTATATTTCTACTTTTTATTTCGTTTATCCTCTTTCCCAGCCAGGGTATGGCTGACTATGTTTTATTCTCTTTGGCTTGTTCTTTTCTTTCTTTCTTTTTTTGGTCTAGGGCTATACTGCATATCCGAAGCTAGGGAGACCAGTAGCTGCTAGCAGGCGCAGACGACCAAGGGATTGAGCAAGAGAGTGAGCACGCGTTTGCTCTTGTATGGAACAGCTCTGAACAGCAGTTTTCCTTTGCCTTCTTACCTTCTCTTTACACTCATCTTCTTTCTCGTTATAAGCTCTAGTAATCTCTTGTCCATCTTTGGCTTTAGCCATTTATTGTTGCTATTTTCTGGATTTTGGGATACTTTTCTATCGTTTTTGGGACATGGCAACGGGCAACGTGGGTTCGGATGGGTCTTTCTTCAAACGGGACGGTATCGATATGTGACCAAGAAAGAGTCACGGGTAGCGGTGGGAACGGATATGGGCGAGGACTGGTTCTTGTGCGTGAATTTGTATGATTTTAGATTGTTGCGTTTCAGCGCGTAACCTAGTCCATGATACCAATACCATTGCTGCCAACGTTTTTTGGAAACTGTTGTGTTCTCTTCCGCCTTGTGATGCTGTATGATTGATGGGTGAATGTAGTTTACCTCTATGACGGGACGGGTTTGTACAGAAGCAATTCACTATAGGCTGTTTTAAATGGCTGTGTTTTCAGTTTTCATCTTGTGTTTGACCAGCTCCTTGTACATTGTAAACACTACATCTGAAGGAGCAGAGAGTGTGTATTCAACGCAAGGCTCGTTCCCCCAAAATGTCTTCCACGCAAATTACACAACCGTCACTCGCATCTGACCACCCAAGCCAACCATCCAACTCATATCTCAAGAAAGCAGAGAAGATAAACGACAATCACCAGCCAGCAGACCTCTTACTCACAATCAGCCATGCCGCCGTAAAACGCCAGCGGGAAAGCATTCAGCAACGAGAGAACCAGAAGAGCTTAGACCGCAAGTGGAAGGAAGAACACGTGTTGAAGCCACAAATGGAACGGAAGGCAGAGGAAGAAGCTGAAGAAAAGGCCCAGGAGTTGGTGACTGAACTATTTGAGAAAGAGTTGACAGAGTGGAGAGAGCAGCGCGACAAGTCTTCGGCGAGAAACTATCTTTCGAGAGCAGAGGTCGATGAACAAGTACACAGATTAGTGGAGGCAGTCATTCAGGGCATCGGCATGGAAAAGCGTCGCATGGAAGATGGGACGGAAGAACCGCACGAAATCTGGCGCTCAAGAATGATTGCCCTAAGGAAGCAAATAACCGCCGTCTGGAACGACAACGACAGAAGGATTCTCATGGGCGTGCCGCGTTATGTCGAGGGATATCCGGTCAGGGAAAGGATTCGGCCTCCAATCTTTTTGGCTTTGAGGAGGCAGAAGATGTCTGGGCTGAGGGGGTGTTTGCAATGTGAAGTGAAGGGATTGATGTGTTCGATGAGTGTGCAGGGGAGGGTGTTGGGGGATGAGTTGATGGATAGAGGGTGTAAGAGGTGTGAGGCGGATGGGGATCGGTGTATTGTTGACTGTGAGCTCATTGAGGAGGAGGAGGAAGAGGGAAAGGTGAAGGAGAAAGTCAGCCATGTATGGGATTGGTGGGATGGAGCACCGGAGCGGGAGCTGGACGAGGATTCGGCAGAGGAGGCCGTGGAGATGTGGGAGCGCCGAAGAAGGGGAGCGAGGCTGGAGCTGATAGGGGGCGCCATGCAGTGGGTTGAGGTCAGAGGTTTCGCGCCCCAGGGCGGTGACAAGAGCGATGGTGGTGATAATAGCGAGAGTGGTGACAAGAGCGAGAGTGGTGACAAGAGCGAGAGTGGTGACAAGAGCGATGGTGGTGACAATGGTGTTGCGAGTTCGACGGCTTGATTCAAAGAGGGCATGCTTATTTATGTGCATTGCAGAAAAATAGAAAATGTTGTTTGAAATGTTTCATTCTGAGGAATCTGGTGATATATCTGAAAAGCATCATCTGGATTCTCTTGCATATCTATCTTCTAGATGGAGTCATCAACCTACCTAAGTGATTTCATTTCTTTTCAATCCTCAACTCAAAGAGAGTCCAAATCTGAAAACATTCACTCCTAAATGAGTCGACTCATTCGCAGCAGCTCACATCTGCAAAACACACATCTTCACTGGAGAGATTGCCGTTTTTCCCCCGCAGGAGTGAAGCTCTTACTTTCCTCGCCTCCAGTGTCCCCATTCTCCATAGCAGCCTGCATGGTATCAGTCAAAAATTTTGCATCCAGTCTTTTCAGCTCTGCCAAAACATCTTGTCTATGAGTCTTGGAGTGTGGTGGCTTCAAGTGCCTGTCAAGGCCAGGCAGAGGGAGCTGAAGCACATCGCAAACTCGCAGTTGATGGGGTGTCATAATACGGGTCCCTGGCTTGCGGTCCTCGCCATGACGATCCCGAAGTGGTGTATTCTGGATCTGTTCCTCGTTTCGAGTCACATCGGGGCTTTCTTTTGACAGCTTAGGCTTATATGTTAGCACACCAGTTCCATGCGGTGGTGATGGCAACCCTGGCAATGGCCCTACCCTAGCCGCCTTCATGTCTTGTTGGAGACCTCGAAAGTACCCTGACGTGTCTGTGCAAGGTGGCGAACTCCACCGTATCGATTTATGAGCACTATTGGTAGATAATTTGGTAGGTACTGATAGGACTGGAGGAGATTGAAGGCTAGCCAAATCCCAGGGCATTGGCTTGAGCTGAGTGTCGTCGCCCAGGTCTGATAGGCACCGTCTATCAAGCTGTTGAAAGAATTCAAAATGCTTTTGCGGTGTACAAAACCAATCGTGGCATTCTGCCTCGGCGGCAGTTATTCGGTTTTCTGGTGTTAGCTGAAGACATGCCAAAGTAAACCTTTGGCTATTTGAGGAACGTTTTGGCGAGACGTCTTTGATCATAGCCTTCACCGTCTGTTCAATGGATTGTTGATCTATGCGAGTCAGATTTTCGAAGCTCTCCACATCAGAGGTCAGCAATCGCAGCGCGACAATGCCAAGTGACCATAGGTCAACGGCCGTAGTTTGGGCCTCTCCGGTTGAAAATAGTTCTCTATAATATCCTTATTAGCCAAATTCTTGCTGAAAAAGCAATAGATTCTTCGTCTTACGGAGCCTTGTATTCAAATGTGCCAATATCCGTCACCATTCGGCTGCGGCGAGGAACAGCGCAGGCACCAAAATCCGACAGCATAATTCGATGATAGGCAATCTTGGGAGAGTATGCCAGCAATATGTTTTCCGGCTTCAAGTCTCTGTGGATGATGCCCTTTCTGTGAAGGTATGCGAGGCCACGTACCACTTGTCGGAGAATAATTCGACAATCAAGCTCTTGAACAAATTCATGGCGATTGATGAAGGAGACAAGATCACCTCCGGACGCAAGCTCTGTGAAAATGTATCTAGTTATATAATCAATATTTTGGCGGTACTTGGGGGGCGTGTTAGATTCGTTGCTCACAGAGAATGCGGAGAAATAACAGCGTCAATGTAAGGCAAGATGTTGGGCTAGAGCAAGTTAGCATCCTGTTGAGACGTCCAAGTCTTCATTGGAAGCAGACTCACGTGCTTGAGCTGACGGAGAACATCAATCTCCTGAAGTTTCCGATATAATTCCTCTCGAGGCATCTTGCCATCTTGTCTACCCAGGTTGACTAACTTGCAGACAAGCTGCCGCTTAGTCTTCTGTTCGACGGCCAAGTAGACAGCTCCCTCTGCGCCGGTGCCAAGGCATCGTGGAGATATGACATATTCGTTTTCAAAAACCTTTTCTTGTTAGAACGAATGAACACTAGTAACGGGGGCGAGGAGGACGAACTCGGCATTCGTCTTTCTGAATGGCCGTTAGTGGCCGAGGTGGAGGCGTTCGAGGTTGGTGGAATATGAACTTCCAATGGGGTCGAATTTCAATGGAATCACCATCCTGTAAGAGATATCCAGAAGATATTTGGGGGCCAACGCCAATAATATGGCCGTTGACAAAAGTTCCGTTGATAGACTTGCGATCTCTTACATAGACGTGGTTGACTGATGGTTCGTAGACAATCACGTATATCTCACAGTGATTTCGAGACACAAGGTTTTCTGAATCGGTCTGAATAGAGAAAGCGCTGCAAGTATCATCAGCAACGCAACTCCACAGACCAGATATTAGTCCACAGCCTACTTGGCATCCGGGTCTCGTCCAATTCTGAAGATTTCTTGCTCCTAGATCGGAAATTCTTCAATAGGCTGGTCACTGATCCGGCTATCCACCAAACGGAGATATGCAGCGGGCAATTCACAATCATCATCGCAGCTGTTGTCTAAATTGGCTGTTGCAGCTTCCATGACGAGCAATTCAGTATCTCAAGAAATATCAAGAGACTTCAAGGTGCATAGAAGGTCGGCTAAAGGGTCAAGAAATTCACGAATGCATATTTGAAGGAAGAAACCCAGAATTCTCAAATTGAGTTTCCTCTGCTTTCCTATCGACGCTGCTACCCTAGAAATTCAAGAATACCAGTAACCAACCGACTTACAATGCCACCTTCGCTCCTGCTCTCTCAGTTGCTCCATCATGAAACGACACACAGTACATACACGGTGTTTACTCATATAATTTGCACAGTGTATCTTGATGCCCATGCACGGGCCTCAGTGAGGGGCCCACGTGATACCCGGGGGGTTTGTGCCCTACAGCGGCCTTGTCAAAGTGCTTGAAATTCCCCCGCTCTCGCGAAAGTTCCTTTCTTGTACCTCATCCCAACAACGATTCTCATCAAAGAACAAGTAAGGTTCCCTGCCCCGCGGTGCATTTGAAGGCATTTCGCATCGACAAAGGGCATTGGCGTTGTGCCAATGCTTCGTCTGATGCGAACGCCGCCGCCTTGCTGCTAGAATCACCCCACTAACAAGCTCCCAGACGCATCGTTCAAGATGAGAGCCAAATGGAGGAAGAAGCGCGTTCGTCGCCTTAAGCGCAAGAGAAGAAAGATGAGGGCTCGCTCGTAAGTTCTATCCAATTTGCTGTTGCTGCTGCACAAGAAGCTTGAAGCTAACTGGATAACCAGCAAATAAACGACTCGCTCTACTACCTGACTTGACACATCTTTCACATTTTGAATGAGTTCACGATAAAACACGACAAACAAGGCTGCTGCACCACGGTACCACACTATGAACGATTACGACCATCAAGTTGGAATCGGCATATCGGTGCGCTTCGCCAATTCAGCTACGGGAGTCAATGGACGAACGCGAGAGATGAGGACTGGACAACTTCAGCCAGGTGGAGACATCGTTTTGAGGACGCGAAGGCCATGAAGCAAAAAGCTGCTGCAAGAGGCACGCTTAGGATCGATACGTTGCTTGACAAGATCAAAGGCAGAATTTACTTCATTTCCAAACCATTTCTAAAGCTCCTACGTGACGTATTTTTGTCGTAATTGTTGCAATGGTAAGCATTGATTGAGCTGGTGAAGCTATGATGCTCGTGTGACCTAATTTCTCCAATACAGTTTGTGTGCGAGCTGGCACTTGCTACCGATGGAGCTCTGCAGCTATGCTCCCCTGCTGCCATTAGTGACGTACATTGCTGGGACTTTAGCTGTGTGGGGTTTCGTCTCTCACCGCCCGCCCGGGTAAATACCGGCGAAAGATTTCCTGCCGCCCGATAACCAAAATTTTTTGGAGCAGATATCCCACTTGGCATCAAATTCAGGTCGAAGAAAGATTGCAGACGCTCAACGCAAAAATGTCGGATCTCAGCAACAAGAAGAGAAAGAGAGATGGGGAAAAGGCTGGTTCTGCAAAGAAAAAGGTCGTCATTGACGCACCGGCTTCAATTGCAACCGTCTCCTCTGTTCTCCGGCCCAAATCATGCCCTCCTGTGATTGGTACGCGGCGCATTTCGTTGTCGAATTGGGTCGTTTGCGCATCTGCTGACAATCCATATAGCAAACACTCCAGGAATGGAAATGCCCTCGAATTTGGTTTTCAACTCATATATTCCCAAGAATGCCTCCTCAAAGTCCAAAAAGGCAGCCGACAAGGCACTCCTGCTGCACTCCACGACGCACCGGAATCTGGACTACACGGCAAGAGAAGAAGAGTCGCGCGACTCAAAGCCGCTTCTGAACCACTTTATCGGCATCTACGATCCTAAGACTGGCAAATTGCAAGTTGTCGAAGCAAAGAAGATGGTCGTACGAGGCGCCGTTCGCTCTAAACAAGTGCCAACTTCTTTAGATCAGACGGAAACCAAGAAGGTAAGGGCTCACACCTCAATGCGAAATCTTCTGGAGATACAATGTGAAATTCTAACGTACAACAGAGCATCATGGACCAGAGGACAGATCTTGGACAGACTTTCGGAACGAAGAAGGCCAAGAAGGTTATTCAAGACAAGGTGTTGAACGCCATCGCTCCGCAGAAAAAACCTGGCGACTTCAGCACGCCCAAGTTGGACGATGCCTCCAAGGCTATCCTCAACTCCATTGGCGCAGTCACATCCACAATGGCCTCAAGAGAAGAGCTGCAGGCAGTTATCGACGAAGCCAAGCCGGTACCCAAGGCGAATCTCGACGCAGAAGACATTTACGACGTATACCGCCCCGAGGAAATCATCGGAACAGATATTCTCAATCTTGTTCCTATTCGAGAATGGCAGGAGAAGGCGAAACACGGCGAGAGCATCCAGTTCCGCTCTCGATATGTCGTCTCTCGCGTGCAAGCCATTGCCTCCAACGAAGATGCCGAGATGCGACTGCGCGTGCTAAGATACCTCTCCATCGTCCTGCTGTTCTATCTCTACTCAAAACCCGGCCGCCAAAAGGGCACTCGGCAGTTGCCGCCCCGAGAGAAGCTCCGGGAGCTGCTTGCTCCAGCCCCTGAGGCGGTCGTTGAAAATATTCGTCGCAAGTTCTCGGATAATGGCCAGCTGAGGAAATTCCACATTGACCTGCTCATCGCGCACTGCTGCGCACTTGCCTGCATCGTGGATAACTTTGAGGTGGACACGCAGAACCTGAGAGACGACCTGAGGATAGAGCAGAAGGTGATTAACCAATACTTCCACGAGATCGGAGCCAGGGTGAAGCCTGTAAAGGACAAGGCGAAGGATCGAATGCTGCACATTGCCAAGCTTGCGCTACCACTAGACTTTCCGAAACAGCGACAGATCAGAGCTCGTCGATGATGGATATAGTTTGTACGAGGGGTCTGAAAAAGTGATAAAAGACAGAGATGTGAAGGGTTTTTACAAATGGGGGGAGTTTTGATTCTACGAGCGGGCGCTGTGAGATATATATACATATTTCCCATTGTTCGACTGCTCTCACTGCATAGAGGCGTCGTTTTTCAGAAATACACAGTTTCGCATTCACTCATATCGATAATCAGCCATTAAACTAAATAATCCACCGTGAGAAACATTACAATTTATTCTTGAAGGCATTAGATTGACAGGGTAGGCGCAAATTGCACGAATTGGCAGCCAGCGGGATCTCAAGCCGTCTCGATGCCCCGCAGAAATGTTACCCGTAGACCTCGGTATGTCTGGGGTAAAAGCGCCGGGATCTCATCTCTCACCTCCAGTCTTACATACATATATAACAAAACAGAGAATCACTGCTTTTTCTTTTCTTTCTTTTTGCGATTTCCCCTTAGATTCATTGATTGTTATACCATTCATAAGATTTCGCTATATAAAGTATCGTTAAAAGAATTGATACAGGAATAAACCAAGCACAAACATGTCGTCCAGCGTAATCTCCATCGAATACCGCGGCCGCGTCGCCGTCATCACCATCGCCAATGAGAAGAAGCTCGGCGCGATGAATCAAGCGCAGTACTTTGAGCTATCGCAGGCGCTGAGGGAGGTGGCCAAGCATGATGAGGTGTTTGTCACGGTTCTGCTGGGCAAGGGCCGTTTCTTTTCAGCGTACGTGACTCTCCTCCAATGCAATCTATTATTCTCCTATCTATTTAAGCGGCCTCTTTTTTCCCTTTCTATACATGTTTCCATATCATCATGAGAGAGATATTCTCATCATGGGGGAATGTGAAAGAGACAAATGAGTTGAGAAATCTCGTGTATATCTCATAGCTAACCATCAAAACAGCGGCGCGGATGTCTCCATCGGCAGAACAAGCCCCAGCGACCCCGACGAAGCTCGCAAGCAGTGGCTCCAAACATTCGTCGCCTTCAACCTCAACATCACAGAGGCCTTCGCCTCACACCCAAAAATCCTCGTCGTAGGCCTCAACGGGCCCGTCATCGGCCTCACCGCCGCAATCGTCTCCCACGCCGACTTCATCTACTGCGCGCCGCACACTTTCCTCCTCACCCCCTTCTCATCCCTAGGTTTAGTCGCCGAGGGAGGCTCCTCGCGCGCGTTAGTCACGCGGCTTGGCCCGGCGAGAGCGAATGAGGCGCTCATCATGAGCAAGCGGATTACGAGCGCGGAGCTGGAACGGTGCGGCTTCGTGAACAAGATCTTTGAGGATGTGAAGCAGGGCGAGGATGAGAAGTTTAGGGAGCTGCTGCTTAAGGAGGTGGATGAGAGGTTGGGGGAGCATCTTGTTGGCGATAGCTTGGTGGGTATTAAGAAGCTGATTCGGGGGCCGGAGCAGAACATTGTGAACTTGAGCAACTTTAATGAAGTGTTTGCTGGTTTGGAGAGGTTTGTTACTGGAGTTCCGCAGGAGGAGTTTAGGAAGATTGCGAGTGGCGAGAAGAGGCACAAGCTGTAAATATGAAGAATGACGTTTCTAATTGTATGTACTTAATCCGTAATGTCGTGAAAAAGACAGCCCGCTGAGGGAAGCATTGTGCTATATTTGCGTGTCTCATGCTAATAATCCAAACAACAGGCTCGTCCGGCTCCAAAAGTGCTTTGCTGCCTTGCCGACGTGTTGACGTGATGAATCTTCGAGACCAGTGCGGTCATACACCGCATCTTCCAGCTTTTGGAACTCATCCCCCGTCTCACCCGCTTCATTTCCGACCGAGAGACGAAGGAGAGAAATGTCAAACAACCACTGGACACAAAGATCTCGCAGTTGGTCGTTGTTAGACGTATCGTTCTCTTCTTTCTCAGCCTCTTTCCCCTTCTCATCATCAACGGCCTCCTTCTCCTTCTCATCATTAACGGCCTCTCCCTTTTCCTCGATCTCTTCCTTTGCATCTCCGTCGTTTTCTCCTTGACCATCTTCTTTTGGCTCCGCCTCTTTCTCGGTATCTTCTTTTGGTTCTTTTTCTTCCTCTCCATTGGCCTCTTCCGGCTTGGTTTCTTTCTCCTCATTCTCTTCTTTCGGCTTTTCTTCTTCCTTTTCTTCTCCCTGTTCAGTCTCCTCCTTCTCCTCGTTGACCTCCCTGTCAAATACTATGCTCTGGAGTTCTTGATTCCAAGCTTCACATAGTCGCCGGCTAACATGTTTCTTCAAAGCGGCTAACGCAGCCGCAGTCCACAGATCAACTCCCGCCGCCGATAGAGAGAGCAGTAAGCTATGGAGGAATTGGAAAGTCTCTGGTGATGGCTGATTTGGTAATGCAGGGTTGCCCTCCCAAAGGGGTCTACCAATTGCTATCCTCACAGAGAGTCCAGCCGTCACGAATTCATCCACAGGGGATTCTGATGCTGAGAGAACAATCGTCTGGTGGAGCGCCGGGACCATGCTCAGGCCAAAATTCTTAATGGTGTCGCGCTGTGGCAGTTGGCGACGAATATCTCTCAAAACTCGAACCAGATACATAGCGATGGCGCTGCTGCTGCCACTCTCGGATTTGCCGTCCCACAGCTGCTGCATCTCCTTTTCGAGGCTCTCAAAGGACGCATCAAGACTGATGTCTAGCTTCTGCTGCAACATCTTCGGGTCGTCCTTACTTAACAACTGCTGTCTCGCCTCTATAGTCTCTTCATCTTCGATTTCGTCAAAGTCGTTATCCCATCGCTGCTTCTCTAGTTGCCCTACAACCTCTTTTACGTCGTCGATGATATGAAACCAGGGGTAGTAACAGTTGATTGCCTTGGAAACAGCATCGCTGCGGCCGTAGAATCGTGAGGCGACCTCTTGCAGGAACGGGCGAGCTCCGCTGGATAGGGCATCCTCGTAGCCTTCTTCATCCCATAGTCCTGGCACTTTCCCTGTCGTGCCATCTTTCCAGCTTTCCAGCGTAGCCTTAATCTCGGAGCCAACAATATGAAGTTTGGTGACTTTCGAGTCCAGAACGGCAAGCATTTGCGCATTGACGGCCTTTCGCAAACTGTTTTGCATCTCTTCGGGATCAATCCCTCGCACCTTGCTGCCTTCACGTATCCATAGCTGAAGAAGGGTTGTTCGCAGCTCCGTTATAGATTTGAAATCCTGCATGGTCTCTAGCGTCTTGTTCAAACCACGAAGCAACACCTCTTGACCCTTTTCAACCCAGCTGTCAAACATCTCCCTCGCCTGCGTCCCGTCAAGGTCGTCATGTCGAATAAAGGGCGTAAAATATTGAATCTCTTCGCCACACCACCTCTCGAAAATGTCGAGTCGTAGTCCTTCCAGCTTCTGCAGCGAGGCGTCCTCTAGAAGGGGTTTCTTCGTCAGGGCATTGAGCGCCTGTGAGAGCTTGTTCGGCACCAAAGCCTGAACATCCAATAGAGTTCGGGCGTAGAGCGTAAGACTCTGGATCACATCCTCTGAGCTTCCGACGCGCTCGTCTTCTTCGGAATCCAAGGCCACCGCTAGGGCTTTGAAGCGCACTTCAAAAAAGTGCCGTAGAGTATCCTTGGCACCGGAGCTATTTGCAAGACTGTGCGCAGCCAGAGCCTTTAGCACGTCGTCCCTGTCAGAGTCGGCACCAGCCTTCTCCATGGTCTTCTCCAGGGTTCTCTTGAGCCGGCGGCGCAAGCTATCGAGCTTCTTCTTGGCCGCATCGGCGGCTTGTCGAGCCTCGTCGTTAGGGAACTCAGTCCCTAAACTCTTGACCAGGAGGCGGCTCAATACCCATACTTTGGCCGTCAGCACCAGTCTGTCGCCTGTTTTGATGCTCTCGTCCAGCTCTCCACGACCCCTCAGTAGCCTGCCGACTACCAACAGGCACCCATCTAGCAACCTTTGCCTAGCAGCCTCAGCAATATCTGACTTGCGCTCCTTTTCAACAAACTTGGCCATGCCAGCAACCTTTGTCGACACCACTGCCCTGCCACACCGCCAGCCCATGTTACCAAGGAGCTCCTGGACCGCATCGTTGTCGTTGCGCATCTGCACAATGGTATCGGCCGTGCCCAGCAGATCGCGATAAGACCCGCCTACCCGCGTGCGCAGGCGACTTGCTTTGTCCTCGATCTCGACATGAAGGGCCTTGTGAATGGAGCGAATCTGCGGGAGTGTGTGGCTCGCGGAGAAGATCTGGTCGGAGGTGGTGAACTTGCTCGCGTCGGGAGCAGCCATTGCGGCTTGGTTGCGTGGTGACTGCGAAGCTTGAGACTGAAAAGCTATCGTATGAATGACATTGAAAGATATGACAGTCTGTAAAGACAGCTAGTTGCAAGCTCAGGATTGCTATCGTAGCTTGGAGATGATGGTGTAGTTGCGAAAGGTAACTTGACAAGTAATAGGTCGTGATTTAGTATGAAGGTGGGGCTGAAATGACAGCTCGGGTGGTTCTTAAATTAGCACCTCAACAACGCCTAGTTACCATGAACATCAAAAGAACAAGTCCATGGCCACGCTCCATCATAAAAATGACGTTACTCTCTTATGAAATGCTATTATAAAAGGAGATTGAGAAAATATTTAAATATAATGATGGCTCATAAATGATGTCGACAAATGTCTCGAATTCACTTTACAAATTTACAAGTTATAAGTCGAGTTGGACAATGTGATGTGTATATTAATCGCAAGAAATATTCTACAGCTTGGTGCTCTTGATAACGGTGGCATTGATACCGCTGACTTCTCCCCGGTAACCTCCTTTGGGCTCGCCGCCCTGCCACACTGGCTTCATGCTCTTCAGCTTCTTCTGCTTAGCCTCGAACTGCTTTCTCCTCTTGACTCTAGGGTTTCGCACGTCCTTGCTTCTCCTGGGTGCCAGGCCCTTGTTCTTCTGGATGGCATATGTAATCTTGCGCTTGCCATCCTCCCCGATGACCTCTGTTTCTACCACCCTGTCGGCCTTGCTTGCGGCCGCATAGGCGGCAAATCGAGCAGCCTTGTCGTCCTTCTTGGCCTTGGAACCATGAGCCACCATGTCGTAGTACTCATCTTCATCATCGCGAAGTGCATTGGCAGTCTTGGTGTCGTCTTCGTCGCTATCCTCGCCAAGGGCCGCGCCCAGCTTGGAATCTCTCTTTCCTCGCTTCTCGGCCTCGGCAAGGAGGCGAGCTTGACGATCTCGAAGACGCTCGCGGTGGGGGATATCCATGTCACCGCCGGCGTCACGACCAGCACCGGCACGACGGTTGGCCTTTTGCACAATCTGGGATGTGTAAAACTTCAAGCTCTTCTTGCGTGCTGCCTTGTCAGCAGCTGCACGAGCATCCAAAGTTTCCTCTTCACCAAAGTCTGAGCTGTCGTCATCCTGGTCGCGCAACGTCTTGTCCTTGCTCTTAGCCTTGGATTTTGTGTTGATAGGCAGGTCATAAAGATCAGCGACTGTCTCCTCAATCGCCTTGGCCTTTGCCAGCTTCTTGGCCTTGCTTGCCGCAGAAGCCGCACTCTCCTTGGCCTTCTTGGTCTTCTCCTTTGTCTGTACGATTGATTCGTATTCGTCCGCCTCAGGGATAGAATCAATGTCTTGCGCCAATGATGCGTCGGTGGTGCTGAGTGATCTCATGTCCTTGACTCGCTCCCACGCCTCGCGGCATTGGACCAAGGTCTCCATCACATCGTGGTCACGAAGCTCGGCAGGATCAATTGTTTTCTGTGCTTTGGCGGCGTCTCGGGCCGGTGATGTAAGGATGGCCAGGTAACTAGCCAGTGAAGCAACGTAGCAGCCAAGCACCCAGTATTTGATGGCTGCCAGAGACTTGCCGGTCGAAGCCTTGGCATCTGCCCTTAGAACCTCCAGCTGGGGCTGCAGCTCTTGGAAATCCTTGACGAGATAGTCAAACTCGGGATATCGAGCAGAGAGCAGCTTCAATCGCTCCTCGGGACCCATGTCGTCGGTGATCTCGACCTCCTTGAGAACCTCGGTCACGGTTTCTGCGCTTTCTTGTTCTTCTTGCTCAGCGGCAAGCCACTCGTCTCCGTCAAAGATGAAATCCTCTTCTGCCATCTTTGACAGCTTCTTTTGCTGCAATCTCTTGGCCTCGGTCTCTTCCTCGAGAGCATCGGCCTCGGTCTCGATGTTGTCCGCATTGTAGTATTCCTTCTTGAATGCACCCCACCAGCCCTCCTCTTCACCCTCCTCTCCTTCAGCTCCGTTCTCTTCATCTTCTGAATCATCGTGCCCTGCGGCAGCCTTTCGTTTTGATTTGCTCGGCCGGGGCTTCTTTTCTGAATCTGAGTCTTCGTATCCTAATACTTCTTCGTCTGAGAAGTCAATCTCTTCTTCGCCCTTTCTCCGGCGCTTCATGTTGGGCTCGTCGTCGAGCATGATTGTGTCTCGGTTCATGAAAAATTCGTCTTCTGAGTTGGCCACATCTTCGTATGTGTTGACCTTGAGGCGAGCGTCTGCCGGGTCCAGCTCTTTTGGCCCGCTGGACTCGGCAGCGCGGGAAGCCTTTCTCTTTTTTGCCATGGTTGGAGATGTGGAGTTTTGTATTTGGAGGATTCAAAGACTCAATCCGCGTCTCTGGAATAGAGTCTGTGAAGCCTTGGTTTAAAAGCTGAGAGTGGTGTGTCGCTGCGCCAGTCGATGGCTACGGCCGTTGGAACTTTTCGACGGGGCTCTGAAATTTTCCTGGCTGATAAGATAAGAATTTTGGAGTTCCTGGCACTACCAAGGTACGTACCTGCAAGAGTGCATCCGCTGCGTTTCCACCGGAAATACGTGCGTCCGCCACCATTTTAGTAGCCGCCTAAACCGCCGCTATTACAACCTTCAACTCCCAAGCTGACTTGCAGGAAAATGACACGGGATACTCCAGACTCCATACGGGGTATAAGGACGCTTGCTTTCATCTGATCTGGGGAAATAAAAGTTGCAGATAGACTATCGTGGAGGTGCTGATGCCGCATCGTCACATGAAGAGTGCATTTTCTTGTACTAATACCACCCAACACTACCAAGCCCCCTCTCTGCTTTCCATGGAGGCGAATCATGTAGACGAATCATGTTAACGGAGGACCGAATAAACTTGGAAGCTTGTTTCTATATCTACCCACTAGACATAGAGGGGGGCGATGTATAGATGGCGTGACACCTCGAAAATAACGATACGACTTTAAAATCCGTATTTCCCGCAACCCTTTGATAGCACCAGCAATACATCTTGAGGCTCCCTCCCACACCAACATCAAGCAACGCCTGGAGAAGATGCAGCCATAACGTGAGATGCTTAGATCATCCCTCCACCAACAGCAGAGGCGCACACCACACAAAAGCCTCCCCCACCCCAAGCATTGTTTGGCTGCCGCCCGCCTCAGCCTTTAATTGCGCCTGTGGCGCCCTTGTGACAGGCACGATTCGACTGCGTCTCTTGATCTCTCTTGATCTTGTGTCTCCCGCATGTGATATGCTCCCTCCCTTAGTACAGGCACCAACTAAACATGAATTCCAACCCCGGACTCCCGGTACTTGTCATTGATCCGGGGTAAATGGTGTTGCTATATACATCCAGCCAATGCATGAGTCGTTAACTGTGAGCTGTACTCGTAACGCTACTCCTGCTCACATGTTGCAGCATGTACAAGCTACCGCTGCAAGGCTGCTGCTTGCCCGCAATGCATGTCGGATGATGAAATACAAGGCCCACTCAACTGAACCCTGAGCATTTGTGGTCCAAGATGACGCACCCCCGATTCTTTGCCGAGCCAGTCGCAAGCACGGCCGTGCATCGTCCAAGTTGCGATAATGCGGCCCACGACCCTGCTTGCATGGCGGATTCCTCATGCCGAAGGCGGTACTGTACAAAGCCTTTTTCCATGTCTTGGGTTCAATGCAATACTACCTTGCAGGTACAGCAATGCCATGGACTTCCACCTATCGTAGCAGAATATTGTTTGTTATCTGCGCCTATCTTGCTCGTATCGATGCACCAAGATCAACAGCCAAAAAACAAAAAAACCACCCAGCATGGACCCATGGCTGCCCAAAGACCCTCCGCCCATCAAACAAAAACCCAGCAATCAGTTCACCTGACGGCGCTGATGGGGATGCATGTGGAATAGCTCAGCACCAGTGGGCGGCGCATGGTTGCTAGTTCGGCAGGCGAGGCGCTTGGCGACCCCAGAGCTGGAGCTAGAATAAATTACAGGATAGGCGCTGCATCCCCCGAGACGCGCCGATTTTAACGGTCAGCCTTGCCTTTAATCACGAGTATTATCAGCTGCATCATTTTTATTTTGATGGCTTCAGTTTGTTGTTCCGTGGCTTCCTATAAGCGTCATTGATACCTGCTGTGTTCTGTTCTTTGCCTTGTGTCAACCCAGAAACCAGAAACAGAGAGACACAGACAGAGCCTTGCCCCCCTTGCCGAGGGTACTCCGTCACTCCATCTCCGAGCCAGGGCCTGATGACCAACCTACCTCTTACCTAGTGCATATCATATCATACCTACCTAGTACTACAGAACTCGTACTATTGCAGTGACCTTGATAGCCCACGCCCCCATCGAGGCTTACCGCATCCATGAGTCCGTTATAACTCCATCATTTCTCGTCTCCTCTTGTCATTTACTGTACTTGTACTTGCTTTCCCATCTTCCGCATCAAACCCACCGCCATGGCGGATCGAGATGGCTACGGGTCGGCATCGCAGCCCGCGTCCCCCCGTTTGTCTCGCCGTCCCTTTCCCATGCGCCGTCAGAACTCGGCAAATGAGCAGCCTGACGAACGCTCCCCACTGCTGCTAAACAATTCTCGATCGCGTATCCGAATCCACGGCGGGGCAGCCTCACCACGTCCCAATTTATCCCGCGACCAGAGCTACTCAGGAGGTATGTTCGGACGGAAGAGATAGAAGAGGGGAGCTCTTTCATCGAGGGGATTCCGAGGGTCGCATGCAGCTTCAAGAGACTCGGCTAACAGCATTCCGTGATTTCACAGACAGCAGCCGCGGAACTCGACACCACAGTCGCCGCTCTTCTTGGAGCGCACGCCTCGTCCATGCCTTCTCCGAGCGGTCCATGTCAGAGTCCAAGGGCTCCATCTTCCCCGACGAGCGCGTGTGGTACGATCAGTTCACGAGCACCGACTGGGTGCACGATACAATCGCCGATTCCTACCGTGTGAGGGCGCTTCGGAGTAGGAAGGATTTTTGGGGCCGAGTCTTGACAACCATCGATGGTAGCCAGGGATGGATTCTCAGTGCCCTCTGTGGCTTCGTCATCGCCTTGATAGCGTATACAGTCGACGCGGCCGAATCAGTGTTTTTCGATTTCAAGGATGGGTATTGTTCGAGAGCGTGGTATTTTGACGAAAAGGTAGGGGCAACTCATATGAAGAGAGGGTGAGAGAAACGGGTCACGGAGTGTTCACTAACATCATATCCAGAGATGCTGCCCCGGTGGGCGCACTGAGTGCACAGACTGGAAGACATGGTCCCAGGCGCTGCATTATCATCCGTTCGGGGAGAAATGGACGGATTTCCTCATCTACGTCGGCTGCGTCGTTGGCTTCGCAGTTGCTTCGTGCTGGGTCGCCCTGTGGACAAAGACGGTGGTTCCCTCGGCCTACCGTTTGACAACCCTCGACGAAAACCTGGCCGCCGAGACTCCTCAAGCCGCCGACGAAGGCCCCGGTGATGATAGTGCCAGCCCCCGGCAGGTGGTCGAGAGGAAGCCTGAGAACCCGCCAATGGTCTACTACTCAGCAGCAGGTAGTGGTGTCGCCGAAGTTCGAGTCATTCTCAGCGGCTTCGTTCTTCACGGATTCCTTGGTCTGAGAACATTAATCTTGAAGATGCTGTCACTGATCCTGAGCGTCTCTTCGGGGCTGAGCATTGGCAAAGAGGGTCCGTTCGTCCACATGGCGACCTGCGTTGGCAATATCGCATGTCGTCTCTTTGCAAAGTACGATCGCAACGATGCCAAGAGGCGAGAGGTTCTTTCGGCTGCTGCAGCTGCTGGTGTGGCTGTTGCATTTGGAGCACCGTTGGGAGGTGTTTTGTTTGGTCTGGAGGAGGTGTCATACTTTTTCCCAGCCAAAACCCTCTTCCGCACATTCTTTGCCTGCATCATCGCCGCGCTGTCCCTCAAGTTCTTGAATCCATACGGCACGCACAAGATTGTCATGTTCGAGGTCCGCTACCTGGTTGATTGGGAGTATTTTGAGCTGGGATCCTTCATTTTCGTTGGTATCGTCGGCGGTGCCATGGGGGCGCTCTTCATCAAGGCGTCCAAATACTGGGCACAAACGTTTCGCCGAATCAAGACCATCAAGAAGTACCCCATGCTGGAGGTGTTCCTCGTCGCGGTTGTGACTGGCCTTATGAGCTATTGGAACCCCCTGACCAAGGTCTCTGTGGCGAAGCTGCTCCTCAACTTGGCATCTCCGTGCGACCGCACCAAGGGCGATGGACTTGGACTCTGCCCGAGATCGGTGGATGATATTCCTGAGATCTTGAGAATGTTAATCATTGCCTTTTTGATCAAGGGTTTCTTGACCGTTATAGCCTTTGGAATCGTAAGCTCCCTCATATCATTTTCTCTTCCCGTTGCTCCGAAATCATACTAATTCGCTCAACAGAAAGTCCCCGCCGGTATTTATATCCCATCTATGGTCGTCGGCGGCTTAATGGGCCGGATTGTTGGTCACCTGGCACAGTGGCTGGTTCTTGTCACACCCGACTGGAGTGTCTGGGGTGGTTGCGCAACTGCATCGGACGGAACCTGCATCCAGCCCGGAGTTTATGGCCTAATTGCTGCCGGTGCAACCATGTGCGGTGTCACACGGTTGTCTGTGACGTTGGCTGTCATTCTGTTTGAGCTCACTGGCAGTCTCGACTATGTGCTGCCATTCTCCCTATCGATTCTTGTGGCAAAATGGACAGCAGATGCCATTGAGCCAAGCAGTATATATGTGAGTGAAACCACAATGGGTGGAGGCGGCTGATGAAGAGTGACGTACTGACTCGAGGATGATAGGATCTCCTTACAAACATGAATGCCTATCCATTCTTGAACAACAAACACAAGCCCATCTTCACAGGCGACCTGACGGAACTCGTTCGACGTTTGCGAAGGGAGAGGGTGATTGATATTACGAATTCACCAATGGTCCCTGCCTCGAGTCTCCGCACCAAGCTCGAGCTCCTTCATCGCCATGGTGAGCTCGATGGCGGTTTGCCCATCCTGAGGGAAGATGTCCTAGTGGGCCTCATTCCGGCTCCAGACCTTCAGTTTGCGCTAGACCAGCTTCAAGACGAAGGCTCAAACCTCTGCTTGATGGATCAGATCCCCAGCATCGATGACGACGACGTTGGCAGCGAGCCCGATCCCACGGACTTTACACAATTCATCGATCCGGTACGTATTCAGTGATAACACAAGATAGAAAAGTTTTTGGTCCGTGCTAATAGCGTACAGGCACCTGTTGCCCTAGATATCAGGTCGTCGATCGATCTGGCGTATGAGTGCTTTGTTAAGCTGGGTCTGCGGTACGTTTGCGTCTTGAGAGACGGCAAATATGCTGGCATGGTAAGTCACAGTCCGAAATCAATTATCTCTGGGCGGTGAAGTTTCTAAACATGAGTGTACTATAGATTCACAAAAAGACATTCGCCAAGTATACTCGAGAACTAGAAGAAGAGCAAGGCGGCCATTGAGAGAGACTATCGACGTGGACGTTGGAGATTGTACCAGTATAGAAAACAAGTTGTACATCCGAAGAGGAAAGAGGTAGACTTGTTGCTTTGCATGCATATTCATGGCGCATTTGGTGTGACCGATGGGATTCCAGTCGGCCAACCACGGGTTGTTTTTTTGTTGTTTTTCTTCTTTACAGAGAGCAAGCATGTCGACTTGCGCGCTGCCTATTGGGCGGAATATTGCATTTTTTGGATGTGTACATGTACACATTGACAGAACATCCTTGGAGATGGGAAACGCATTGAGATTGCGCAGCTACAGGTTTACAGGCCGTGCTGCAGGATTCGTTTTTGGCGACAAGATCGAAAGAAATTACATTATAGATGCTTCTATTTAAACCGAGATGCGACCGTATAGTGAAACAATCCATTCTCTTCTATGTAACTAAGATGTGAAGCGCGGCTCAGGTCAGTAATGCTTATGTTCCTATTGGAGTCGAGCCGGGCCGGAGCCGGAGCCGGTGATGAGGAGCTGACCGGAAGCCATGACAGAAGCTCCCGGGACAAGCTCTTGTACACCCCTTTGGGGGAAAAAAGAAGCCCAACCACTTACTCAATGGCAGCCGGCATTACTCAATTCCATATAGATAATGACACGAAATACAAAAGAGGAAAAAGCCTGTTCTTCCCGTTCTAGACAATTTCGTAATAACTGCAACACTCGATACGGCGGTGCTAATCATGCACGCCTTTACATTTTATTGCCTTATCTTGGATCCGATTACAACACGCGAATCGGGGCCCCACGTGGTTGTCATAGCCATAACGGCAAAATGGCGTCAGTCAGGCCGCCATAAACTACTCGACTTGTACTGGCGCGCCCTTGACGCAGGACCAACTAAAACGTAAGACGAATGAAAATGCATGGCCCGGCGATGGTCAGGTGCGGAAGGGCGGCGTTGGAAGAGATTGGACAATTAACTGGGGGGAGGAAGGCCGAGGTCGGATGGGGGGATTATGGAGATTTGGAACGCTGATATCGAACATTGAGTGTTTGGATGGAGTTTTTCGGTGTACTTAGATTTAGAGCTGATGGAATTGAATTGAGGCTTGGGACACTATTCAGAACTAGCACGGGAATCTGATCACAGGAACGAGAGTAGAATCACGACCAAACGATTACCCAAATAGATCGCCTGCCCGACTTGGCCAGCTTGGCGGAACTGTTCACCACGGCCGGAGGATCCAAGATGCTAAACAGCCAATGGGCGTCCACCCGGGATCCCGATTGCGGCTCCTCGACGGACCCCAAGCAAGAACAAACCCAGACCCTCTAAACATCCATATGTTGTTTTGTTGCTTGTAGCGGTTTAGTTTAGCTCAAACGCCGTTTCGGTTCCAATTGCAATCATCTCTCTCTTCCCCCGCATTCCCCCCACATGCACTGATAAGCCGCCGCCATCCGTCGATAAAAAGGGTCGAGGGGTCGCAC
Source organism: Trichoderma camerunense (assembly GCF_050948025.1). Lineage (NCBI taxonomy): Eukaryota > Fungi > Ascomycota > Sordariomycetes > Hypocreales > Hypocreaceae > Trichoderma > Trichoderma camerunense. The sequence goes on from NW_028145348.1 coordinate 164,553, forward strand.
CCAACCAAACAGTGTGAGACGGGTTGACGGAATCTGTTTTGAAACCAAATTACCTGTGTGTGACCATCTTTTTGAGAGACATCGGCTAGGTGCAAACAGGCCATACAAGTGAGAAGCCTCGCCAATTGGAGCTGCACCGTCGCCCAATTGCACCTCACGTGGCTCTTTGAAGCGGGGAGACGGAAGCGAAGCTCTGTCTGTCATAGCTACGACACTGACGACTCGCAACGACATACCACAGCAAACAAACAAACAAATTACATAAAAGCACACACGCAGCTCGCCCAAGATGCCTGCCCTCCGTGCTGCTCAGGCATTGCGTCCTGCTATCCGATCTTCTCTGCGCGTTTCCTCCTCCTCTTCCTCTTTCTTGAACCGCAGCCTCGCTGTCAGAATGGCTTCGTCCAAGGCCTTTGTCCAGGGCGAGCCCGATGCCCCCGTGCTCAAGGCCAGCATCCCTGGACCTCAGAGCTCCAAGAGGATCGCCGAGCTGAGCGAGGTGTTTGACACGCGCAGCATCAACATGATGACCGACTACACCAAGAGCGTGGGCAACTACATTGCCGACCCTGATGGCAACTACCTGCTCGACGTGTAAGTGCAAACAACACGCCCAACCCAAATTCCGAATCCTGCGCTCTCCCATTGCTGTCAACTGCTAACACATCTTGAAAAACAGATATGCTCAGATCGCCTCCATCCCCGTTGGCTACAACAATCCCGCCCTGGCAAAGGCCGCGTCCACGCCCGACATGGTCAACGCCATCATCAACCGCCCTGCCCTGGGCAACTTCCCCTCGCACGACTGGGCCGAGATCCTCAAGACGGGCATCCTCAAGGTGGCGCCCAAGGGCCTCAACAACGTCTTCACCGCCATGGCCGGCTCTGACGCCAACGAGACCGCCTTCAAGGCCGCCTTCATCTACCGCCGCCAGCAGGAGCGCGGCGGGCCCGACGTCGAGTTCACCCAGGAGGAGCTCGACTCCGCCATGAACAACCAGGCGCCCGGAGCTTCATCTCTTTCCATCCTGTCCTTCAAGACCGCCTTCCACGGCCGTCTTTTTGGAACCCTGTCCACGACCCGCTCCAAGCCCATCCACAAGGTCGACATCCCCGCCTTCGACTGGCCCCAAGCATCTTTCCCCAAGCTCAAGTACCCGCTGGAGGACCACGTCGAGGAGAACGCAAAGATTGAGCAGGCCAGCCTCGACGAGGTCGAGAAGCTCATCAAGACGTGGCACATCCCCCCCGCGGCCGTCATCGTCGAGCCCATCCAGAGCGAGGGCGGCGACAACCACGCCACCCCCAACTTCTTCCGCGGCCTGCGCGCCCTGACACGCAAGCACAACGTCCTCCTCATCGTCGACGAGGTCCAGACGGGCGTCGGCGCCACGGGCAAGTTCTGGGCCCACGACCACTGGAACCTCCAGGACCCCCCGGACATGGTCACCTTCTCCAAAAAGGCCCAGACGGCCGGCTTCTACTACGGCAACCCGGAGCTGCGGCCCAACAAGCCCTACCGCCAGTTCAACACCTGGATGGGCGACCCGGCCCGCGCGCTGCTCTTCCGCGCCATCATCGGCGAGATTGAGCGCCTCGACCTCGTCAACCACACCGCCCGCGTCGGCGACTACCTCTTCACCAAGCTCGAGGGCCTGCAGCGCAAGTACCCGGAGCAGTTCCAGGACCTGCGCGGCAAGGGCCAGGGCACCTTTATCGCGTTCGACAACCCCAAGCGCGACCAGTTTTTGGCAAAGGCCAAGGAGTTTGGCATCAACATTGGTGGTAGCGGAGCCAGCGCCGTGCGTCTGCGTCCGATGTTGACGTTCCAGGAGCACCACGTCGATATCCTGGTGGATGCCCTGGAGAAGATTGTCAAGGCTCTGTAAGGGAGAGATGAAATATAAAATAAAAACAAATATTAGCGTTTTGATATATATAAAAAAGTAATGTATTCTGTTATAGTTACAATGACATAGCAAAAATTGAATCAAAACAGAATTGAGAACCACCTTTGATGACTCTTTCAAGAATGTCTACAGAAAACTATCCAAAAAGAAAATGAATGTGTATCATGAGTGTTAACCAAAATGTGCCACATCGATTCTTCTCATGACACCTCAAACACATTTCTACTAAATCAGTCTCTCGTCTCTCTATCTAGTAGATTTACATCTGCCAAATACTCAATATTTGGAGATATATCAATCTCCCATTTCGTACTGCCATATCCCTCTCACTTTGCAGTACCATCCATTCACTTCATCACCAAACCAGCAAACAAAAAACCAACATCTAAATCAAACACAAAACAGAGACATCCGCAGTATCAAAATAGATTAACTCCCCTATTTTTAGAAACACACACTCAACATCCCGTTGCCAACGATTTCTGTCCAATAGCCAACATCCTCCCTTGCCAACGATTTCTGTCCAATAACCAAGTCCCCTCCCCTTGCCTACGTTGCTGCTCCAATCGAACACCCATGTTCAACCCAAGACACTCAAAACGCCTCTTTTTTTTTTCGTGCAATCACAGTGCAGCAAAATATCTATCACCCCTTGAGCAAAATAGAGAGAGAGATGAAAGCATTCTATTCGTCGCTATCCAGTAGAGACTATTCCGTACCAATACGTACTCGTATTCTGCGTGGTATACGTGTGCACATTCCAAAGGCCAAAGGTACTAACTGCAGTCGTTACATCGAGAATGGACAAACTGCAGAATACTACCTCCCTGGCCATACCCCCCCGAGCGCCTCTATAAACAAAAGATAACCTACCAGCCAACCTCGTTGATCTAATCCACATACCTGAATAGTACTCATACAATCTTCAGATGCCAAAAAGAGATTTTGCATCGTCGAATTCCCTATGGTGCAGAAATGAAGGCTACCCGTGGTTGTGAAGAAGGAGAAAAAAGGGGGCCGAGGTGCCGTTCAACGGCAAGCCCAGCCAAATCTATCCGTAACATGTAAAAGGAATGAAAGCAAGTGCAAGATAGCAGATAGCCCACCCTATCATGAGATCATATCATTCATGATTGCCTAACTCATTTGCCAAGCCCAAATTCATCATGGTTCATTTAATCCATCCATGTCAAAGCGGCCGACTTCCAGGCCATGCAGTCACCAGACGCCGCTGGCATGCTTCGTCCCCACACAGTAAAAAGGAAGGAAAGGGAAGAAAGGCGGTAAACAACAAGATGCAGGTAGAAAGACAGAAAGCCGCAAGAATGCAATAAAAAAGACAAGTTGAGGGTATATAAAGTCACTCTGAAGGAAAGAAAGCTGAGAAGCTGCATCAAAAACATAAAACGTATCCCTGTGGAGCATCTCTGACGCCGTTGGCCGAGATGCGCTTGAAAAATCGAAACCACAACGTTGCTAGGCCTTGATCTGAGATGGTGGTGCCGCAGATCCAACCGGCATGAAAGGTGACTGTCGTGGTTCCGGCTCCAGTGGGACTGGGCGAGGGGGTTGGATTTGCCCCGACTCGCGAGCACCTGTGGAGTCTGTCTCACTTGACGCTCGCTGCGGCGATGGAGTTAGACAGAGAATATGTAGGATCTGCGTCTTGCAACTTACTGGCCGATTACCATAGTCCAGAGACGATGGAGGCGTGGTAACAGGAGGTAGATAGGGACCAGGAGGAGGCGCAGGAGGAGAGGTAGAAACCGAAACTGCACCCATGGCCGTTCGTCTTTTCTTCCTACCTGGCGGCGAATCGAGAGGTGGTAGGGTATGAACCGAAGGATGCGGCTGAGAGTTTTGAGCATCGTCCTGTCGTTGAGCTGCTGGAAGAATAGTTCGAGGCGTATTCGGACCGGGGTTGAGCTGAGCAGGCTTGGGGGCGATGGTGGCAAGTCGTGCCGGAGCGGCTGTCTTTCGGTCTATTCGCGAGGGGCGTCCTCTCTTCTTTGGAACTTGAGTACTAGGGGCTTCGTACTGAACGGGTCGTCTATCTTCAACGCCATCCGCCAGCTGCCACGGTGACATATTGCCAGGCGACGTCGGCATGGCCCCAGGCGTTTGGCCGCCAGGGCTCGTTCTCGGCGCAATCTGTCTTGGCTGGTTCATACCGTTGCTGATCAAATGATCATTCTGAGACATTGAGGATCTGTGACCTGGGGCTGTCGATAGGAGGTTCGCGACTTGCATGCACTGTTCTAGGTTGCGGCCTATGTAGAGTTAGAAAAAAACGAACCCGTCACAGTAATGATATATCGTCACCATACCTGTTGGTATTTGCATGGTCATCCACTTTGGGTCGAGCACATTGGACTCAACAAATCGTGCCAGTCTTTCGATATCAACAGTGCTGCATTTGATCATCTCTGCGAGAACAAACCGCTAGACAAAGACACTTTTGTTAGATTTTGGCTTTCAACAGGGTTTCCAACGACTGTGTGATCCAACATACCTTCTCATCCAGGGAAAACGAAGCAGCCATGGTTTCTGATAAGGTGGGGGAAATGGTGTGGTGAACGTCAGAGAAGAGAAGAGCAAAGGAGAATAGAACGTGATGCCGATTCTCGTGCAAACATTGACGCTGCGGTAAGTATAGGGTTTGAAAGGACCGCCGAAAGAAAGAATATGACGAAAGTCAAAAGATACAAGTCCAGAAAGTAGTCGAGATGAGGGAGTTTATCGTCCAACTGCAACGCTGCGAGGCAGGGCGAGAGAGTGTCGTAGTACGGCTCTGATCAAGATAACCTGATTGTGGTGGTTGTGCAGCCACTCCTCCACGAGACCCCTCTCAGGCAGATCTCGCAGGGCCAACAGTTAGGACAAAAAAAAAGTAGGCCAGAAACTAGTCGAGAAACAAGGCCTGGTCAAAAAAAACAAGCCCTGCAGATGGGCGTTGCTCCCCCGGCAGGCAGTGGAGGAGGGACTGGATCCTCCGTTTTCCCTGTCCGTCAATGTCGTCTCCAGCCCACTATCGTGAAGAAGAAAAATGCACGACACCGGCTAGCAGGCGCGCGGCTTTTTCCAAGGGCCTCGTGGTTAATACGAGCGGGTTCTTGGGGGTCTCGAAGAGAAACAAAAACAAATGGAGAGGCGCGGGTTGTGCAGCGTCGATCCGCGACATGCAGTAGCACGCTTGTTGCAGGCAATGAAGCGAGCAGATGCAAAGAAAGACGAGAAGGGTGCAGATTGCCGGGATGGAGAAAAAGCACGGCCGGTTGCCAGATGTCAAGCCGTACGTAACGCACCCCCGGCGGTTTTTATGATGACCTGACCTGATGCGAACGAGCTTGGGGGTCCGAAGTGAATGTGTCGACAGTTGCAGCAGGAGGCGAAAGGAGAAAAGTTGAGAGAGGAAAGGAATCAAGGTCCAGTTCCAGCCCGTCTCTCTTTTAAGAGGTAAGAGGGACGTAGACAAGAGAAAAGGTTGCCACGGTGGGCTGGGGGAAGCCACCACTTGTTGCGGGATGCTGATGAACCAGGACCTCTTTGGGGAAGGGAATAACGGATCCAGATCGAGGCCAGACCAGAGAGCAGAGCAGAGAGAGCCTGCGAGGCAGTTTGTCCAAGATCCGAGAGGCGAGGCGTTTGCAAGCGTAGCGTCCAACAGGCCGCGCTGCGCCGCACGTCTAAAGCACCTGCGTTTGAAATGGAAGTGGACTATAGCCAACCTGGACGTGATCCTGTACCCGTCCGTCCTCGTAGGCGCGGTGAAAACGGTGTTGAGTCAGTCAGTACAGCAGCAACACGCTTGTTGGCACCTCAGCAGCAGGTACTACTAAGTAGGTATGGAGATAAGCAGTCTGGTGCAGCAGCCAAGCAGCAAGCAAGCAAGCAGCTTCTCCACGGCCCGGGTGATCGATGCTCGCCCTGGATCTGGGTTTGGTTTCCAGGTTGAGTGAGTTGCTCTGGTGCAAAGCCCAAAAAATACTACCCGCCCAGGGCCCCCCTGGCCTGTCTAGTGGTAAAAAAAATCGATAGAGGCGATTCGAGTGCTCGTGCTTGTGCTTGTGCTTGTACCGTCTGTACAGTAAAGCAAAAGAGGCACAAGTACAGTGACCACGAGCTGGAGCGTAAAGGAGCGCAACTCGCACACAAAAGCAGAGGCCGGCACGAAGTACGTGTACCGAGGGCCGTACCTCGTACTCCCGCCCGGCCAGAGCCACCATCTGGGAGGTACTTTGCACATCAAATGATATGCCCAGGCCTCGTAGCTATTCTATTTTAGCACCCGGCAAGGTCGAGTATGACGGCACCCTGCAGTGGCGATTTGACACAACGATCCAGAGGCCGCCGCACTAATGTAGGGAGGGCCGTCGACAGGCTGGCGGAGGGCGTCTGGGTGGCGTGTCTAGGTCTAGCCAGTTGCAGCCGTTGGCCAGTAAAGGTAAAGGCAAATCCCAGGTCAGGTCTGTCAGGTCTGCCGGGGAGCTGCAGCACATCGTGAGATGGAGCCGCGTCTGCATCCGGACCGTCTCAATCTGTGAGTGAGTGCTCGCGACGGAGCCTGGAGGGGCCCCTGTGGGCGAGCGAGCCGGGGTCTGTGGAGGACGGATTTGACGCTATACGGACGGCGGAGCGCTTCAATTTCACGACCAGCCAGACTCAACGGAACTGAACTGAACTGAGCTCAACAGAGCTGCAGTTGCATTTGCACTTGCACTTGCACATGCGTCTGCCGCATCCACTGGCGCATCCACCACGACCGGCCAATACTTGCACAGCTGAGCTGAGCTGCGATGTGATGCGATGCGGGAAAAAACAATAAACAAAAATAAACATCCCCCAGGCCAATACCTGTCCTGGCCTGGTCTGCTCATGCTTGTGCTTGTACTTTGTGCTTGTACTCGTGCTCTTGTGCTTGTATCTTCAAGGGTTCCTTTTCCGCAAGTGAGTGAGAGTGAGCATGGGCCATTTGCATGCCTTGACGGGCGCCTGTTTAGCCGGCGGGCGGGCCTTGCGGTGGCACGGGTACCAGACGAGACGGGCAGGGCCTCCAAAGCGGGATAGGCCCTTGTCTGCGTTGCGGTTGCGGACAAGTACCTTGAGTAGTTGCACTTGGAGGTGGTGTACTTGTTGTGTACTCGCACCTGGACAAGGCAAGGTCCAGGATGGACCCAGGACTGGGTACTCGTACAGTATTGCCTCGCCTCAATCTCGAATCCATCCATGGATCTCCATCGGCGCGGCTGGTGAGCTCTCGGCGTCTTCGCTCAGCCATCCATTTGATCCTTCACGGATCTCTCTCCAGGACATGAAGACCCTCCCCCAACAACACCAACACCAACACCAACGCCAACAACTGCGAGCAACAGCCACAACCCGCATCGCATCGCAACGTAACGCTCTCGCATCTCCATCTCTCCATCTCTCTCTCACTTCCTCTCTCTCCCATCCCGCCCATCGTCATCCAGCGTATGATAAGTCACTGCCTGGCCAGCATGACCAAGGTTTCATTCGTCCACCTGCGTGCGGTTGGGCGGGTCCTCTCGCACATACGCAGTCGTCCACGGCCGCCTATGTTTGGCCCGTCATACCAGGGCATGGCAACTTCGGTGAATGTCGTGGCTTTGGATCTGTCCTGACTCCATCCTGTGCAGTCTGAGGACCCATGGACTCTCGACTTGTCGCTCTTAGACCACCCTCATCCCATCGATCCCCCCCTCCAAATCCTCCCTCCCTGATGTTGCTTGTGCTTGTTCTCCCTCCCTCCTCTCTCCTCCGCTTGGTGGTCGGCGCAACCATCAGATCGCCCGACGAATTAATCTAAACAGCGCGCGAACCACCTTGGTCAGTACCGCCAACTACCGAAGAGGCCCTTGAGTCCTGCTGTCGATGGATCCCAGCAAGGCCCCGGGTGCTGGGCATGGCCACGGCGCCATCCGATTTGCTGCGCGCTACCACGCCTAGGCGATGCGACACACAGCCGACGCTCCAGACGCCGTCAAGCACCTTTGTCGAATGGGTGTGCCCATACCTGACGTGCAGCTGCATCGTGGCGGACCTTGTTGCGCTGAATCGGCCAATCCCACGCCAGCCATCGGCCGCCTGACTGTCTTGCTTTGCTTCCCGTCCCTCAGCACCAAAAGCGGCAAGCCTGCTTTTCGTCTTTGCTGTCTCTGGTCTCTCTCATTGTTGCGTCTTGGCTCTCGTGTCCTTCGTCCTGGTTCCCTGCCCCGGGTGGCTGCTTCTGCTGGCGGCTCTCATCATCTCTTGCCCGCCTGTCTGTCTGTATGTCTGACCCAACCTGAGTGATCCTGACCAAAGGTGGGGGTGGCCTCTCAGGTGGCCGCATCGCACCAGATATGCATCACGGTGGCCATTCGCTCCGTCGCGGCGGGCGACAATCCTGTGCTTGCACCATAGTACATGATGCAAAGTAAGGCTCCGGAAAAGAGATTTGATAAAAACATGTCGTTTGATTGCCCGCGTGATGCGGCATGGCGTCGAGCTGACTGCAATTCGCCCATTGGCCGCGAATGCTCCGTACCAGAACCAGAGCACATTGGATGGCCACAAGACCACTGGATGGCAGCGCACCAATCACGCCGCGCTCTGCGCTCTTGTCAGATGTCTCTGCCGCAGCGCAATCCACAAGTTCGTCACCAGTCACTGGCGAGACTCAACGCATGGCTGCACAGAAGGTCATGCTTGGACGGTGGCGGGCCCGTCCCGTTAGCCGCGCGATCCAGGCGGGCGAGGCATCGCGACCACATCTCGACGATTGCTTCATTTTTTTCTGCCATACGCTCGACGACAACAGGACTTTACCTGGGCCCAACTATCGGTGTCCGCCTCTCTTATATAGGCTCGCTATTTGCAAGACGAACCGGTTCTTTTTGGAGGCCAATACCTCATGCATAATGAGCTGGCACCCACCAGACCCACTCATGTACAACACATCATAAAAAATTCTCTGCGCAGAGGCCGAACATGATGCTGGCCTTCGATGACTGCTTCTATTTTCCGGCTCGGACTCCCCTGGAATGATAGTTTATCATGTCCGCCTTCCAATTGCATTTTCGAATTCAACATGGTCATACCACTTGCAATGCCCTGTCTTTCTGTTACGTCGCCACGTGGCTGCGGCATCAACCGCTTGCATGGTTAAATCTGGGGTTGACACTCTCTATGCAATTCGCTGGGTTTCAAAGTACTCTCTACCCAACGCAAACAGTCGTTGTCTGTCGGCAACTCTGGCCTCTTCTCCCTTGCGTGCACGCCAACTATGACTTTCCGCATGTTTCTAAACCTTCGTTCCAGAAGTCGGCGATCCCGATGTTTCCCAACTTGGGGTAAGCACTGTTCAAATGGCGGTCAAGATGGGATTCTGCGGTTGTTCTCCATACGTGGCCGACGGTTTCTTTAGCCTTGACGCACGAGATGTCATTGTTTCCCGCCCGGCCGGTACAAAAATTCCCAAAGTTGGGAAAGCATGCCTTTTAGCTGCAAGGCCAACAGGACCCAATGTAAGTGAACCAAGTCAATTGCAACTGATGCCCTGGGAGACTCTTTGATAGTTGAACACAAGGCTGAGGCTACGGCCAACCAACCAACGCTGCCGCACGCATCGCTTGGGAAGCGGTGCTTCTGACGACATCCCAACCTTGCCAACTCATCCGACACCCCCTTGCGAAAGGCGCTAAACAGCTTCCATGTTTGGCGCCGAATGTCTGAGCCTGAGATGCTATCATTGGCCCATGCAGTGTCTGTCACAGCGTGGCTCGTACATTTTGCAGCTGAGCAACCCTTTCTAGAACTTCCCCTGCAGCCCTGCTCAATTCGCCAAAAAGAGCCTATACGGAGTGCAGTTGAATGGGCATCTATGTCTCTCGATTAGCCAACGATGTGCTGCATATACACTCCGTGTAATATCCGTGAAATTAAGTGGCTGCCATCACAAGCCCCCAGCAATGCAACTCTCTCATCCTTCCAATTAGAAGTCTTCCCCATTTTCAATTCAATTGCAGTTTGTAACGGAGCTCTTGGTCGCGTGTTGAGTCTATTCAGTGAATGCGTTAATACCACAATTGATCTAACATCTTCATTCGAGAAATACTTGATGAATGATCCTCTGTACGCAGTCCAAAGTCATGTCAATTGAACTTCAAGACGTCATCGGCCATGTGTGGTCGATCACGTGATGTGTTCATGCAGGTACCTGCTCATCTATAAACATCCCGGGCAATAGACGAGGGTCTTAAAAGAGATGCAAATTGCAGAACTAGATTGCACAAGTGTTTCATGGCAAGAAAAGGAATTTGCAGAGAAATCGTAAAGATGTTTGACATAAATATCTAGATTTATAGGTAGATCTAGGAGATCTACCCTACTAAGTATGGACGGATGTTGTGCATGTAGATGGATCAACGAGATGCAGATGGATCTACAGCATAGGTAAATCTTCTAGATAGACAGGTATGTATGCCTGCAGTAAATATTGACACTTAAAGAATCGATAATGATCATCTGCTAGTAGGCATTGGATGCTATTTATATATATATATATATTTATTTTTAAGAAAAATGCCAATTGGTAGCCGCCCATTTGGCTATTATCAGCTCTTCCGCCCAATATCAACCGTCCTCGTCACTTTTCCTTTTACATTATCACCTCTTCCTCTTTTCCGAGCATCTTACGGATATTTCATATTTAGCAATTATATCCAGAAATACCTCTCGAATGTGGAGAAAAGCCTCGATGCTCTGGAGCAAAGCCGTACCCAAGAAAGTTTGTACAGGTACAGATGATGCGCAGGAACAACTTCAGATGCCGACCATTGTACAAATTCCTATACCGTCCAACGTGGGCTTTTTAATTATTTACATGTAAAGGGAAACAAAACCTCCGCTCTCACACGAAATCTACACATGTCTGATGTTCGAACGATACAATTGACTGCTTCTTACTATGCCGCATCTATCGACATCTACTTCTCGTCGGATATGGGTAAAAATGACGGAAGTGTGCCAAGAGAATGGATGAATCTGAACAGGTCATCTATCTTGTTTGTCGATACCTATAGCTACGCATGATGGCGAATAGTTTGACGCATTTTGCCAACAAGTCGCACCCGTCATATAGCGCATGACAACTCTTCGCACATTAATCTGGCACGGCCTCTCGTTACCAGATACCAATCTGGCTGGCATGAATGTAGTAGACGTTTTAACCCATAATTATGTGGTCTTTGGAGAGAACACAGCCGATCTCATTTACAGATTAATTTGGTCTTGTGCAATTGATTAGGCATCACTCTCTCGCCGTTCGATCGACTGACAAGCAAGCTGCCAAGTTTGACCATTGCAAGAGCTTTCTCACCCTTCTTTTTTTTCCCCCTCAATGAAGAGTTGCTCATTTTCCACATCAACGTCATGAGTATCTGAGCGGAGCTTCATCTAGTCCTCTCTAAGGGTGCTTTGACCAAGTTCCATTTCTACCTAGGTAACTATGCAAAGATTAGCCGACACACCCAGTGACGACTATACCGGCTTCATAAGGCAATTTAGGGTGCAGAGCATGTCAAATACTCTCGATGATCATCCAAATGGATTAATGACTTGGACCAGTAATTGGTAACCGACTGCAGGTTCATGGAGAATATAGGCCGGCCTACTATATCTCCTGCTCTCTAGCCTCAATGAAAGATGGCTGATGAAGGTCCCCGTATCGAAATCTGTGCATCCACTTGATAGCGATAACAATGCAAAATGGAGGTGCCATTTATCTCCGGCCATCAGTCAAATGTACATGTCTATGCATTTCAAGATGAAATAAAATCTCAGATCTTCTCAAAATGTCTTGATCGACGTCTTCGAGTCGTCAAAAAGGTACAAGAACGTGTTCGCGGATTAACCAACGGACCGGACAACCAATGATGGACAAGATTCGCTATTGATCATCCGTCTAAGTGAACGCACTACCTTTTTAGGAAGTGGCTTGTTTCGCGAATGTGATTCTCGGAGATATTTGAGAACACCATTAAATCCAGTCCTCTGCCATTGACTAGGTACATAAGGTAGATGACTTGGGTCGTCCCATCATTTTAGAATAGTAAGTATCTTTACACTATTTGAGTAATTCAACATGTGCATTGAATAAGTTCTTGCAATCATTACTGCGCTTTTATCCTCAACCTGGGGTATTGCGCATTCAACACATTTTTTTGTTTTATATAATTACTAATACTAGTGTTCGTGAATGCCAGGTAAATTTGAGGGAAAAGAATAGATAAATAGATGCTATTTCTCTGTTCATATGATATAAAATATAGTATATAAAAGTTTTATCGAGTTTCAATATTAATTAATTAAAATTACCTAGAATCAACCCTCTCCAGGGTAGGCAGATGCGTCCCCGTTTAAAAAGCGTTAGTGCTGGAGCGCCTTCCTGGGCCTTAGTCCCTGCCAGCGGCTGGGGAGAACGGCGTCCTTGGCTGCAAGTCCAGGTCCAAACCCGACCTCGAAAAGCTTCTTTTGTGTCTTCATTCCAACTCCCTCAGCCCTCGACCTCTGAAGCGAATCCTGATGCAGCCCGTCCCTTGATGCATTCGCTTGCCCGCCGTCCTCGCGTTTCTACCCAATCCCGCCCACTTCGCTTTCTACACGTGGTTCCCTGCCCTGCGCGTACCCAAGGGGACCGAGGAAAAAAAAAAGGCTGCTACCGCGACGCCCTTCTCTTCAGCCTCCCGCCCTTGAACTGAGCTCTTTTCCCTGTGCTGTCCCAAGAGCAACGTCGCCTGTCTTGCCTCTCCGCACCCGCGCTTCAGACCAGGACGTCAAATGGAGGATGACGAGAACACGACGACCAGAATGGAGAAAGTGAAGCTCGAGGATGCCGCCGACAGCGGCGCGCACTTGGAAAGCGCAGCGAGAGCCTCTACCTCGACCCCGAAGCCGCGGAGTAGCGAAGCCCCGTCTCCTGCCTCACTGGATGGCACAAAGTCGCAGAGCGATAGCGTCGGAACCCCCAACTCGACGGCCAAGCCCGCGCGGTCGTCGCGCAAGTCGTCACAGAAGCCCACCGCTCGCGAGGTCCCCTTGTATACCCACCTCCCAGACGTTACCGACGAATCTTGCCAGACCTTTCAGGTCATCCCCGACTGTCTCTATGGATCCAAGCACCTGGGCTCGACCGACAATGACGCCCTCGACTGTGACTGCAGAGAAGAATGGCGTACGTCTAGAACTGCCGGCCCCCTTTCTTACCCGTATCGCCCTTGGATTTTCTTGATTATTACCTGCATTCTTCTTCCCTTTTGGCTATTTTTACTGACGGAAAGCAGGAGATGGCGAGAATTTTGCCTGTGGCGAAGATTCAGACTGCATCAATCGCGCGACCAAGATGGAATGTAGCGCTAATGCGGGAAACTGTGGTGGCGGTTGTCAAAACAGGCGGTTTCAACGTAAACAGTACGCCGACGTGACAGTCATCAAGACTGAAAAGAAGGGCTTTGGCCTTCGCTCCAATTCAGCTCTAGAACCCAACGATTTCATTTATGAGTACATCGGGGAGGTTATCAATGAGCCGACTTTTCGGCGACGGATGCTCCAATATGACGAAGAGGGCATCAAGCACTTCTATTTCATGTCGCTTAACAAGAACGAGTTTGTGGACGCGACCAAAAAGGGAAACCTGGGTCGGTTCTGCAATCATTCATGCAGCCCCAATTGTTTTGTGGACAAGTGGGTGGTTGGTGATAAGCTTCGCATGGGCATTTTTGCTCTGCGCAAGATTCGAGCAGGCGAGGAGCTCGTCTTCAACTACAACGTTGACCGCTACGGCGCAGAGCCTCAGCCATGCTACTGCGGAGAAGCAAATTGCGTCGGCTTCATCGGAGGAAAGACACAGACTGAGCGCGCTACCAAGCTGCCCACCGCTACTGTCGAGGCACTGGGTATCGATGGCGCTGACAGTTGGGATACCCATGTCCCCAAGAAGCCCCGCAAGAAGCGTCCCGACGAGGATGATGAGGAGTATGTCAATAGCATACAGCCCAGAAGCTTGGATGAGGACGATGCTCGCAAGGTCATGGCCACGTTGATGCAATGCAAGGAGAAGTGGATTGCAGTCAAGTTGCTGGAGCGAATCCAACGCTGTGACGAGGAACGCGTCGTTCATTGTGTGATGCGCATGCACGCATACCAAATCCTGAAAACAACTCTCAACACATTTATCGACGATCGCAACGTGGTCATGCAAGTCTTGTCCATCTTGGACAAGTTTCCCCGGTTGACGAGAAACAAGATCCAAGACTCCAAAATCGAGGCGACAATCCAAAACCTGGCCGAATCCGAACATGAAGACGTGGCCTCTCAGTCCAAGAAGCTCCTCGACGAATGGAGTAAACTCGAAGTCGCCTACCGAATACGAAGGCGAAAAGTCGACCCCAACGCGCCGGCACAGAATATCATTGATGAACGAAGGGGGCAAGCCCGTGAAGAGGAGGCGGCAGCGGCAGCATCCCAGCCAACTCCCAAGACTGCGTCTCCACGTCCCATCGATGCCCCCAAGGGACCGCGAAGCAATGTGCCACAAAGGAACAACTCATTCTACAACAACAATGGCCATCGTCAGCGCAGACCGTTCCACAACTCCTTGCCTGCAGGATGGTTTACCGCCAAGGATGCGGGCGGTAACACGTATTTTTACAATAAGCAGGGCAAATCAACTTGGGAGCGGCCCACACAGCCAGCCGCGGAACAGACGCCAAAGGCTCCGTCCAAGGCTATACAAGAGCAGCTGCTCATTCAAAGCATCATTGACAAGGTGACAAAGGAGGGCACACCCAAGCAGCCAGCTTCGCAGACTCCAGCGCCTGCTGAGGCGTCTCCAAAGGAGCCTAAGAAGGACAAATGGCGGTCTCTACCGGTAGAGAAGCAGATGAAAGTCTACGAACACACGGTATGTTGTAATATCAAAACCCGAGCCTAACACGCACTATTTCCTCGCATTCCCATCTTCCATCTAGGCTGAGACTGACATGGCAACTGCGTAGGTGTACCCCCCGGTGAAGCACGTATTGGACAAATTTCGACACAAGCTTCCCAAGGAAGAGCTAAAGAGGCTTGGAAAAGACGTCGCGAAGAAGCTTGTGGCCTCTGATTACAAGAACAATCGAGTCAACGACCCTGCCGCGCCGCTTACCGAAAAGCAAGAGCGCAACATCAAGAAATACGTGAAAGACTTTTTGGACCGTGCAGTTGCCAAGTTTGAGGCACATCACAAAAGGAAGGCATCCGAGACTTCAAAGAAGGGCCCGGACACGGAGCAGGGTGCCAACGGGAAGCCAACCCCCGACGCGGAAAAGGCTGGCGAGAGCCCAATCGACTCTCCCCCAGAGCCAGAAGCTGCCGCGGATGACATTGTTCTTAGTGATGTGGAAGATGACTCGCCCGATGCCCCTGATCGTAAACGAAAGCGTGATATTGACGCCGTGGAAGCTTCTGCAGAATCGCCTCTTGATGGTCCTGACATGAAGAGGTTAAAGGAGGATGGTGCAGACGGTGCCACTCCTCCACCCCCGCCTCCGCCTCCTCCAGAGAACCCTGGTGCAAATCGCACGGAGGCGGAACTGGCTTTGCTTAAACAAGAAGAGGAGCTGATGCGAGAGAATGAGGAGGCGCAGAGGCTCGACGACGAAGAGCAGGCAAGGAAGAAAGAGGCCGCCTCGCGGTTGAACCCAGATGGTCCGGCTGGACAGCAAACGTCTATGGACGAACATGGTAATGCCCGACAACAGGAACTGTTGGGCCATTAAAAGTTACCAGCATCTTAATCAGGCTATCCTGGATTGCACATATTACAAATTAATGCACAAACCTCTGATTGCATGGGAGTTTAAAGGGTCACGATAGAATCTGCATTGTACCATATGGTTACTTTTCTTCTTCTTTTACCCCTTCTTTTTCAAAACGTGGGGTATTTGTATATCATATCCCCCTCGGGTTTTATTTTCACCTATAATGGGAGCGGAGGAGATGGATTGTGCTTCAACTCCTCTCTGCTCCCTCTTTATTTGGCTTTCTTTATTCTCTATATCTACTCTTTTTATGACTTTAGGAAGCAGCAAAAAAAGGAATCTGTTTTTGGTCCCACGTTTTCTTTCTTACTTTCTGGGACAGTAATTTGGGTTTGGTTTGGCATACCGGGAAATTGGAGGTGGAGGCTTAGGGAGGGAGGGGATTTTACTACGAAATGGAATGGATGTTTTTTTACAGACAATGAGGCGTCGTCGCCAACGAAGTTCACCACCGGTGTCTGCGTAATCGGAGAGGAGGGGACGGGACAGGACAGGAGCAAGAAGGACGAATTTACCTCGATTTGAACAAAAGGGCTTCTTTTTCGGAGGCTTGGGAGCGACTCGCTATATTTGATATACCTCGTTCTTACCTATCTCTGTTTCTTCCTTGAGATGACATCTGTGCTTTTGTGGCGTTTTAGGCTTGTGATTTGCGGCAGGGTATAGGGGATGTTTTTCCATTTGTTGGTGGGTTCAGAATGTGTTTTGCATATCGCGTGCCTTGGCGCGGGAAATGGGACGGAAATATACAGGGGGAAAAGATGTTGATTTTTGCTTCTCTCTTTTTTTTTTTTTGCATCCCGAGGTTGATTTGACGTGATCAACGGGGCCATGGAGTCTTGGATATACTTTCATTTTCATTTTCATTTTATTTTGTAGATGACACGGGAAGATTCGGAATGAGATGACACGGGACGATTTCTTATGACTGTGCCAGGGTAACGTAATATTGAATTAACTTCAACTTTAGAGGATACAATAAAGGTAGAGACCATGTCCCGAAACAAAACGCCACCATGCCGCCCTTGTCCAAATGAAGATGCCGTGATTATCCTTATAAAACGCTGACCTTGGGGTTGTCAATTATATATGTACAGATGTGTTGCCCATTATATACCTTAGGTAGGTGTCTATATGCTGAAATGAAATTATATGGTAGATGGATCGCATGATTAAATTACTCGTCATCTTCGTCGCTTGAAGAGTCGTCGCCAGATCGCTTCCGCTTCTTGCCAACCTGGCTCTGTATTTCCTCCTTCCTCATAAAAACATAGCTCCTTGCGGGTCTGTCCTCGCCCTTCCAGCCAGAGCTTTCCTCCCCCTTCTTGTTCCTCACGACGCCAAAAGTGCGAGCGTGGTGATAGCCCGGATACGAGTCGGCCTGGAAGCGGAAGCTGCGCTCGAGCTGGAGGCCAGCGTGGCGGCCGAGGTCGCGGATGTTCCAGAGGGTGTAGGGCTCGCTCTCGAAGAGGGTGACGACGATGGAGCCGCCAGGGGCGAGCGGGGCGGCGGGCGAGGCGAGGGCGCGCTGGAAGAAGGAGACGAGCAGCTCCTGGTTGTAGCGGACCTGGCGGTTGACGTCTGTGGACTTGCCGCCGACGTGGGGGAAGTTGAAGATGATTCGGTCGTGGGGGACGCGGGCGACGGAGGGAGGGAGCTTGGTGGCGTCGACGTTGTAGACCAGCTTGTTGTTGACGATCTTGCGCTTCTTGGAATTGACAGCGTCGGAATTGTCGTCGTCCTCGTCGTATTCCTCGTCTTCATCGTCGTCGTCATCGCCGTCCGGTTGACCGTCTGCATCGGCATCGGCCCCGGCGCCGTGACTGGGGGGATCCGGGCGGCGGTTGACGACGGCAATGTTGGTATCCACGGCGGGGTACTTTGCTAGCAGCTCGGCATGGTCCTTTTCCAGCACCGTCGCCGTGACGTTTGTGCAGCCGTGGTGCTCGATGATGGACGCGGCAAAGCTCAGGTCGCCCTCTCCCACCAGCAGGATGCGGTCGCTGGGGCTGAAGGGGATCACCGGCTCGTCGTGCTGCTGCTGGCGGTGCTTCTTGGCCGGCTTGGGTTGGAGGGGCTTCTTCGATTGGCTCTTTTCCTTTTGCTGCGGACGCCCGGAAGGTCGCTGTGCTGCCTGTTGGCGCGCTAGCTTCCGCCTTTTTGCCATTGGACGGTTATTGGAAGCAGCGCAGCTTCAAGGGGTTGCAATTCGTGGGGGAGAATGCGATGTCGAATGATGCAAAGAAGCGGCATGGAAGAAAAAAAAAAGCTGAGGTAGCTGAGGCGGAACCACTTTTAGGGCGTGTGCTCCCAAAGAGCAAAAGGTCGAAAAAAGAAAAAAAGGGACCAGTTACAAAGCACAAGGGGAAGATCTCACGTGCAACTACGGGCGGGATGGCGGCAGCGGATTGTGAGATTGGACCAATCAGTGATAAGACTTTGGGGGTCGACGCCCAAATTAGGTGCCGCCGTCCAGAGCCGCGCTAAAATCGTGCTGTAAAGCCCGCTGTTTAACACGATTGCGGAGCACTGCGCTACAGCGCTTCTGCAGATGACGGTAGATCGTGTGCAGCGGTGGTTTTTGACATCTGAGTTGTGAGGCGGGTCGATGCGGGATGCGAAAGGACATGAGAAAATGGGTAAAGGAAAATAAGTAACAAGTTAATTTGTAGTAGAAGAAGGAGAATATCCGTCAATTATTGCTGATTCCTATAGTGGTTGGCTATGAAAGCGGAAAAAAAAGCAAAATGTTGAAGATCCATCAAGAGGTATTGAGGCATCAATTGCATCCATCAATTGCGGGCAGTTGTTTGTAGGGGACTAACACCACTGTGGATGGCACCGACTAACAGTGGCAGCAGCCCTGAGGGTCGTCATAGAACAGGTCTGGTAGGCGGGCTAGTACGTACCTCTTTTTTATCGCGCCGTCACAATCCTAAACAGGCAATTCAACTGGTGGGGACAGGGCGGACCTGTTTTCGCTACTGTGCTCGTGGCCACAGGAATCACTGCAAAACAACGTCAATGAGACAGAGGGGGAGCAGCCTCAAACAAAGGGGGGGCATCGTGTCGTAAAAGGAAGTCGGCGTCTTTGTACTCAGAGAGAGAGAGAGAGAGAGAATGTGTGTGTGCTCTGCGATTCGATTCTATTGTCGTGGATCTTGTATGGGGAGTTTGGTGGCTCGCTTTCGGAAGCCTCATCACCGAGACGCAGCAGAAAGTGAGCTCAACGTGATTTTCGCCAGGCACCTTGTTGCGCAATGCAGCTTTTAGGCTCTTTTTTTCGGGGCTTCACGGATGCCAGCGGTCCACCTCCCAAAAGAAGCTCAATGGGCAGTGACATGAAAGTGAAATCAGGCTCTGCCTTGCATATCGTGCCCAACGCACGCACAGCAGGCCCGCGAGCACGACGCGGGAGACGCGGACAGCGCCGGCATCTGGTGTCCCGACATGTGCATTGGTTTGCATTTTGCAGCTGCGCTATGGCGTGTTCTCATGAGATGGCAGCATCTGGCCATCAACCATCTACCCACGTAGCCACGGCGTTGTTCGTTGTCGCGGCACCCCTGGAAACGATGGACCAGGGCTTATTCTTTTGAACATGTCCATCGTCAGAAAGGTCGCCGTCATGTCAATAATGCAAGCCTGCAGCGTAAATCATCAAATGCTTTCCTCGTCTCTCGTAGCAACCGCTTCTTCTGGCGTTACTCAAAAGTGAGCGCATGTTGAAGTTCTCGCAGCCGCGCTTCTCCACTCTGCGGTGAAGAGGAGTCTCGTCTCGTCTGGCCTGTCCCCTGCAAGTCACCGGTACCTGCTGCCACTCAAAGTCCCCTTCAAAGTCCCTTCCCCAGCAAGCCCACTCGAGCGCGGCAGCCGGAGATTCACCTGGTCCGCACCAACCAGAGGCGCGGGAATAAACAAAACCGGTCTAGAGGCGCTGCGTCCGACTGCGTGCAGTGGGCGATGTGCAATGTTCCCGGTACCACGGAGTGACCCTTCCCCCCCCGTCCACTGCTGTAAAAGTACACGCACCAGCTACCTAAGGTACGGTACACGCCTGGCGGTTGGGCCGGGGCCCAGAAAAGGGATTGGCCGCACTGGACCTTTTTCGTTCTCGACAGCGTTGCCGCGTTTCTTGAGCTTTCACCGTCAAAAATCTTCCCGGCACCTCGCCAGCGCATTTCATTTCATCTCAGCAGCTGCTGCGTGCAAGTCTTATTATTATTATTCTTATTGTTCTCGCTGCTCAATAGCTGCTGCTCCTTTCCGTGCTCTGCCCATTGTCTGTGCTGCGCGGTGAGTGAGCCGCCTCGCCAGTCAGACGAAAAAGCCGGTGCTCTGCCCAGCCTTTTTTTCTCGTCCGGCCTATTGCAGTAGACGCCTCAGTACAAAGTCAGCTTCTCTTCACTTTCACCCCAAAAGCGGCACTGCGGTTCCCCAGCCTTAGTGGCTGCTGCTATTGGTGTACGTACCTCGTGCACTTCACCAGCCGGACCTTTTTCTTTTCAAACGCTTCCATGTTTGTGGCTGCTCCAACCCATCAACACAACATCGTCAAAACTCGCATTCTCCCTCTTCTTCATCCATCTCGTCTTGCCTCATCCCCAACCCTTGCACCGCATTGCTGCACTTAGGTCTGCGTCTCTGTTCTTTTCGTCGTCGTCAAGCTTCTCCTTCGGCACCGCGGCGCGCGTGCTCTTTCGGCTTACTTGACACTCTTGGTTGGCTGGCCTGACCCCGGCTTTACAACTCACAAGCTGCGTTTTTGTTCTCTTCTCTTCCCAGACACCAGGCCTTTTCTACGCCTCTCTCCTCATCTTCACACACTCAGCTGCCCATCTAAACATCCCCTCGCCTCCCATCTTCATCCTCTCATACTCTTCCATCATCGCCAACTCTCACCCGCAACGCCACACTCCTTCTCTTCATACATGGTCGGGCTAGTCTCTCACCATGGCTGCTGAGAACGAGTCGCTCACACGGGAGCCTGCCACCCGTGGCCGCGGCAGAGGTGGGCGCGGAGGCCGTGCTGGCCGAGGTCGAGGCGGCGGTAGAGGCGCTTCCTCGTTGACTGGAGGCATTACCAAATCAACATATACCAAGACCGGCCGCGGTGGCACGCGGAGAGGTCGAGCCAAAAGCTTCGCAGACTCTCGCGTCCAGGCCGCCTATGAGCGCCAGAGAGATCTCAAGGCCAACTATCAGGCCGTGGCGCATGCCCTCAAGCCCGCCCTGCAGGAACTCGCCGACCGCGCCATCGAGGAGATCCTGGCAAGGTCGGACTCACTTCGATTCTCCAGTGAACACCTGCCGGTCCTGCAAGAGCTTCACGATCGCCTCGAAGAGAAACTCAAGCTCTTTGACCGCCAGCTGGAAGCCAATTTAAAGCTTGCTGAAGGCACTTACGATGCCGAGCAGTATGTTCTAGAACAGGAATTTATAGTACGTCCATTTTCCTTTCATCCCTACCCACGCCGAGTTTTTTCCCCTTCGGCTTTGCTTTTTTTTACACCCATTCTTTCCGTGGCGGCACCCTAGCTGACAGTTCTCCGTCTCGCAGAATGGTCTTCAGGACATTGAAGAACAGTTTTATGACGGTCAAGGTAACCGTCTCCGCATTCTTGCTGCGCTGGAATCAAGAGATCTCCCAGTCGATGTAAGTATTTTGCTGTTCTATTAGTCATGGGATGCCCTGATCGGCACACCGTCCCCCCTTCCACCCTCCTAGCCTCTTTTAGCCTCCGCTCGAGGGTCATGGGTGCAGCTTTATCCAGACGCTTTTTACTGACGCGATACCACCACAGATCTCCGATGACCAGTATGAGTACAAAGTCATTACTGATCATCAACTCGACAATGATTTCGGCATCTATGAATGCTACAAGGATGGCCACTTGGTGCCTTATCCCTCCCGCGTCGAGGGTACCGAGATGTGGCACAAGGTGCGCGATGCTGAGGCTGCCGCCGCTGCCGTGACTACCACCACGACCTCTTCTGGCACTCGAGGAGGAAGAGGTGGCCGAGGCCGAGGCAGCAACAAGCGCCGCGCCCAAGACCAGCCGGATGGCCAGCCCACACCCAAGAAGACGACTCGCAGCAACTTTGATAGCCAGCTTCTGCCCGCCGCCCCAATTGCTCCCGCCAAGGGTCTCCTCGCAACTGAAATTGAGGCTCACATCGAAGGCGCTCCGGCCGAAGAGGACTCTGCTCCTGCCTCTCCCGAACCCGTTGTCATTCCCAATGGTGCCACTTCTACTGCCGTCGTCAAGTCCAACGGCAAGCAGTCAGCTCGTGAAAAGAGCCCACCTCTGCCCAAGAACATCTCGGAGCCTGACGAGTATGGCTGCCGCATGTACAATCAGAGACCGTCCATGAAAGAGAAGGGCATTAACAGCCGCCTTCTCGCTCCGCGACTCTTCTGGTTTGATGATCATGACATTGGCTTCCGTGACAGCTCCAATGACTCTTCCAAAGGCCACACTCGCGCCAAACGAGGTAAATACCTCGACACCCCCAACAGCAATGGCATGCACTTTGACTACTGGTGCAACGGCTATGACTACTCCAACACTCGTCCATCTGATTTCGACCAGGAGCTCGTCAAGAAGCATGGCCTCCACCCGAAATATGGCATCTTCTTGCCCAACAGCACAAACGAGCCGGAGCCTACCATGCCGTTTGTCATGCCCGGAAAGCCCGTGGTCTACATTGCCGAACCTTCTGGTCGCATCTCTCACGCTTCACGCTCATTCCAGAGGACGATTAACTATCGTCGTGTGGAGGATGCGCCTGTGAGAGTGAAGATGAATGCGGCTATGCGGCGCTTCTGCAAGATGGGCGACATCCCCTTGGAAGATATTGCCGTCACAGAATACGTGTACACCGATGAAGAACTTCGCGCCCGATCTCTAGGCACGGCAGCCCTGGAGCTCGAGTCTAAGCCCGAGGTCGTCGAGACCTCGCCCGAGACTGATGAACAGGTCGCCACCGAGGAGGAATCTGCTGAATCGTCTCAGGGTGGCCTTGCTGCCATGTCCGTTCTTACCTACGCGACTGCATTTGTGGAGGCGGAAGAGAACACGCGAGTTGTGGTGCCTGCACCAAAGCCTGCAAGATATGATGCCATTAGAGATGTCTTCACGGATTCCAAACCTGCTGGGGCACCTGCCGTTGAGACGAACAACAACCTCAACCTCAATTTCCTTGCTGAGCTGTGCAACGTCGAGACTCGTCTGCAGGAACCCGAGGGCAACACCATCAAGGCCCCGACTCCTCTCATGCCCATGCCCATGCCCATGCCCGAGCTGGAATCTGATATGAGAACCACGCGCGAAGATTTCCCACCCGTTGCTCCTTTGAGCCATGCTCCCATCAGCAGCCAGCATGCCCCTATTGAGCCGGTTGGAGGATACATCCGAAATCCCCAGCCGCAACGAGAGCTCCAGCCAGTGCAGCCAGTCGGCCCAGGTCATGTAGCCGTCTCTCACCCCCCTCACCACGCTGTACCAGAGCCAATTGCCTATCAGCAACCTCCGCCTGAGCAGCCTATGGTTCATGCACCTCCGCCAAGAGCTATGGAGTATAAGCAGCATCCTGCACCTCCCCTTCCTCCACAAGCGCCTCCTGTCCAGGAACAGCACCAACCCTACTACTCTTCCTATGGGTATAATGTGCCGGAACCTCGAGACATGCATATGGGCTCTGGACGGCCAATCGAGCCAGTCTACGCAAGTAGCCGCATGGCAAACTATGGCCCCGAAGGCCCCGGTCCGGCGCCGGCTCCTGCACAAACTGCTCCTGTGCCTCCTCCTGGCCCCAACACAGGATATCCCCGTACCTACTGGTCGTCCCAGCAGCCTGCTACTCAGGCGCCGCCGCCACCACCTCCCCAACAGCCGCTACAGCCACAGCCACAGCAGCATTATTCACAGGCTCCTCCTCCAAGGATGCCCTTCTCTCATAACCCAAATCCCGAAACACTCCCGCCTCAACCCCTTCCCCCCCTCCGACCACCTCGGGGCCGGGCTCAGCCTGTCCAGGATGACATGATGCGAGACCCTATGATGAGGCCAGCTGTTCATAGCATGAACAGCTATTATAATCCTGCTCCGGCTCGATCTTACCACCATGGGTACCCTGCTGCCGAACCCCTTGCTCCTATGCCATCAATCGGACCGGAAAGAATCCTGCCCAACCCTCAGCAACAGCAATCCTACATGGGACCATCCGGTCCTGGCTACGCGCCTCAGATCCTGTCTCCAACTTTTGGAAACCCGCAGCCCATGTCCGGCCCTATGGCCCAAAGCCCCCCCGGGACGCCACAAGGGATGCACGGCTCTATGCATCGCCATCGATCCACACCTTCGGGATCTTCTGATGCTGGATCTGGAAAGTATCGCAAACTACAGCCCGCCCCAGTCCCCGCTCATCGAGCATGGTCAAACAAGCCCGAGTTGAAGACCATTCCCTATGATCACAAGGAAACGGGCTCATTGGCTGCCCTTCCGAGCTCTGGTCCAACGCAAATTAGAGGATGGAATGTTAACCAACCTCGGAAGCGAAGCAAGGCTGATAAGCAGGACAGAGCAGACTCAGGAAATGACCGGGATGATTCCAGATAGAAACGGGAAACACCTGGTCAACCAGTGGCTTCAGGGGATTCTATTAACCACGAGGCTGTGGCCCCTCACCCCAACTGGTCTGTTCGATTTGCCGAGCCAATCACTCAATTGCCACCTCTATTTCCGCGCAATCCCCCCCCTGTTCCACGACGGACAATGACTCTTGAAATGGATCTCGATCAGCCCTTTACACTGCCTGATGAAGGTGCTGGCAACCCTATCGAGTCAGCCGTTTCTACTATGGATACCGCCCCTGCTGAAGCCTCAGCTTCTCAGGATGGGACGACCTCATCACGTCGTCTTCGCCCAAGAAAGGCAAAAACACCCGCAACCCCCAACATCACCGCTTCTACTCAATCAACTGCGCCCCGCCGTTCTCGTGCTAAGAGCACAACATCTAAAAAACCAAGCCGAGCCGCATCAAAGAAGAAGGCTGCTCGAAGGGAGACTGCCCTGGCCACCACCCAAGCCGAACAGCAACTTGTTACCGAGACTCCAGCCGCCGCTCTTGACTCTACATCTCAGCCAGAGGCTGGAAGCAAATAAAGGATAATAGTCCCCGCCATGGACTTTCTAAGAAAAGCACTCACCTTCGTCGGATGACGTATATATAAACGATCACATCTGGTCCTCCTTTTACCACCCTTGCGACATTTATCGCCACGATTATACCCTTTCCTCATAGCAGTCATTGGACCAAACCGGAACATGCAGGAACCAAAAAGAAGTCTGTTCAAAGAAGATATGGCAGACACGAAAAGTATTCAGATACCAAAAGCTACTTAATTCGGCATTTTGTCGGCGTTCAGAGGAGATATGAACTGAATCTTAGCTCTTCTTTTCAACGGTGCATTCCTATTCTTTGTGCTTATGCTTCGGCAAGCCTCGTCTTGCATTCAATTTGCAATTTATTCTTCTTGTTTATGAGGGGCTCCTCCCCCATTTTCCCATTTGGCTTTTGAAACCACGGCTTCGACTGCTTTTTGGCGGATAGCAGTGACTTACTTGTCCATTTCGCTCTCGACTTTGATGAGGGTAGGAAACAACGGAAAGATTTACGACTTTTTTTCTTCCCAGTTTTTTGATTTCCGGCTTTTCTGGTGTACCAATATGAGATCTCAGTTTCTTTCTTACCTTTTCCCATTTCTCTTTTCATAGTGTTTCCCATCGGTCAGTCTGGAAGAATCGGGAAGCTACCATCTGGAAGGACTCGTTGTTTGTGGTCTACTCGTGCCTTGGAAGGCAGAAGGGTTTGGAAGGGGAGAGGGTATAAAATCTGGGACACTGGTTGCTGGTAGCATACGGAAGGGAGGGGGGCAACAAAAATTTGGGAGACTCTGATCATTAGATGCTACGACGACGGCTGTGATAGATGGGAGGAAGTGTTGGTATTATTTCTCTTTACTTTACGTTTTTATTTCTACCTGTGCATTGCATGAGAGGTAGCCTGCGACATGGACTCTCTGGTAAAAGAGATATAGGATGATGGTTTCTTCTTCTTTTCCTTTTATAGGAGTTGAGGGAATAAATGATGAGAATTCTACTATGATGACTACTCTTGACTTGATGAGTGATGTTTCTGTGCTGTAAAATTTGCAAAGATCTCTTGAGGCACGATTATGTGCCAACTACTATGAAAGTACACTCTTAACATACAATATGCCCAAATCCATTTGTTTTCTGTATCCTGTCCACCTCCCCTGTCAGTTTGTATTTATCGACTGTCTTGTTTCTTGCCCCAAAACGTCTTGTATATCGTAAATCTCGTCATCATTTATACTATGGAGCCCAGATGTCCCTTTCCCCCCTTACGTCTCGCTGATGAATGCTTAATCTCAGGGTGCGGCCTGAGCTGGTGCGTCTGTTGAATCGTTGGCGCTTGTGGTAGCTTGCGGCTGAGCTGGCGGTGCGGGCACGGGTTCACTTCCAACTGCTGATACAGGTACTTGGCCGGCATCAGGCTGAGGAATGGCAACGTGACCGGCCAGATCGGCGCCTGTAACGGCGGGAAGAATGCCCATGGGCATGCCGTGCGACTGGGCTAGGGCGGTCGGATCCAGCGGTGGCATGACCATGCTGGCGTCGAGGCCGAGGGGCATGTCGGGAGGCATCATCATGCCGCCGTTGGGAGCCATAGGGTCGACAGGGCCGCCAAGGGAGAGCAGGTTTGCGCCGAGGATGCCCTCCGGGTGCAGGGGGTACATGAGGGCCTCCATGGTGGTGCCGTCGAAGATGACCATGTTTTGGATGGGCTGCTGTTTCTGGCCCAGCACGTTGATGACGTCTTGCGCCAGCTGGCCGCCGAGGATGGCCGTGACGGGAGCAATTTCGCTGCCTAGGTTTTGCAGGAAGCTGCGCAGGAACTCGGGCTTGAGCGTCTCACTCGGGAGGTTTAGCGCTTTGTGCTTCTGCGTGGCGATCTGGGTGAAGAGCTTAAGGTCCTCGCGGTTGCCTGGTAGACGGCCGCCTTGGATCTGCATAAACTCCCACAGGGCGCGTAGACAGGACAGCGTCGGGGACACGCTTCTTAGGCGGCGCTTGGACTTTGTGTACTCCTCCGGCAAGCTGGCGACGTCGCTGGCAAGGAACCAGGTGGAATAGAGCTCCCGTTTTGTGACGGACTCGATGACTTTGGGGCCTTCCTTCTTGGTCTTGACGTCGACAATGGACCTGGTGCGCGTTTCTTGCTTGGGCTCTGTGGCGACGTTTCCGAGGTCGCGCTCAATGACGTAGTCGTGTTCTATCAGATCACTGAAGATGAAGCCGTACATTCCGTGCGTTCCTGCAGCGTAAAAGGCCTTGCCATTGAGGCGAGTGGCCGTGTTGATGAGATTGAATGAGTCTGGATCGAGATCCGTGGCGATGACAATGTCGAAGCCGGCGAAATAGCTGGGCCCCTTGGCCTTGACCCCTTCTGCGTCGACGTGGATCTGGACGCGGGGATTCAGCTTGCGCAGCGCGGCGCTGGCGGCCTCGGCGCGGTTCTGGCCAACGGGGTCCTCGATCTCGGAGAGAAGGAACTGCGCGCCCAGGTCGGCCTCGGTGACGAGAGCGTTGTCGAGCACGGTGAGGGAGCCGACGCCGGCGAGGACGAGGTTCTTGGCGATCTCGTTGGCGAGGGCTCTGATGGTGATGAGGAGGATGTTTGCGCTTTGGATCTTGGCCTGGGCGGCCATGCCCCAGAGGCGGATTTGCCGATCATAGAGAGCGATTTCATCTGTGGAGAGAAAATGTGTGTGTGAGATGAATGAAGCTTGTAACGAAACATTGGGAGAGGGGATGAAGTTTTACCTGCTGTGATGGCCCTGTCGGGCATAGCGAGGCCAGCAGCGGGATTCCCGTTGTTGAACATTATGGGAGCCATGATTGAGGGATCTGTGATGGCCGTGGCGGCGAGAGAGCCGTCTGGCATGAAGCCTTGGGTGGACATGATCATGGCAGCCATGGCATCGGGATTCATCGCAGAAGCGCCGCCGTTGGTGTCCAATATGGGTGCTGCGCCGGCTTCACTGACGCCGTTATTCGGCTGTTGCTCCATTGTCACCGGTATTTTGAAGGGAATGATGAGATGTGCGGTGAGAAGATGGATATGGCTGGCCCAAAAGGTTTGAAGCTCGGAATGAGGCGAGGCTGCGAAGTTCTGGTGGGATCTCGAGTGACGGTTTTGAAAGATGAGTGACGCAGTTGATGCCGGAATAAGACCGTTTAAATATCCCCCGTCAGCTCTGGCACTGGCGGAGCTCCAGAGACATGCATCCAATGCGATGCAGAGTGACTTTGGTGGTCGATGTAGAGAGCAGGTTGGATATCAAAGCGGTTGAAGATGCGTGCAGCCTTGCGTGTACGTAGCCGTGCAGTGGTGATGCTGGGGGAGTGGCGCTAGGGACAGCGAGATTGTGCTAAAAGGGTACTGGGGTGGCGGCGCGATTTATTGCTGGGCTACGGTAGCATTTTAACAGTGGGTCGATGGAGAGTTGCTGTACAGGTACTCGATGTCTGGTAACCAACCAACTGGCCGGGCTGGATTCAAGTTCCGTTGCTTCAGTGAGATATTAGATACCGACTATATGATTGTGCGTGAAAGGTTCTAGTTGAATTGATTTCATGTCATTGGTCTAATTCAGCACAACAAAAGATGACTGGCATTGTCAGATCAGCCCGCAAGTCCCGGGTGTCGGTCAACAGCTGTAATCAAGCACTTCTCCAGTCTCTCTCATGGCCATGGGGTTGGATCGGCTACTAGCTAACCGTCAAGTTAGAGTCTCCAATTCTACGACGCAATGCCATGTCTCGTGAGAACCTTGACAGTAGAAAGTATCCGCACGGCTCCACCAGTTGAGGGGGAAGAGGACAAGTGCGTTGGTATGGTATGCAGGGTCAAATTAACTTGTCCAAGCACGAGTAACTGCATCTCCAGAGCTTCACGATAACGGATACAGCACTTGTCAAATACGGCACTGCGTATTAGCGGGGCTGGCTGTAAGTCCAAAGACGCCATCACCGGCATCAAACTAGTATTATTGGCCCCAGATAGCTCTCATGCATCTTTACCTGCAATGTTGCACTGCTACTGCTGGAGCTCGCAATATCAATCCAATGTCTTCCATAACCTTGTCCTGGTCCTCGGCGGCTAAGGCAGAGGGTACAGCCAGTTAGCGGCAGGACTAGCACTAAGCGACCCCGCGTTGGACTCGCCAACTCTGCCGTCCCCAGCACGCGCGAGAACTTGAGAATTGATGACCTTCAATCTTACCTTAGTACGAGTACTCCTACCGATACTCACGTTTATTCTCTTTGTCCTTTTTGTTTTGCCTCACTCGACCATACGGATCTTCAGACCGTGACTGACTCGATAAACCCAAGACACTCGAATCCTTTGTCATCTCTGTTCCGTCAGATTGGGCTTCGGCTTCAGCATCGATTGGGTGAGTGAGCAGCTGAGGCCGGCCATTAGCCGTTGTAGCCCTCTCAAGGCCAATAAGGCAGAGGCAAAAAATACACCCGAAAGAGACAATGAGCTGATCAGGCCGATGACTCTTCCATAGTGGCGCGTCTGGCTCTTTATTAAAACATCCATATTACCTATCTTCTCTACCTCATTTCCCTTTGCACCCACGCGTCCATCCATCCTTTGCCACTTCCCAGCACATCTCCTCTCCTCCATCTAAACCCTGCTAGGTGCCGTCCCTAGTTCTCAGTGGCTGAATTCAATTTGCCGGCTGCCCATCATCTGCAGCCGTTTGGGTCACTTGAGCACCGCCCAACTCACGCCTCTGCCTCGTAGTCGCATCGACAGCCAACCCTGGCAGCTCGCATCGATCAAGAGTAGCCCAACCATTCAACCGTCCTTGTCGCTGGGCCAGAGCCATCCTAACCCTCTGACCCTCTCAACCTCTCAACCTCACAGCAGCTGTCTTACGGCGACGTCATCGCCAGGGTCTAGGTAGAGTAAGTCGCTGTTCCGCCATGTCGTCGAGGTCGGGCTCGGGACAGAATCCCCAGCGGCCTCGAGACTCGCTGCAAGACTTCCCTCCGCTGTCTCCGCCATCGACGCTGTCCTCTCTGCGCACCCTCAACTCGCCGCGAGGCCGCGATGGCGCTGCAGCTCCCCGTTCGCCACCGCGATTTCAGTGGACTTCCACGGCCGCCCGCAGAGCCGAGCGGATTCGAAACCTTGACGAGCGCCTGGCGTCCCGCGCCGAAGAGAGAGAGCGCCATCCAGACTACGGTGCGCGCTATTCGCTACGACGATTTCCTCGCATGCATGCTCATGCCACCGAGGGCCGAAGTTCCAACTTTGAGGAGCTGGACCGGTCTCTCGACGAGGCAAACTCCAATCTCAGAGCACTGCTAGATCTGACCCATTCCGCCCTCACTCACTCCTCTCTTACTTCACTCCCCCAGCCTCTCCGCTCGCATGATTCCCCAGAGGACAACCGCCGGAGCAAGCGCCGAAAGCTGGACGCGGACCGACTCGGCTCGGGGGGTGTCAAGGCCTTCCGATATGGCAGATATGGACAGGTAGAGCCGGGCCATTTGCGAATGGAGATTGTGAGCTGCGACGGCGGCATGTTCTCCAACCAGTCATCGTACGCGGCCGAAAACATCCTCAAGGACGACAATTCAGTCTACTGCACCAAGGGGAACAGATGCAATATTATTCTGCAACACCAAGGCGCGACGGTATTCACCCTGAAAGAGCTCATCATCAAGGCTCCATGCGCCACCAACTTTTCCCACCCGTACGTTCTGTCCGGCATCTGTCCCTTTGGTGGGTTTTAAATAGTTCATTGTTGCTAACTCGATTTCCACAGAGTCCGGGAGGGCATGATTTTCATCACCATGAACCAGGACGATATGCTGAATCGCACGGCTCAATATCAGATCCAATATGGCCCGACTTCGAGGCAGCGGTCACGAGCTGGAGAAGGGGACAGTGCATTGGTCCTGGAGCGAGAACCTCGCCATATAATTTCTATTCAGCACCATGACGACGGCACCACGAGTACCAGAACAAGGACCTCCTATGTATATCGGCCTGACGACGACGAAAATCATCTGCCCGAAATGCCTGAAGAATTTAGCAGGGAAATGTCCGATTTCCGCGTCACTACAGAGTGCAGCGATGAGGAAGACGACGACGACGATGGCTTTGACGGGCCACGATTCCATCGCACCCCCAACCGCATTGGCTCTCTTCCCTTTGAGAGTCCAGATTCTGACGCGGAGGATATCGTCATGCCTTTTAGCCCTCAGGACACTTCGGACGACCATCTTCTTCATCACACCCGTCGCCACAACATCATCCATAGGCAAAGGGACAGAAGTCACGACCATGCGCCCAGCTTCTCGCTCTCTGAGGCAATGGATGCGCATGCTACTGCCACCCAAGAAGCTGTTCGTGCGGTTGGCGGCGGTGGTTTACTTGCTCCTCACGCGCGGTTCTACATTGAGAAGAAGAAGAGCAAGTGCACCATCAAGTTTGATCCACCAGTCTCAGGTCGCTTCATCCTTCTGAAAATGTGGAGCTCGTCCCAGGACCCAGGGAGCAACATTGATGTTCAATCAGTCATCACTCGAGGCTTCGCTGGGCCACGGTACTTTCCTTCTGCTGAGTTGCGATGAGCACGGACAGGAATTAATGGAAAGGGGGGCGAACAAACTGATGGACGTGCTCAAGCGGACACGCCGCTTTGTTATTTTTTTTTGGTTAAGCGAACTATGCACTGTACGAGGACATTTCAGGCGCAGGGGTTTGGCAGGGTATATACGGGAATTTGCTTTTTTCTTGCCATTCTGTTAATTTCCCACTCAAGGCGTTTCTCTCAAAACATTGATTTGGACGATGGAATGACTGTTTTGGAGGCGAAGAGGCGCTCGGGTGTTGTTGAAGGATATGATATGACATGGCGCTTCATCACGGTAAGGGTACTAAATGGTACATCCATTTCAATGCTTTCATTTCGGAGTTGATCATCCGGCACCCGAGGCGGAAGCCGTGGGTACTGGAGTCAGTTTTCAGTTTTTCTTCTTGCTAAACTACCAAGGACGGATCTTTTTTACTACTGAGGAGGCAATAATCGAAGCTGGAGGGCTTTAGCACCTACTAGGTACCTAGTTGTTTGACGCTGTCCGGCCTTGGCATACGAATACGACTACCAACCTAATAATGGATGATTCAGTTTGCAATTACTCGCGAGCAATGGACAACTCATGATGGATTGCGTGCTGAAGATTCTAATTATCAGACTACCGGTAAAACAATGTACGTGCGTAGCCCAACACGAGCCCCAATGAAACCATTTGGGCACCAGCGAACAACCTAAGCACCCCGTCAGTGCACCCAAACTACTCGTACTCACAACGCACCGACAATCTAGTGTAACAAGGATTATCCGTATTTCTTCTTCTTTTCCCTATCCTATGCCTCTGTGATCTGAATTATGCAATGGGGAGAAAAACAAGGCCCTTAGACCCCCGATCTTTACAAGCATGAGCAAGAGTATTAGGAGGTGCGATCGGGTGGCAGACGGCGGTGGAATATCCTGCGAGTAAAGCACCAATGAACCTAAAAAGAAGTATCAATAGTTGTATCCTTCGTAGAAGAATGAATAACGGTACATATACACTTACAAGTTGATGTGAAGCAGTATAAAAGCTGGCAATGTCTCCCTCCACGGGTCCATGACCTCGAAAATGAAGCCGCCCCCAATCCCTCTCAACGGTTTCTGAAAAGAGTGCGTCGCGACATCATCGTCAAACCCGCGAGGGAACTTGAGAATCCCAGTCGGCTTGTCGGGCGTGCTCCATCCGATCCAAGTAATCGTCATGAGCGGAATCAGGGTGAAGAAGACTCCCCGAAAGACCCAGATGGGATCGAGGGCGGAAGGTTTCGGCCTGAGGATGGATGTGAGGGCCATGAAGGAGGCCGTGAAGGTGCTGATGGAAGCGCAGGCGGCGACGAAGAAGTAGAGGCCCCAGCGGGTGAAGTCGCAGCCGCCGGATTGGCCGTAGGAGGAGTTTTTGCAGGGGCCCGTAAGGATGCGGGAGCGGGCGGCGATCCAGGCGGTTGTGGAGAGGAGGGTGAGGGTGAGGTTGAGGAGGGACCATATGGGGACGAGGTAGGCGAGGAGGGTGTTTGAGAAGGAGTGGAAGCGGATTGATGCTTGGGACACTTGGGATGTTTGTGATGTTTGTCTTGGTTTAACTCGAGGCATCACGGAGGAGATGATGATGAGGAGGAGGATATGACGTTTGTTTGAGAATTAAAGAGCGTGTCTGTATAATCTGTTATTGTAGTGGTTTGTATATCATGGACGGCCGTAGTGATGATATTAACGAGAGAGGCTTTGATGAGAATGACAACGATTGGAGACGTTTCTCTATGTTGTATATGGAGTGCTTGGTTTAAGTCGGCGAGAGGCGTAGATGTAAGTACACGGAGTTTAATATTGAACAGGGTTTGATATAACGATGACAGCACGTACCTGCCTCAAGGGGCTGTGACGTTGGGGCCGTGAGACGTCATTTTTGGAGAGAGGAAAGAAATACTCTTTGGTTCCAACAGGATGGGTAAAAATGGCTGTTGATTCTCTATTAAACAAAAAACAGCTTTTGTAAATGATGTAGATGGCACCGGATATATGCAACCTGGAAGCTTCCCAACTGACATCCCTCACCCAAATCCAGATTGTGAGTGTACGTGCCATCTACATACGACCGGTGCTTAATCAGTCATAATTTCTTTCACTAGGTATATTAAGTTAAATGTTGAATCATTACTGATATTTTGTAGCCATCACAGGGTTCTCCATATGCTGTTAGTCGAGGATGCGTTGCTATGGGGCCTGTCATTTTCCCTCAATGTACGCCGTACCTATCGATAGGCTCTTTAATATGACGTCTAGCCTTACTAAGCAGCAACTGAATGCCAGTTTCGATAATGAGCATTGTAGGAGTTTAATGGTTTCCATCACCCATCGAGGTCTCAGCCATTCTACTTCCCAACAGCCATAGCAACGAGAAGAGTGGCTGACAGAGCTGAGTGAGCCCGCTACACATGGTTCGACCCCAATGCAAGTTGAATCTTTAGCGACGTTAGTGGCCTTTAGTGAGCCCGACGCACTGGCTGGCTGCTGCTCCGGACTGGCTGGAATCGCCGGCAGCTGAAGATGGTTGGATGGGCCCCCCACCACCCTCGGACTGGCACAGGCACACGATGGGCTCGAGATGCAGAACAAGGAACAAGGCACATCAGAAGCGCTGCACTTAGTGGCCAGTGGTTCTCTATCTATACCTACGATACGGATATACGGAGCACATACTTTGGCGCGGATCTCTTTGCATGCAGCGCAGCAAGGCCGCCACGTTGCGATGCCTGCTGTAACTGCAATTGGCTGCGGGAAACAGAGAACAGATCAAATGTGACTGCCCATGTCCCTGCTATCTATCACAATCTGCAACTTTCTTTTTTTCTTTTCCCCTCACGTCCACGTTGCACATCCACATCTACCGTACCCTTTGCATACCAGTGCTGTGCTATTCATCATTTTGTTTTTTGTCTCGCTTTGCCTTGCTTTCTCGCTGCTGACTGCATCCGCTTTGCTTGCTTGCTTGTTTTTGCTCGCTGCCTAGGCCAGGTACAGCTTCACCGACTTGCCATAACCAGAGCCCGCCTTCGTTGCGGATCCCCCGACCAGCACAACCAACGAGTGACAGACAGACAACGCACAAATCTGGGGAGCCCAAACTGCATGCTCCATCCCGCACGCTTCGTGCTCGCAGGTACGCCGAACTAGCTTCACAAGGCTTGACATCTGATTGCAAGTCTAGCCTCGAGCTGCCCGTTTCAGTGGGCCGCCCAGAGCTGACGTCCGGTGTATCAGCATTCCAGCTGGGCCTCTCACATGCCGTCGCTCCCACGCATCTGAGACATACAGGTTTACCAAGTGCCTTAGACAGAGACATTCTCACAGTCTCGCCTCAGTGAAACAGAAACAGACTCTGTTTTGGTCGCGAGGACAACGGACCCGTTGGGCTGACGGACAAGAGAAAAAGACAAGGAGCCCCCCGGACGTCTTGACTGGAGTCTTGCTGCATGAGTCGAGTTGTGCGTGACCGCTACACCGTTCACAGCATCCTGTGCATGCGCTTGCAGCCGACCTGCAGCTCTGCTTGTACGTCTGCATAGGTTTGCATACCGCATACATTCAGGTACACGCTGCATCCGTTTGCGCGCACACGTTGCTTCTGCTCGGTCGCTTTCCACTCTGAATTGCGCCCCGGTGGAGCCCGTCGTTGTCCAAAGAGCGAATAAGTCGCGGAAGCGGGATCGACGTCGAAACTTGCGCCGACTCTCGGATTCAAAGGGACCGCCAGGAAAATCGGGGTCACGTTTCCTGGTTCTTCGAGGTTTCCATCATCCAGAGCTCCTCTAAACCCTTGACTAAAGCTTGTTTTTCTCTTCCCGGGTCGAGACAAAGAAATAAAAACATCTTCTTCTCAACCCAGCTCTTGCATCGAATCAAAGTTACAGCGAAAGAACTCAAAAAAAATCCTTCAAACGAATAGAAAACAAGGCCGCTGTGGCGTCTAGCATCGGTAGCGATCGCGAAATATACTGGGGGGGCTGGTTGCTGGTCTGGTCCAATATTCCGTCCACTTCTCCACTCCACTACTTTTCTACACCGCGCCAGACAAAGTGCAATGGGCAGCTCGACTGCAACCCCCGGCCAGGGGTATGAGCAGACTCAGACTCCTCCTCTCTCACCGAGCTTAAGCTTGGCCCTGGATTCTCCATCAACACCTCGTGCGACCCCGACGCCTCGTCCCAATCCTCGCCTCTCCGTCGACCGAAGAGACGCCCTGCTCAATGTGGGACCAGCTTCTCCTCCGAAACATCAATCTCCTCTCCGTCAATCTACTAGCATCTCCTATCAAGACAACAACGCTGGACGTCCCGACTTGCCGCCGTTTCTGAAGCCGAGGCACAATACCAAGCTTCCCAGAGGCCATTCGAGGTCGAGATCAGAATTCGCAACCACTACTAGCAACATTCCTTTAGCAGTTGGGCAAAGCCCCGAAACATCGTCAACAGTACCCTCAACGCCCTCTTCGCATACTCAAGTCCCCAATTCGTCTCTTGCGACGCGTCGCACTTCATTTGGAGAAGTCGGTCAGGATAGACGCGCGTCGAACCAAAACGACTACAACAGGCCCAGTACCGCCTCTTCGCCCACCCGTAACTCTGCCCTCTCCTTTATTACTTCTAGGATGCCGGCCATGAAGGTTCTCGCCCCTGCGCCCACCGTGGTGGCGCACAACGACGAGCTCCTCAACCTCAACATCGAAACGTCTCTCTTTCCCAAGGGCAGCCCCCCCGATGGACAGGCATTCTCGCCATCAGCTTTTATGAACCTGCAACAGACGGCGACCGGCCTGCTGAAGAAATTCCAAACCGCCTACCACCGCCAGAACTTGACGATCCAGGAGCTGATGGCTGAAAAGGAGGCGATGGATGACGAAAAGGCCGAAGCCGACACCAGAACACGGCATCTCAAGATGCAACTGGAAGGCATGGCTCAGAAGCTAGCCGACACTGAGAATGTGATGCAGGCGCTGATGGAGGAGCTGAACAAGGAGAAGAGGCTGAGGATGGAAGAGCGAGCAAACGCCAGAGACAAGTTCCTGACGCCATCCGAAGGATCGATATCAGAAGACCTGTGCGTCGAAGACGATCAACGCAAGCGAGGATGGAGGCGCAGCGGTGAGACCTCCAAGACCGATTTTAGCTTCGAGACGGATGAGGATAGCGTCGAAGCTGCCAGCATCTTCTCTCGACCTCGCAGCCCTACCAACACGGCGCTAAGCATCATATCCGATGTAGACAGTCCTGCGGCTCCCATCCCGCTCTCAAGGACATCGACCTTTGGAGGATCCGCAGCCCCTCGGCCACTCCGGAACTCTCAGCCGCCGCAAATGTCCACGTTCCAGAAGCTGTTCAAGGGCATCTCTGGCGACCCCAACAAGGACATCAACGGCTGCCGCAATTGCCAGGGCCAAGATGCCAGCATCGCCTGGGACACGGTGGGCCTCCTGAAAGCCGAGAACAAGCATCTCAAGGAGAGGGTCGGCGATCTGGAAGCCGCCGTCGAAGAAGTCCTAGACGTTGTCAACGGCGTCGGGCAATAACACGACCTCTTGCATATCTGAGTTTTTGGCATGTCTGGGTGTTTTTTTACAAATAGCCGGTGTTATCAACAATGTTCTGGCATGAAATTTGGAGTCGGACTTTTTTTTTTTTTTTATGATGACATATTTCTTTTTTTTTCTCGACTTTCTTTTTGTTAATCTCTTGATTTTTTTTTTCTCCCCCCTTTTTCCCTTCGTTCATCCTGCGCGGTATACGGTAAAGGCATGTCAGCTGGGATGAGCTCTCAAAAAAAAAAGAGGGAGCTCCAGCTGCGGAGCATATCCCGGAAGCAAAGAATGAAAACTAGCGTTTATATGAGAGACGTAGAATTATGATAGGAAACATGATTGAATTCAAACATTGTTTATCTTTTTTTTTTTACTCAAAGAGGAAGGGGTTCATGCTTCAAGTGTACATAGTGATATCCATTGAAGTGTTTGGGCAATCAAGCCCCCTACAATTTGTTTCTTCGCATGGAAAAAGGAATGTCATCTTCTTGTGCAGCTAGGCATATACCTCACATTGTGTTGTTTTTTAGCATAGTTTCTTTCGCTACACCATGTTCTAAATAGAGTTTATATTGATTTGTGTTGGATTCATTTTTGCCCGCCGAAAGACCAGGCCTGAGTTTTCTTCTCTTCTGAGAGATGTATATACATTTCCTCTCTCTTGCCCTCTCATACACAAGTCCCTCTTCTCAAAAACCCCTCCTCACACCTCCTGACTGCCCTCGCCCGCAAAAAAACGCTCTAGTGGTGCCCCTCGCCATGTCCCTCGCCGTGGTGTTCGTCGTTGAGGAAGAGATACTCGTAGGCGCAGTATCCGGCAAATGCAACAGACGCAATTCCCAGGCCGGGAAAGCCGCTCCGGAATCGGTTCCATCTGGAAAAGGTGCCCTTGTATCGCCATGCCTCGCTGTGTGATGATATCCCCAGTTAGCTTTCACTCGTCCATGTTCTTGCTCTCTGGCACTTTCTCCCTCTCTTGCTTGACATT
Organism: Trichoderma camerunense; assembly: GCF_050948025.1. Taxonomy (NCBI): domain Eukaryota; kingdom Fungi; phylum Ascomycota; class Sordariomycetes; order Hypocreales; family Hypocreaceae; genus Trichoderma; species Trichoderma camerunense. The sequence goes on from NW_028145348.1 coordinate 202,630, forward strand.
GGAGGAGGTTGCCAGAGGGGAATTTGAAAGGGATAGACCAACGCTCTCTCCCAAGGGTCGTATCGGGGCTGGCCAGTGGCCTCTTTGAGGGCTCGCATGTTGAAGCCGGTGATGTTGGGCTTGGGCCCGTGGGCCGCTCGGAGTGCTCTGTCGGGGGCGCAATGGTTAGCCATTCGGTAGATGCAAAAGCGGTGTCAGCTGAAGGCATTGTCGCCGTACCTTGTCGCCAGCATGATGCCAATTGAGGGTGCCTGCAATCTGATCTGATCTCGACAGGCCGCTTGGATGGCTCGATTGGAAGTTCCGCAGCTGGCTCAAGATGCTGTGCTGGTGCCGGAATAATGCGGTGGCCGAGAAAATGGTGGCTGCTGGGCGGCATGTGGTGCACGGGCCATCTCCGGCTATTAGGATGGGCTTTCGCTTCCGTCACCTCCTCCAGAACGAAACACCAGCGATCGTGTTCTTTTATCTTGATAAACATCTTCCCCTCTGCAACATCCACAGAGCGTTAATCAACCGCACGAGTATTTTGTTACGGACTAATTCAGCCAGGTGTACGCACAGGCAAAAGACGAAAAACGACCAAAAAAACAGAGAGCGAGAGAGAGACAGCTGCAGGTGGAGGAAAGCCCTGTTCAGTACACTGCAATTATCTGTTACCCAACACTATTTGATATCAACCGCCCCGCGACGACGTCTGCTGTCTCGACCACAGCGCCCGAGTCACGAGCCTCGCCGCAGAACCGAGAGCTGAGAGCCGCTGCCGCCTACTAAAGGCCATTGTTGCGCCCAGCCCCTCGTGCCCAATGCAAGCCCGAAGAGGCCGTGGAAATTCAAGATATTCCCCCCCTTCGTCACGTTAGAGACAGCCCGAGTCCACTCCGCAACAACAGCGCTCCAACAGCAATTTTCGACGACGCGGCGGCCGCCTTCGACGATACAACAGCTACCCGCCTCCCAATCCTCGGCAGGGCTACTACGCTGGCCCCGTCGACCCTGAACCCTTTCATCATCAGCTTCCGCAACACACAGCACCTAATCTCATGCCACCCCAGCTCCGGGCCTTCGGCGGCGGGCCCGGCGTCGGCGCGCCTTTCCACCAGCCCGGCTTCCCCTCTCACGGCCAGCCACAAGGAGGACCCTTGGGCAACCAGTATCTCAATGCCAATGCCCAGCTGAACCCCTTCACGCCGAATAACATCAACTCGTTCAACGCCGCAGCCCTCAATGGCGGCGCTGCCTTCCCCGACACGGGCTTTGGCAGCCAGAGCGCAAGGATGGGGTTTGCGCATGGGCCGGGGGCGGCCCTCCAGCAGCCGCAGCATGGCGGCCAGGTGCAGCACAATGCCTTGATGGACCATCCCACATTGCGGACGCAGCCGACTAATAAGGGCCGGATACGCGAAGTCTGGAAACACAACCTCGAGGAGGAGATGGCCGTGCTAAGAGACATCATTGACAAGTACCCTTATGTAGCCATGGTGAGTCTTGTCTTGTTTGAGGCGTTGCGAGCCCATTGTTGCCATTGATGATGATTTTTGCCCTTCTTTTTATCTTTTTTCTTTATGGAGGATCAATCCCGCTGACCGAGTGGGGTGGTAACTGAAAAAAGGACACGGAATTTCCTGGTGTAGTAGCAAGGCCCATGGGTGGTTTCAGAGGGAAGAGTGACTACCATTACCAGTGTCTACGGACCAACGTGGACATGCTCAAAGTCATCCAAATCGGCATCACGCTGTTCAACGAAGACGGCGAGACACCACCAGCACGACCGGGTCCTGAGCTGGGGCTCAGTGCGGCAGCCAGGCGGCATCTTAACGGGGGCCCATTCCCTTACTCGTGGCAGTTCAACTTCAAATTCTCTCTAAAAGACGACATGTACAATGAGAAGTCGATTGAGTCTCTCCAGCAGGCCGGCATCGACTTTAACCTCTTGGAGCGCGACGGTATCGACCCTCACCAGTTCGCCTCTTTATTGATACCGTCGGGTCTGGTATGCTTCGATAACGTCCGATGGATATCTTTCCACGGTGGCTACGACTTTGGCTATCTCACAAAGCTGCTCATCTGCACCCCCCTTCCAAACGATGAAGTGGACTTTGACCACAAGATGAAGCTGTATTTCCCCATGACATATGACGTGAAGCACCTGATGAAGTTTGCCATCAAGCTTCACAACAATGGGATGCTCACCCCCACCGACCCTGGCACCACTGAAATCCTGCAAAAGTTTGAGCACAAGTCGGGCCTGGAGAATATTGCGGAAACTCTCAAGGTTAAGCGCATCGGGTCTGCTCACCAGGCTGGCTCGGATTCCCTGCTCACCGGCAAGGTCTTCTTCCAGATGCGCGACAGAATATTCAACGGTGAGATTCCCGACGACCACCTCGGCAAGGTCTGGGGCCTGGGCATCCCCGACGTCGGCATACCCATGTCCATGATGGGCCAGGGCGGCGATCAGAACGGCAACACTCCCAGCACTCCCAACACGGGCACGGCGCATCTCGCGACGACTCCGGCTCAGAGCCACAACACGAATGGCCTGCCCAATATGGGACCCATGACTCCCGGTGGAGGAGGCGGCGTTTTTGGTAATTTTGCATTTGGAGGGAACGGCAGATAGGGTCCTGCCCGGGAGCATATGTCATCTTATAATTGAATGATGGCACCTTTTTTCTCTTTTCCCTTTGCTTTTACATCCTTATCAGTCCCATTTTGGGTCTTTGTGTGCTTATAGCAGCTCTTTATATCTCTTTTGCACTCTCCAACTCCTCTTCTACTCCATTCTCCGAAAGCTTTTTTACTTTCACTACTATAACATTGTAGCCCGGAAGACAAAAGGCAGGAGAAAAATCGGAAGGAGAAGAACAGAAAGTGGACAGAGGCGTTAGACAGGCTTACTTATTAACCCTTGCTAAACGGCTTTCGTTTTCATGTCTTGCCTCGTTACTGGCTTTGTGTTTCTCTACATCCCGCTTGTATTCTCTGGTTTTTATTCCTTTTGAAACTTAGCAAAGGTGGGAATGGGAACGAGGAAATGGAATTTTAGGGTGGGAGCAAAACTGAAATAACAAAAAACGGGGTGGCGATGGGGAGTTTTTCTTCTTCCTTTTATGGGGGGTTTTGCTCGATGATTATGTAGTTGGAACTCTTTGCAAGGGAGAGACGGAGTGGGATAAAAAAACAAAAAGAATGGGAAGAGGTGAAATGCTGTTACACAAAGACAACTAAACTGGCGAGGGTTGAATTCGCTTTTTGCGATATGGGGGAGGAGGCTTGTTTGTGTGGTGGATGTATTGAGGGAGCTTTTTTCTTTTTTGTTCAAGGGATTGGGTTTAAGGAACATGGTATGCGTGTTCTGTGTATTGTATGGTACTTTTGGAGGGTCAAGGGAGGAAATTCAACGTTTTTGCTTTTCTTGTCTGCCCCTTTTTATTCATGGCCTTCTACGATGTTATGGCTTAGTGAAACATGATATGGTAAAAGAGGTGATTATTGAATGACTTGTCAAGAATACTCAAAAGTCATGATTTCAAAGTAACACCCTGGCTAAAGAACAACAAAAAGGAGAAGGAAGAAGTTGTGCAGTCCCGCAATAAAATGCCCATGCTGTGAATCTGAGAGTACCAACCAAAAACAAAAACCATTAAACCAACTGACCATTTCCTAATGCCCAAGAACTATCATGCCATGTCAACAAAAAAGAGGGGAGAAATAACGGTCTCCATATCCACACGCAAAGTGAAAGAATAATAGCAAAAGTAGCAAAAAAGCTCAAGTGATAAACACCTTCTTGAGCAGCTCATTAAAGAAAACCTCCCCAGTAATCGGATCCTTGACCATGCTAGGCGGCAAGCCCGACTTCCTAGCATAGTCGTCCAGACGCTCTTTACCATACACCCTGCCGTTTGGAAGCAAGAAGAGGTCATGTTCAACGTGGCTCTTCGTGTGATGCGCATAAGGCACATTCCGAGCCAAGTCGTTGAGCTCAGTCGAGCAAATAGGACAAACGCCGTGACCCAGCGTAGAAGACCCCGCCTCGTTGTAAGCGTCGTCTGGATTCGACGAGTGGCAGGCCGGCGTTTTGAGGGCCGACAGTCCCGAGGACAAGGCAACGTGCAGCAGCGGCACGGACGGCAAGGCTAGAAGGCTGTTGTGGGCGGTGGTGAAGACGTCGGCGAGTTCGTTCCAGCGAGAGGCCTTGTACAGGTCGCTGTAGATGCCGGTTGTGGTGCCGTCTGGGGGGATGGCCAGAAGGCCACATGCCTGCTTGACCTCCTTAGGGTACGTTTTCCAGTAGGGCATGAGGTACTTTCTGGCGTGGGCGATGGCCTCGTTATCTGAATGTGTGCGGATGAGCTCAATGTATTGCTGCATTCGCAGCATGAATTCCAGCTTGCTCTGCCACGTTGGTTAGTATATGGATGTATATCAACAGGGGAATAAATGCATGGCAGCTCAGCATGACTCACATCCATCTTGCGTAGTTCTTTTTTATTCTCCGTACACCAAGCCAACGCCTCGACAACGCTCTGATTCAGCAACGCCTCTCGAATCCGACTCATGGCAACAAACGTCTCGACATCGACCAGATTCTCCATGCCCTTCTCGCTCGCCAACTCCTTCGCACTGTTGTTGTAGCCGTGCCTCAAAAGGTAGTCGGTCAACAATCGATCCAGCCGCTTCCTGCTCCAAGCTTCGTACTTGACGTCGTCGACGCTCTGCATCGTGTACAGCTCATTAAGGTGCTGGATCCGCGCCGCCGTCTGCTCGTGCAAACGCCCTTCTTCCTCGGCACAGGCGCCGAGCTTGCGCTTGACGCCTCGCATACGACTAATCATGGAGTCGAGATTCTTTAGCACATCCTGTTGTGAGGCTTTGCCGGCGATGGCTGCGGTCGCTGATTCTTTGAGGAGGGACTTGAGCGACGAGGTGTCCTTCTCGATGGTGAAGTGTGCAGCGCGGAAGTTTTTGCGGAGAAGTTCGTGGGGGAGACGTAAGAGGGGTTGATCCTGAAAGAGAGGTGGATGCATTAGCAATCAGAGATTATTCAGAGGGAAAGGAAGCTTGGAGATGGGGAGCAGTAACTGCGAGGATGGGCTTACCAAGAGCAGGTGGTCACTGTGTTTGATGCTGGAGTTCTCGTGGTCCGCCATCTTGGAGACCGCAGGTTCGGACGATAGCGGTGCAGTATGATATATTTTCTGTTTCCAATTCTTTCTTCTGGTCTGAGTGTCAAAATTGAATGAGCGGCGGCTGGTTGGTGAAGAGGCAAGAAAGAAGATGAGCTGCAGGTTGGGAGAGGAAGCGAGAGCGGATGTCTGGGGGAGCTTATCGATACGCGGCAGTGATGCGATGTCACCACCAAATTGGGCTAGATTCAGTAGTGCAGGGTAGCTCTAGGGAGAGAGTAATGCACTTACACATTCACTTAGTTGAGAGACACGGGCAAGCGGAGGACAGAAAAAGCGACATTGCAAATAAATGAGTGCATACATTCAGTAATGTAAGCACTTGACTGGCTCATTAAGTGGTGCTTTATAGGAAATGCCCAGTATTTAACCAGCCCCTAAATTTTACGATATAACTACTATAGCATTTACTAGAGAAAACATTAATATAATAGCAGTTACTAGAGCAATATAAATATAATAGTAGCTACTAGAGAAATGTAGATATAGTAGTAAATATTAGCGAAATGTAGCTGTAGTAGCAGATACCTTAAAAACAGGTGTATAATTTACCGCGTGGGTGTTCGAAATCTTCTCGGTCTCGGGTTTTCTGTCCCTCGCTTGGCAGAGTGGCAGAATCGATGATGCACTTATACATTCACTTGAATGAGAGACACGGGCTGCTAATAATCATTATCAATTTTATTAATATTATCTAATTCCCAACTGTTACTATAAACTTGCAATCATAAACATACTCCATCTAATCATACGCCAGCTATCCACGATGGCAAAATACCCTTTTCACAAATCCCTTGACACGAGACCTCATCCCTTGCCTAATAGTAGCCTTCTTGCTGAGTGTCTCTAAGGCTTCCCTAACCCCAGCCTCAGCAAGACCAATCACCACCAAATTCTTCCGCTCAAGCTCTTTCTCCAGCTCCTTAATCCGCCTCGTCTGCTCATTGAAAAGCATCCTCAACACACCAGTCCTGGCCTCCATACGACTGGCCATGTACATCGAGCTATGGAATGCGAGGTGATCCAAGTCTTCCCAAGTATCGTGGATTTGCTCGGGAGTCAGACTGGGAAGTTGATACGTTTCCTCCCAACTGAGTTCCTGTAGATCCTCTTTTAGATCTACATCCTTAAACCACTTAACGACGTCCATGATTCCGTGGAAATCAACTTCCCATTTGAGCCGCTTCTTTTTGTGCGGCGGGAGAACTCTGACCAGTTTTGTGAAGTTATCCCTGATTTCCCTCGGGACGTCTGCACACCCGTACCTTTCCTCGAATAGCTCCTCGATGGAATGGTACATTTCCATTGCTTCGGCGCGAGTACAAGTCAAGACTTTGCGCTTCGTGACCATGGGGACAGCCTGAGGCGCACGCAGGCCACGCTCGACTTGTTTGTCGTCATTATTCCAGACCATGTACTGCCCGTATGTGCCCTGGAAGAAATTCTCTTCTTCTTCTTTATCATCATCGTCTTCACCATCCCTTGGATCATGATGATTTTGTTCATTTTGTTCCTCGTCTCCAGTATGTCGTTCGACTCCAGTATACTCGTCGTGTCCAGTATGCTCTTCGACTTGAGTGTTTTCCCAATCTTGAATGTCTTTTTCATCTTGAGTACACCTTTCGTCTTGAGTATACTCTGCGTCTCCAATATACTCTTCGTACTGAGTATACTCCTGATCTCTAGAGTACACCCCGCGACGGACAGACTCTCTGACTGAAGGATGCTGCTGACGTTTAGCTCTTCGTATATGCTCCGTCAAAGTGTCTGGCGCCACTGGGCGAGGGAATGGGTACTCGGCAACATCAAATCGGCGACGGAATCGTTGTGGAGCCATTGTTGCTTGTTGAATTGTTGCTTGTTGAATAGTAGACGATGAACACTGAATCGGCGTGAAAGCTGGCCTCTAGATAATCCTCGTCCTAATTGATATTGGCACAGACGTAGTGGGCTGTAAACAAGTATATTGTGAAAGTGTGTAATTATAGAAGAGAAGAAACAACCGGATAGGAGGCCTGGGGATATCCCATACTTATAGAAGAGCAAAAAAACCCCAAAAAAGCCCCAAGCAACTCGAAATGTGCGATAAAAGACTTTAAAGATAACTGAACTATAAGACTGAAGACTATTGGGATATCCTATGCGCCACCACAACTTCAACCCGGTTGACTTCGTCTGTGAGATTTAACTTCAGGAGCATGACTTATCAGTGTATATACCTCTTCATTTACACTACCGATACTTTTAATACTTTATGAAGAATATCATAGTCTTAATGAACTGCTCGCTGGGATATAGTCTTTCATTGGACTAGTTATTACAATTTTACTCGACTTCATCAATGTACCTAGGGAAATATCAGCCATCACCACAAGCCCCCTACCTTTTACTTACGCAAAGGATGAGTCAAACAACATCACAAAGTATGTTAAACGCCATCTCGAGAGAACGTACAAGGAAGACGCCAAGACCTGGACGCCGGCCATGATGAAAGAGTTCAAAAGACTGGCACCGCAAATGAACTTCGCCATCTGCGAAACCACAGGCACTATCACGAGCAACCGCATCCATAAAAATGGAGTTAGAGATGGCACGACCTGGGTGCACTTCTGGTTTCTGCGAGAAATGTTCGGTTCTGGCTTCTGCGAGAAATGTTCGGACCATACGGTCTGTCAACGCGCAGTTGGTTTGAGGGGCTTGCAACAAAACATCCGTGGATGAGGGATGACGACCTGTCAGGCAAGGTATCCAAAGTCCCATATCTCAAATGTAACACCACATCAATGATAAGTAGAAACTAGAGAAACATACTGACCGTAAAAGATACTGGAATAAAGTCTTGATAGCTATATAAATTACCCAGTAGCCACAGTAGTAGATACAGCAGCAGTATACAGAAAACACAAATCAAGTCAAACTGTAAGAGAACTTGGATAACAGAAAACAAAAAAGGTCATATCTATCCAATACATTCTAGACAAAAAATCAACAATACCCAAACCATAAGATAGAACCCCCTCTTCTTCACCAACACTCAAACCCGGCGGCGCACAGGACGAACCTTTTTCTGAAAGGACCCCGGCCCCGGTGTTGTAACAGAGTAATCGCAAGTCGGACAATATGTCTGGTTGTTCGGAGTCTCAGGATACCAATCATTCCCGTAGGTTGCGTTCAACGACACCGAGCCCACCACATCGCCGCTCTCCAGCCTAATCCACGTCTTCGCCTCCCAATTCTCACGAAGAGTCCTGAGGTCCACGCTGACCTGTCGAGAGCCACGGATCCAATTGCCATATCCTCCGTATCCGGAATGCTGTCCGAAGCAGAGGTTGACGCCTGTGCCCGCTACCGTCATCCCTGGGACGAGTTTGTCCCATTTGTAACACCAGGTAGCGCCATGATCGTGTCCCGAAAAGACAGCCATGAGACCTGGAGTCGAAACGATGGCCTTCATAAAAGGAACATCTTGGCCACCATAGGTGCATGATCCATCGTTGCGTCCATCAGCACACCATCCTTGTGCTTGTTGAGCAACTGGGTAGTCGTCATTAATACCAGGCTGGTAATTCCGATTAACGGTGTCTCGCCCAACCTCCGTCTGTAGAGCCTGTGAAGCCTCAGTCGGAATGTGAACAAACGCCAACGACGGTATGTTTCGTCCATGCTTGGCCACAAATTGCTGATTCGTTTGCTCGAACCATCTCACGACGCTAATGTCAACCCAATCTGGCTGGCCGACCTGGCTCCCATCCGGATGGCGCTCCTGAAAGTAGAATCCGCCGCGGCTGTCAAAGAACCAGAGTAAAAGTTCAGGCGCGCAATCCAGCTCGTTGCACCCTGCGGCATAAACCGGTAAATAGTAATTGGAAGTACCGGCATCTCGTCCCGGAACCATGCTGCGTGTACGGGCATTTGGCCAACGATGCTCTCTCTCTAAGATGCCTTCACCAGAGATGTTGAAGCTGTGGTCGTGGTTTCCATATGTAGATGCCCATGTGAGGTGTCTTTCGATAAAGGGCTGAACAATCTGGTCGATGTAAACAGTGCTGTTTTCCAGGAATCCATTCTCTCCGGTGATGAGGTCGCCGTTCAGAACGACAAGTCCAGGAGACTCTTGATCGAGCACTTTGTTGATGACCTTCACCGAGTTGATATCCTGTTGAGGGCCCCAAGTATCCCAAGCATCTGTTAGAAGCATCATTAGCTTAACTGGATCTGTGCTCATGTCGTGTAGTTCAACTCACTCTCTCCAAAATGAAGGTCCTCAAAGATGGATATCTGAAAGGTCCCATTCCGAGTAAAACTCAGCGGTTTCGATAAAATTCCATCATCTTGTCCAAGTTGAGCCTGTTTCGGCTCTGGAACCAGCCTGTTCGTCGGCATCGCCAACACAGGCGCAAATAACAGCAGCGGAGTAAGCAACATGATTCTCTGCTTGTGTGTGTTTGTTTGTTTATATCTTTTTGAAAATTGCTGAACAGGATAGATAAAGCGCCCAACGCTCTCTCTTTATATAAACAGACTCTAACAAGGTTTTGGGCTTGCCATGGAAACGTCCGTAACCTTTTCCCACTCACAACAAAACAACGAACGGCCACCCTATTTATAATTCAGCCATGCCCATGGGGAACTTTCCGAAGCAGCCACCGAATGCTACAACGCACAAGAAGAATTTACCACAGTGAGGAGGAAAAAGGAAAGCAACGAATACAGGGGGGTGTGAAGGCCTTCGGCAGCTGCTTTGGCTTTGCCCACAGAAAATGGGATCATCCGACCAAACGGAACAATGCCGCCGCCGTGATCTGCCGCAAGTTCACATGAAAAGATAACGGCAGATGCAACGAGATCAAAGAAAGAGATTAACATGGTTGAGTTGTGGTTACATTTCGGCGACATTGAGCATCCAGTCGAGTTCAAGGAATGCGCAACGTGCGTCTTTTGTCTTGCGCGGAGGATCAGCAGGCTAAATGGCAGTTGTCACGGGTTTGGTCAGAATCACACTGTTAGAGAGGTACCTGCAGTGAGGCTGCAGTTTGCGTGGTAGACCAAGTACAGTTACATCTTATTCACGGTTGTATGCCCTCAGGTTGCCGTGGCATCACTCATGATCTGAACCTTTATTGATAATTATAATGGCTTATAGTTTTTACTGTTTATGGCTCATATTTCCAAGGTTTATCGGCCGATGAAACCCAATCTAGGTTGCGATTCTGGTCATTTGATCCAAAAGCTAATCATCCCAGCCAACTTCTATTATACATTGTACACATCAAATCCAATCTCGATACAAAACCTACTCCTTCTTTGACTTTGTCTCCTTCTTCGCAGAATCAGCAATCTTCTTCGCCTTCTCCTCCTTCTCCTCAAGAACCTTCTGGATATCCCCCAGCGTCTCCTTCAGCAACTGCTCCCCTTCCTCCTTATGCTCCTCCGCCACCCGTCCCATCTCCTCCAGCTTGCTCAAGATCTCGCTGCCCTGCGGTATCTTGTCCATGTACTTGTTCAATGACCCCCATCCGCTCTCATCAGCCTTGTCGCTCACTTTCTGCGCAGCCTGCTTGATGTACTGCTCCAAGTCACCCACATCTCCAGACTTGGCCGCGTCACGCACCTTGCCGAACAACTCCCCAATGTTTCCCTTTTTCAAAGCATCCCCATTCTTCTCTAGTAGTTCCTTAATCTTGGGACTCTTCTCAAGATACGGCTTCGCCTCTTCCAGGCCCTTCTTCCAGGCCTCGTCTCCCAGCTTCTGCACCTGCTTCACCTTCTCATCAATGAGCTCCCGCGCCTTTGCCAGGCTCGAGGCGCTGAATCCGCCGGCAAAAATGTCCTTGACCTGCCGCCATGTCTCGTCCACCTGCTTCTTTGCCTCTGGGCCGTACTGCTCGCCCATCTGCTTCAGCTGATCAATGTTGCCCCCAAGCTTCTCCTTCAGCTGCGGATGATTATCCACAACATCCGAAAGCGCATCTCCGGCAAGACTAGCAATCTTGCTCGCCAAGTCCGCCAAGACTTCAAACGCCCGGGAAGCTGTCTCAAGGCTCAGGCCAGACTTGGAAATCTCTTGAAACTGCTTGTATGCATCGTTGACCAGCTTATCCGCCTCGTCGCCGTGCTCCTTTCTCACAGTCTCCCAGTCCTTGAAAGCCGCATCCACGTAGCCGCGGCCACCAGGTATCCAGCCCACGTAAGAGTAGGCAAACTGCTTGATGGAATCGACTGCCTGTGACGCGCTGGGAGTGTTTTCCTGCAGCTTCTTGGCGGCTTCTTGGTACTTCTTCTCGGCTTCTTTCACCGTCTTATTCAGCTTGCTTGCTGTTCGTCCAGCTGGAGTGAAGGAGTAGATGCCATAGAAAAGCGCTGCTCCGGCCACGCCACCCAAAACACCCGCTCCAAATGACCCATTGGAAGCTGCAGTGGTTGATGATGAGGAGGTAGACGAGGTTGACTGGAAGCGAATTTGGTGGCGTTTTGGGGCTCGCAGAGCTACTCTGCCCTGAGACAATGGTAGTCTGGCGACCGATCTTGTGGAAATCATGTTGAATATGTTGGATATGAGATGATGAAAGCGGTAGATGAATGAATTGGGTGTAGAAGAAGGAAGTAGATGATGTGAAGTTGAAATTGAGTAGTGAAGATGAATACTATATTTTGTCTACTAGGCAGTCCTTGATATATATGTATATTTTCACACGGCAATTCAATTGCTGATGTCAGTACGGAGCAGTAAATTTTAAATATGGCATCGTGACGCAATTATTAGACACAGATTCACCGTGCTCGTCTAAACCAACAATGACGCTCTGGAATCATGACGTCAATCATACTCTTGGACTACGGCTCACATGGAAAATATCCACTCCATCGGCTCGGAACCTTCAGCTTGGCCTGAAACGGAACAATTCTTGGGGTCGGGCTAAAGCTACCTTAATTAAATAGACGGGTATGCATATTCTAAGGTAATCTCGAGAGGCTATCAAACCTGGCATCTGATCTGCTCCTCTCCTCTCCCCCCTGTCGAATCGAATCTACCTCTACCTAATCCTATATTCACTGGTATTATCGCTAGCAATACTTGAGTGCCCATGATCCCGAGTCGCTGGCGCTCATCCTAGAAGGAAACAAAAACCCAATCTGCAGCAATAAAGGAAAGCTCCACGACCCTGTCGTTTTCAAACTGATAAACATCCCAAGCTTCATGCCCTTTGACGCGATGCAATTCCCCCCCAGCTATGCATGAAGTACCAAATGATGCAGCAACGCAGCAACGCCATTGAAAAAAAAAATAAAAAAATAATGCTCCCACGAGATCCACGCCGCGATCTATAGCCTAAACCGCGCGCCAAGTATATAAAAAGCCAAAGAGGGCGAGCCAGCCGCTCCAATCAGCTTAGCCCTTGCCTCATTAATGAATCCTGTGTGATTCTTATCTCATCTCTGTCTCTCCCAGCAAAAAGTCCCAGGCCGTAGCCATCATTGCGCCAGCGATTGAGGCCGTATTAAAACAAAACTTTTTGTGAAAGCTGTGCCGATTAATCATCGCGGAAAAAAGTCCCTTGGAGCGGAGCTGTTGATGGGCCGGCATCCACCATGTGCATGTCTTGAGATGAATCGTCTCGGCTCAAACCCGCCATTGTCACATCACCACCTCGGTAGTCAAACGCCATGGCACTCATCGGGCGGTCAGGATCATCTTCAAGAACGCGCTGTTGAAGCGAGAACGGGCGATCATAGAGCACATCTTCTGGAGGAGAGAATGACCAGACCTATTCCAGTATTAGTAATTAGCACTCTGGGTTAATTTCAACCTAGGCGAAAGTGTTAACTTACCTCCATGACGGTGCGGCCTTGCCTCAAAGCCAAAGCAACACACTTTTCCTCTTCAAAAGCAACCCGCCAAACCGCCTCGCCTTGAGCAATCAGTTCGCGCACAAGGTGGCCCGTCTTGAGATCCCAAATCTTGACTCTGCCGTCACTTCCTCCGCTGACAACGCGGGTGTCGTCGAATTGCAAGCTCGTGACGCTGTTATCATGGGCAGCAAGGCGATGGATGGGGCACATCTTCTCCAGGGACCATACTCTGACTGAGCCGTCAGAGCCTCCAGTCACCAGAGTATCACCTCGCATCTGCAGCTGCCCGACAAGAGACGTGTGGCCTTGAAGAATGGCAAGGCACTCTCTATTGATGATAAGAAACATGTGGTTAGTAACAGAGTTTCTAGCTTAAACGACGACTGATGTGACGAGCACAACTTACCCAGTTTTGGGGTCCCAGACTCTAACGTTAGTATCCAGACTCCCAGTCACCACCCTCTTGCCGTCAAACGCAATAGCATAGATCTGACTAAAATGTCCCTGCAGCGTTTGCAGGCATCGGCCCTCTGAAATGCTCCAAACCCTGGCAAACGTATCGTAGCTACCGGATACTACAATGTCGCCCTTGATCTCTAGGCACCGTACACTAGACTGGTGTCCAACCAGGACGTTCTTGCAGAGACCGGTGCGGATGTCCCAGATTCGCAGAGTGGTGTCTCGGGAACCGGAGATGGCGGTGTTAGCATCAGCCATCTTCAGGCATCGAACAGTCGATGTATGGCCTCGCAACGTATGTAGACAAGCGCTGTCACGAGGTTAGCATCACAAGGAGAGCAGAGCGCAAAGCTGCCATTCGCAGTCTTGGACTTACCCAGTCTTCAAATCCCAAACGCGCACGTCTCTATCGCAGCCACCGCTGACCATGGTGTCTCCCCAGGGTACCATGGCCCAGACTCCCATGACATGGCCCTGCAAAGTCCTCTGCGAGTTGCCATCCGTGTCAAAGACGTGAATCTTTGCATTGTCGAGAGCGACAATGATGTATTTTGGCGTCAGATGCAAACTCGTAACCACGCCTCCTTCTTGTGTAATGTTGCGGGTGATGCTTGTGCCGCCGGACCGCCAAGCCGCCTCCACCAGATATCTCTGCTTGAAGTGAGACTTGTATGAGCGTATCTTGGGCCTCCTGCTGTCATAGCTCATTGAACTTGAACCGTGTGAAGTGAAGGGGAGGGCCCCAGGGAAGCTGCTGGACATTTCGCTATCCATATCGACGGCATAGGCCGAGGACCTCGTCGTCATGATTGGAGCAGAGGGTGACACTTCTGACAAGCGGCGACCATAATCGTGTTTCTCGCAAAGGTTCTTCCACGTCATGTCGTCGCTCAGAAGATCTCGCCACCTCTTAGACACTTGCGACGCTCGCGCAAGAACTTTGGGATCATCAATGAATGACAATATCTGAGAGAATGTCAGCGGAGAGAGATCAAGGAGAAGAGGGAAAATGATGTATCTGCAAGCTGCAGGCTGCGAGTTCGTACCCGTAAACATAGCTCATCCGGAAGACTGGTAAATGGGTCCTTCTTCAACAACGGGCTGACAAATTGGTGAACAAAGCTGAGCTGCTGGCTGGTACAGAGATTCAACAAATCGGCCAAGATTCTCGTTCGTTGAGGACCGGAACAGTTCTGAAAGTGATGTCGAACTTTGGCGAGGAAGAAATCTTCATCATCGGCGGCATCGCTCCAATCCGGCTGGCAGTGCGCAGGTCCTGGAGACGCGGCTGGGGTTGGCGGATCAGGAGCCGATCCCGTCAGCTGCTGATCAAAGTCGGCGGCCGGCGTGGGCATGCTCGGTGTTGGTGGCCCTCTCATCTGGCGCTGTTGCTTTTCGACTCGATTTAATAGCAAGTTGTTGGTGTTGAGCGTCAGCTCTTCGCTCAGCAGGCTCCCTCTCCTCTCGGAAAAGCTCATCGGTCTACCGTAGCCAGCCATGGTCGTCTAATTAAGCAAGAGGCGTCGCGTCGCAGTCGTCGCCCCGGGAATATGGTCAAAAAGAGTAGTATGCTACCAAGTCGGAATCAAAACTGGAACAGGCTTGACTAAATAAGAGTGGGAAAGGAGGTTTCGGACGTGTAAGGCGAATGACGGAATGTATGGAGAAAGCAAAAAGAAGGCCCTGGCCTAGTCTAGCCTGGCACCAGGCGAATGTCAGCTTATACGTGCTTGTACGTGGCTCGCAGGAGATGTCGGTGGGAATGAAGCGTGCTGGATAGGATTATTGGTTTGCTTGCTGTGTAAGCAGTGAAAGATGCATTACTGGCACCGCAAATCCAACGCCGTGCAATATTACCAATCAGATATTGAAAGGGGAAGAGTGTCAAGGGAACGCAGGGAATATTACACTACTGGTGCAAGTGATGGAAAACTGGCAGTAGAAGCAGAAGCAGAAGCAGAACAAGAGCATACCGATAGTTTAGGACATGGGTCAGCCTCCTAATGTCTGCTCAGAGAAGCGGACCAGAAGGGTCCAAAGTCCAGAAGACCAAAAACGAGTGGAAGCCTGCCGGTGTACGAGTAGGTACAGTACGAGTACTAGGGCGAATGAGAGCCCTGGAAGACGTGTCGCGCGTTGCTGGACTCCCTGATGATGCGGTCTGGATGACGGAGCAGTGCCGAACTATCGAAGGGATGATGAAATGGAGTGGTGGATGCGAGCGTCGACCGCCTTAGAAAGGGATTGGGACAAGACAATCCCTGGTTCCTGATCTGCTCGGCAGGGCCCCCGTAGTGTCTTTTTTCGGGTTCGGGCAAGAGCCGGGGAGAACGCGCAGCAGTTGGATTCTGGCGTCGGATCGGTCGGGGTTGGAAAGAGGCGAGGCTCTGGAGGCACGATTCGACCTGGTTGTTGTCGTCGATTGCTCAAGTTGAGGAAGAGCTGGAGGTGAGCGGGAGGGCGAAAGAGTTCCAGCGGGTGGGTGACTTCAATTACCTGAGACCGACCGACTTTGGGCGTCCCGGGGGTGGTACAGGTACATTGAGCGTAGGTGTAGCGGGCGTACTGTACCTTGCGAGTGCGTGCCAGGCGGTGGTGCGTTGCAGTGTGTCGCATTGCACACACACGTACCGGTACAAGGAACTCGAAGCGACTAATGTACCCGGAAGGTGAGGGTGGATCATCAGCATGACCATGGCGCCAAACCTGCTGGGCCGGTCTTAGCGGTTTGGGTACCGATCTGGCACATGCCCGCACATGTCCCCGCGCAAAAACGGGGGGAGGCACGGCACAAGATACGCTGCTCGCTAACACAGCGCAACGACCCATGCGCGTCAGGCGTTAGGGCGTTAGGGGCAGCACTGTGTCACTGTCACTGGGCTGCTGGACTGAGACGCAGACAGCACCAGCGGCTACTCAGCCGGATGCGGCGCCTGACTGGCCCAGCGTCCGGCAGGGGGACGCCCTGGAGGCCCTTGCAGCGCCAGAAACCTGAACACCGTTTTAACGTTACGGAGAACCCGATGGTGGACGGGCGGCTTCTTACTGAGGCTTTCAATCTTTTCGTGTATCGGGGTTCCACTGCGCCCCGTTCAATGTCTCAATGTCTTTCTGATACTCCATCTTCTCCTCATCTGGCCTCTACGAGTACATACACTCTCTGCTAGTTTAGTAAGTGCTGTATGTGCAGGTGCATGGATGGTATTGACGGTACATGTGCGTGCTCCTCCATGCAAAACGCTCACATACCTCCATATGCACCTGGGCTGATTGTTGGTCACCAGACTTGCCATTTTACCCCATACATACTCCAGGCCAAAGGTGCCAGACAATATATTGCTCTCGGCATTGCCTCCTCCTCCCCTCTTTCTCAATTGCTCATTGCTCATTGCTCATTGCCGCTTCAACCGCCCGTGCCTTAACAGCTGTACAAGGCCAGACCAAGTAAACATGCGTGCTTGTGATGTGTATGCTCGTCACTGGCTGGCCACATGTATGCTTGCATAAGGTACCTAAGGCACTGCACATAGGGTACCCTCGAAGCATGCATGTAAGAGGTCAATGCTTCATACGGCGTCACGTAACGGAGCGAAACATTTGATGAAAAGAGAAAAATGAGAACAGACGAGACTGTATTGATCATTAAACACTGTCAACTATCCACTTACGACAGAATGCCATCAATATTACAGTTTGGTACTACCACAGTAAGGGCGCTGAGAACCGAGCATCGAAGGTTGAATCTCGGTCAATTGTCTTATTCAAGGGGCAGGCCAGGCTTACTCGCTGGTCTCCATTCCCACACCACCAACCACGGCCACCGGATGGAATGCTGACCATGTCGCCTTTGCGGAGCACCAGCCCGAGCCCTTTATTAGGATAGGATTGATAGGATAGGAAGCTCATCTCATCGGGGCATGCAACTCACTGCCGCAGCAAAAAGTACATACAGTACTCGTACATACATACATACCTTACATACCACTATTAGGCACATACATACAGACTGGCTACAGTACAGACACGCATCAGTGGCCTCATCTGACCACTGCGTCCTGCGTCCATGGCGGCCGAGGTTGCACAGAAGCGTACATCATGTACATGTGCCTAAAGCCTGTTGCTGAAGATTTTCAATGGTTTTGGTTAGGTTCATGTTGGTGTTGATCCGTTTCAAGTAGCACCCAATCCTAGTCCTACATGTATTATACGAGACACGAAGCTGCAGCTCGGAGCAAATCCTTCAGCAGGAGGGGCATTGATGTTTTATTACCCAATACTATGTATTTCGTACTATGTATTAGTAGATGCCTTGCCGTATCCCTGGCCTGACAAATCCGATCGTCCATCTGCTACATACCGACAAGTCCAGCAAGGCGGCGGCACCACGTACATGGGACTGAACTGGACTCAGTTTCTCCATTTCAACGTGGCCTCGTTTCACTTGGGCATTCAAATCCCAGCACGGAACCTGGAAAAAATAGTAAAAAAATATTCGCCGCTAGATGTCCAGCATCAGCAATCGGCATCGGCACCAAAATGACCCCCATCAGGGACCCATCTTGGCCTAAAAAAAGTGTCCGTCCAGGCAGGGGTCCTTTCTTCATCCCAACTTGCAGCTTGTTTCATATTCATGTCCACTCGGTCACAGAAATCATAAGAGATTGATTAATTTTTCCATTTTCTTTTCCACAACGTTACTTTGGCGGCGCGCGCGCGCATCGTGCAAAGGCACAGATCTAAAAGATTGGATCCAATCCCCTTTTGCGCTACGTCATTTTATCTACTGGCCAATCCAGACGGGGGGGCCTGAGTTGTGTTACTGCATTGACCCCGTTGGGCATGAATCTGATGTTGAATGAGTGGGCTCATGGATAGAGTTGGCGTGTAATGCGTTGGCCACGTTTTTGCACGAGGACAGCTTCATATTATGGCGTGATTTGCTATGATCTGAGAATAGCTGCAAATCAGTCCCATCACTTGAGCAGATGGTAGACACATCATATCAAGCGTAGGGTGCTCAATGGCACAGCTTACTACACCAACGAACATCTACTTCCCATCTTAATCGCTTTCATCCTTAATTGACCAAAATCACCAATGCTTTTTGTCTTCGTCAGCTAGGCCAGACATCTATCTCGTACTCTATATAATTATATGCTGTGTTTGATCATCATCACAGCGACTAGATGTCTCGCTCTGCAAAGTGCAATTCTATAGCCATCCGCAAATCCGTCTACATCTGTGGTAGATCATCCCACAACAATACTCGCAGTAGTGCTGTTTTAATAAAAAAAGGAAAAGAGATATAAGAAACAAAGGGGAAAAGTAAAACAAAAACTCAGAAACATCTCTTCTTTTTAATACCATCTTCAAGCCTCTAGTAGTATGTGATACTGGGCACAGCATCTAATGGCCCATTTGAGCAAGAAGAGGAATCATCATGCCCGCAACAGTGGCTAATGTGTCTCGCATCTGAGGACCCTTGGACTTTCGCTGGTGTGCCGAGCTTCCATCCGAGTAGCCGTTCATCCCAGAGCTGTGGTCGTGGATATGGACACCGCTGTCTTCTTGCATGGCGTGCATGGCGACATATCTATCCGTGATTAGTCGACTTCTTACTGACCTAGAATCCTTGACAACAAAACTTACAAAAATGTTCCGCCCGAGAACAGCAGTAACATGCCGGTCCACCACTGCCCCGAATATCCTTTCAAGTGGTCGCCACCAAGTAGTGTAATCATAAGCCAGGTTGTCAAGGCACCCACAGGAGCAGCCAGACTAAAGATGACCAAATGGCCTCGAGCTGCCCGCTTTGACAGGCCCTGCTTCAGCAAAACTGACGTTAGGCCAAACGCTGCGGGAGCCTTGTGAATCATGATGGCAATGAAAATGACAAAGCCCAGCCTGAGGTTGGATGAAGTCGCGGATGCTCCCATGGCGATGCCGTCAGCTGCGGCATGAATTACCAGCCCGGTGGTTGTTGCCAAACTGCGAGCTCTGCGGGGGCTTGGCGTAAGGGAGTTCAGGAAGCCGTCTGCTTCTTCGTCAATGGACGCCGTATCGCCTCCTCCAAGATCGTCCAGACTCATATGGTGAGTTTCTGGCGTAGACCGTAGGCTCTCAGTAGCGTGCCTAGGAAGTCTGTCGATGAGAAACATGAGAATGAAGCCTGAAATCATGGAGAAGCCTATTTCCAGCGTTGGTACGTCGTGGGCGTGCGGCTGCTCTGCGTCGGCACCACTGTCTTCGTGTTCCTCGTGCTCGTCGTGTTCTGGGGTAGGTTCGGGTGATTCCTCTGGTATATCTTCATCATCTTGTCTTTTTGTAGCTCTATAAGTCTCCGTAACCTCGATTCGTGGTGAAATGCTGGCCAAGTCGTCGTGGATCGTGTTTCGGGCTACTGTCGTTCGTACAACGGGAAAAGCTTCGACAATGTCGCGTGGCTCAACGCCAAGGGTCCATGGTGATCTGCGCACTAAACTCCGTGCTTTGTGAAGGTGTGAGGCTTCTGCGGGCGTTACAGCAGTTTCAACGCCCTCGGGTATGATGACTATAAGAGATGTGCCAACCAGCACTCCAACTCCAATGCTTGATATCAATCGAAGTTGTGATTGTGAAAGTGTCATCGATAATGGCAAGGCTCCGGCGAGAAATGAACTGTTTCACGAAGTCATACATCAGCCATGTGTTTCCATATAATCGCAATCGTCGGGTAGAGGTGCAGCTTACGCCACTGCCATGACAATCTACACCGGCCACAGTTAGCATGATACGCGACCTGAAATCGATAGAGCAGACTTACGCATAGGCCAACAAGTAAGAGAAGGCCGCCCATAGTGAAGGTGAATAGCGAGCCGGCGCAAACTCAGCTTGTTCGTAGGAATAGGGGGGTTCTGTTATCGCAGGCTCATCTGCGCGGCATGGCCTCCTCCCCAACCAGCGCTCGCCTCTCTCTCTCTCCTTGCGGACGAAGAAGGGATTCGGTCGCCAAAACTCTAGAAGCAGGCGCGTGTTAGACCAGACGAGACGAGACGCGAGAATTTACTCGTAGAGAGGCGATGCAGCAGAGGCGACGTGGGCAGAGGTTGGATTTTCGGTTTGCGATTCTGTGCACAAGGCGATTGATTGGCCGAGATCAGCCAATTCGTGTCCTAAAACCCCCGTTGATCAAAGCCACAGCGAGGCCCCACTTGCCTGGATGGCTTATATCCGCCTGGCTAGGCTTGCTAGGGTTCTGGCGATTAGGGAGATTGGCTTGGACCGGGCACTGGATACAGTTTACATGTACTACAATACAGTACTCGTAATTGTCAGTTGCGGAGATGTTGCAGACGAATCAGGATTGACATGTGGTAATTGGATTCGTGTTGTCGTGAATCCTTACAAATGCGCATGGCGCAGCTGAGATGGCGCATGTTGCAATTTGTTAGTGAGATTGACTTCATACTGTAATGGGCACTCCAAAGAGCATTCAGTTGGAAATTGATATTAGTACTCCTCCAAGGTACTTTTAGTGTTTCATCAACTCAATTGTCTACATATTTTTTTAAACATTAATATATGAATTGATAATTCGAAGAGATGATTGATTAAATCAACAACTTACAGATCTCAATGCACCACTTTCCAAGTATGGGTCTATACATGCGTGCTGCTGTTTCAACTCCATCTTGTTCACATGATACGATGCTCTACATTGACTCATCTTAACACTTTGTCATCATCTTTGCCGATTCATTACAAACCAGACTCCCCCAAGATGATCCTTCGGAATATCCGTTGACACGCCCTTTTTTAACTGAGAATCTGGCATTTTGGCTTCAATCGAACGGCTCCACAACCGCGATGGACCTTGAGAGATACCCCACAGAACAAAGGATGACTCTTTGGAAGCTTAAAACTCGGCACAGCCTCGTGGTCAATGCGGATGCCCGACATTCCCCGATCGGTCGCTCCCCGAACCCCAGCCTCGGTAGCTTGCAACTTGAATGCTCTATCAACAAAGGATCAAATCGCAAGTAATCTTTTAACTGCTTATTGTCTATAAACCACCAATGGGAATAACTCTGGATGCTTAAACAAGTCATTTGTGCGATTGGATCTCCATATCGTCAAAGCGCTAAGCCATTAGCACCCTTGCCCCCATGGGTTGAACTATCAAGATTACGTGCCGGCTTTCTGATTAAGGCTTGCCCTTGTGACCGCCTCTGGCGAATCTGGCTTTGACAAGTTTTGTTTTTTTACGTTAAAATAGGAGCCGTGACAGGAACACTAACTCGCCAGATCGCCGCTAACATCCTGCTGCTTGGTAATTGCTCCCCGGTGAGCAGAATCGGGTAATGTTGCAAGTTGTAGGGGAACCCACGCTACTGTTCTAAATATCCGATTCACCGTCAACTTGAAAAGCAACACTTATGCCGGATCTCGCGAATGATCCGATTGGATCCCGATGAACACCCACCCCCGCCATCGTTCATTGTATTTATATGAGCAGCGTCCCGAGAAGGACTACCATTCTATCATCCAATCTTTGAGACAGCATCTCCTGGCTAAAATTCCAATCTAGCTACACCTTCCGCTGTTGCTGCCCATTCAGCATGGCAACGTCCACCATCACCGAGACTTTTCACCCCGCAGAAGAGGTTCCGCTCAGTGTCTTGCAGCCAAAGGCAGTCCTCAAGGACAGCCATGACTCCGACAAGCCGTTTGTAGATGCGCCGATTCTTGAGCCGGCCATTGCAAGTGATGATTCTGCCGCTCCCGAGGATGCCTTCGAGGCCAAGGTGAAGTGGAACTCGCCGCCGATCAACAGATATCGTGTCCTTGCTACCTTTTGGGCCTTTTTCGTCTTGGGCATGAACGATGGTTCCTATGGTGTAAGTCGATTGAAGCCTCAGTTGCCATGTGGGTTGCCACATTCAACTTGCTAACTACCTGTACCTTTGTAGGCTTTAGTTCCTCAGGTATGGCTTTCGCTGCCGGGCTCTCTTAATATTGATGAACAGTATTGACAAGTCCTTTAGCTGGAAGAATATTACCACTTAACCTACACAGTTGTTTCGCTCATCTTTCTGTCCCCGTTCGTTGGCTATACTTTGGCCGCATTGGTCAACAGCCCTCTCCATGTTCGTCTTGGCCAACGAGGTGTGAGCATGATAGCGCCGCTATTTCGCCTCGTCCCATACCTCGTCATAACGTTTCATCCACCGTACCCAGTCCTCGTTGTGATGTATATCCTGGTTGGTTTCGGCAATGGCATTGTTGACGCTGCCTGGAGCGCCTGGATCGGAAACATGGCCAACTCGCACGAAATTTCCGGAGTTTTGCAGGCCTGCTACGCTCTGGGAGCGACAATAGCCCCCTTGATTGCCACTTCTATTAGTTCGCATGGCCGTGGTGGTTGGTGGACGTTTTACTACATCATGGTATGAAGCTGATGCAATATTGATCAATATGGATACATTTCTGACTTTAATGCTTGCAGGTCAGCGCCTCAGCACTCGAGCTGGGCGCCAGCACAACCACATTCTGGACCCAGACAGGCAAAGTCTACCTGAGCGAGAACCCACACCAAAAGGCCGGCGAGAATGCCACATCAGGACGAACACGAGAAGCACTGAAGAACAAGCTGACCTGGTTCTTCTCTCTCTTCATCTTCTTATACGTCGGTACCGAGGTCTCTATCGGTGGCTGGATCGTCGTCTTCATGACCAAAGTTCGCAACGCCTCTCCGTTTGCCGGCAGTGCCACCGCGACGGGATTCTGGGGTGGCATGACAGTTGGGCGTCTGGTGTTGGGTTTCGTCACCTCTCGAGTTGGTGGTTTTCGGGCAATGATTCTGTATCTCGGACTGGCCATTGCCATTGAGCTTGTCTTTTGGCTTGTTCCGAATATGGTTGTCACTGCAGTGGCATCTGCCTTGCTGGGCATGATTCTGGGTACGTCTCCTCTCTGCTGTGACTACTCTCTCATACCTACATGTATACTGACTTAGAACAGGCCCCATGTATCCTACCGCAGTGGTCCTCATGACCAAAGTCTTGCCTCGCTCTCTCCACATCAGTGCCATTGGATTTGCGACAGCCATTGGAGGCTCTGGCTCAGCTGCTTTGCCGTTCGCGGTCGGTGCCATCGCACAAGCAAAGGGTGTCAAGACTCTACAACCTATTGTCCTCGCCTCGTGCGTTGTGATGACGATTGTGTGGTTGTTCCTGCAACAGCACCGACCAAAGGATAAAGAGGAGGGCCTCAGCATGGCCGTGTTCAAGCGGCTAGGCGAACGGGTCCGAAAATTGGTCAAATAAGTCGAACCGCTTGATACTGCAAAAGGAAATGTTCACTGGCAAATGGCAAATGGCACCGGAGATTTGGCTGAATATCGTATAGAATTTAGTTGTTTGGTATTGTCTGCCTCTTATAGATGAGAGAAGCTATGAGTACTTGTAGAGTGTTTAGGTGGTGATTGCAACACAGTAAGGAGTACGTAGTATATTTAGAGAAATAACGTCGTTCTATGCCTGTTAAGCTATCTTTTCTTTCTCTTCTACATATTTTACTTATTATAAGTTCTGAGAATCCCAGTTTGGGTATAAATTCCCCCTAATACTTTGCTTTCTTCAATGCAGAAGTGATATGTAAATTCCGGGTAACGAGATCGGGGCGCGATGGCTTGTACCCCACACGCCCACTTTCCCACTAGGGGCTTGTGGTGCCTGGCAGGTACATGTACTCGTACCTTAGCTTCCATGCTGGTCTGGCTTCTGTCCCTTTCCAACCTTGACGAAACAACATCTGAAGCAGCACAACTTTGGATAACGTCGACCATGGCGCTCCGATCATGAGCCATGAACCACCGTCTCCCAAGAGGCGGCACATTCTTTCATCCATCAACCCGGAGCAGTCACCAGAGAGACGCCAAAGAGAGAATCCACGGGTCGCTTCGTCAAATGACGTCAAGCCAACCGCCGAAGATGGTGTTGACGATGCAAACATGGACGCAACAAAGCCCAGACGGTCGCGGCTGAAGCTAAAGGGCGAGAAACGTCGTCGCCGCTCTCGCAGCAACGAGCGAGACCATGAATCCAGTCGCCATCGGCATCACCACCATCGCCATCGTCGGCGACGATACCGCTCTCCCACGCCGCCGAATCCCCACGAGCCCCCGACTCTTGATCCAGACGCCGCCTTTCGAGAATCGCTATTTGATGCCATGGCTGATGATGAGGGCGCCGCCTACTGGGAAAGCGTCTATGGCCAACCCATCCACGTCTACTCTGACGACAAGGTCGGACCAGCAGGCGAGCTTGAGAAAATGACGGAGGAGGAATACGCAGCCTACGTTCGACAAAAGATGTGGGAGAAAACCAACGCTGGTCTCATTGAAGAGAGAGAGCGGCGCGCAGAAGAGCGCAGGAAGAGGAAAGAAGAAGAGAGACAGAATCAAAAACTACACGAAGAAATGGATCGCAGTCGACGCCGAGCAGAAGAACGACGCCGGAGAAGACGCTGGGTCGATGGGTGGGACGCGTATACGCAAGCCTGGTCGAAATGGGATGGAACTTTGGACACTCTCGCTTGGCCGGTGCTAAGTGGACAGCGAAAAGATGTTAACGAAGAGGCTGTTCGCGAGTTCTTCATTCATGGCATAGGCTTGGAGGATGTTGGAGAGAAGGAATTTGCTGCGAAGCTAAAGGAAGAACGAGTGCGTTGGCACCCCGACAAGATACAGCAAAAACTCGGCGTACAAAGCGGCAGCGACGTTATCAAAGATGTAACCGCCATCTTCCAGGTCGTGGACAGGCTTTGGGGACAAGCGATGAAGAAGCCTTGAGCCATGTTCTTCCCAGACACGATTTGCGACTTCGAAACCGCCAGTCTTTGAGGCGAATAGCGACCGTCGCTTTCATCAAACAAGGCCGTGTGGCTCAATGGCAGAGCGTCTGACTACGATTAGTATATCAGGAGGTTGCAGGTTCGACCCCTGTCTCGGTCAAGCAAAATTTTTTTGCTCTTTTGCTCTTTTTTCCAAATGCTATTTTCGGTAGACGCCATTACGCCAAAGTGGATAAAGCTCATGGCGCTTTTTTAGAAATGGTGGAACAAGTCACATTATGGAGCAATTAGTTGCAAAAGCGGGCACTCAAAGGTGAATCAAGAAATGACAGTGTAGTAGATTCGCCGACTAATGCAGCCTCAGACCGTTATTCATAAAGACTCATCTCAACAAAGAGCCGAGATAATACAAAACAGCTAGGAAAAAAGAAAAAGAAAAGCTCTCAACCAATGTGTGCCATGTGTGCTCTCGCGAATTTAGGGGTATTCCGTTATCCATCCTTTCTCATGTTTTCTGTTCCCATGCCTCCCAGATAGAAGTACACTCTAGTATATTCCACCCACTCCTCTCCATTTCAGCAGACTTGATTTCCTGATGATAGCATTCGCTACCTTACATGTTGGCCAGGACAGCAGCTCCGCCAATCAGGGCTCCCATTGCGATATAGGCAGTCTGGACAGGAGCAGCGTCGTGGGACTTTGTGGACGCAGCGGCGGCGGCCGAGCTGGTCGCACTGGCGAGAGAGGCGCTGAGCTTGGAGATGTCGGCGTTGACCGAGGAGGCAGCTTCGCCAGTGGCAGTGGCGGCAACGCTGCTGAGAGAGCTGAACTTGGAGCCGGCTTCGGAGGTCAGGCTGGCGATGACGCTGGAGGGTCCATCGTCGAAGATGGATTTGACGGCGCTGGCTGCGGCGCTGGCCTTGGACTCGTTGGCGTCGACTTTGGACTGGACGTGGCTCGCGAAGGAAGAGGCCTCGCCAGCCTTTTCGGAGAGCCAGGTCTTGACGTCGCCGGCCTTTCCAGTGACCCAGGTAGAGATGTCGCCGATAAAGTCGCCCAAGTCAGGAGCGGGAGATGGGGCGGGAGAGGGAGCTGGGTTGGCCTGGAGATGATGTTAGTTCGCGATGATTCTCGATGATGTTTATACTAGTTGGGTTTTGTGAATGTGGAGATGTGGAAACATGAGAGTATGTTGATATGAATGGGATTAATAGTAGAGAGGGAGATGAGCGAGTCTGATCATACCTGCACAAGGGCCGCAACGGCGAGGATGGCAAAGCTAGAGAACTTCATGGTGGATGTGTAAAAGGAAGTTGTTGTTTTGGTAGATTTAAAGTTTTCAGGAAACGATGTTCGGTGCTGCAGGAGATAGATGGGTTGCAAGGATGAGAGATATCGAAGAGATCTGGCTAGGCTTGTAATGTGGACAATGTGGAGAGCAAAAGGGAAAGTTCGAAACGACGAGGTGGGAAAGGCTGGAGATTTTATAACAAGTGCAACGCAGCTGGAAGGGTGTGCTGCGTTTGACAGCCCAGCCCTTTTTTGTAAGTAAAACTTGTGAGACAAACAGAACCAAGGAAAAACTGCCTGGGCTGCCTCACTGGGGTGTGGATGGGGAGGGATGTAACACAAGCACAGCAGGTGGCTCAGATTTCGGGATGTACTTTGGTAGCCTCTTTTTTTTTGCCCATCACCAACAACCCAACGGGGCTTGGAGCAGTGGAGAGTCTGAGGGTTAGTTAGTAGCTAAAAGTAGGGGGAAGAAGGAAGAGGAAAGATGAGACATGGGAATTTGGTGGATACCGGGATGCTGCAGTACATCATGGGAGGGTCTTGGTTTGGGCCGTTGTAAGCTTCTTTTTTTTGGAGGGGGGAGCTATGGGAACGAGAACGATCGGGCCTTGAATCTGGCCTTTTTCTTTTTTGGCTTACTGGATTGTAGATTTAAGCGAGCTAGATAGATGGAGAGCTGGGCTGGGAATGGAATCCTACGAGGGTTTGCGATTGGCGATGGAGAGCTGGGTTTGTGCTTCATGTTGAGCGAGATGCAGTGCTGGTCTAACGCCAAGTCATACAATACAATACAGAGAGGGAGGGGGGAAGTTTGAGAAGCTGCCATTGAGGTACTTGGACAAGTCATAGCCATAATGCAGAGACCAGAGTACGCTCTGTGCCGTGATGTGCTGTGTTTTCGTATGGCATCACATCATACCTCACACCTTACGGCAGCCAACGAAGTTGACTAACATGGAAATAAGATCAATGGTCAATTAGGGGGCGATGCTACTGTAACTGGTACCCAACGGGAGGGAAATCCCTGTCCGGTATAGTAATATATCGAGGGTACGTATCGCACAAGTACCGCGCCAAGATTTGGCTTGGGGCGGGACAAAAGCGAAAAGAGCCAAGATTGAGAGCCAAGTTTTTGAGGGAGCGACGAGAGTACGTACTTTTGTTGCACCAGCCACCGCCACCCCGATTTAAGAGGAATCGAGTAATGGTATCGCGATAGTTGGATTATACGAGGCATGCTGTGTACTATGAGATTTATTTTTAATTCATTATTGTATTTTTTTGATAATTGTCTTGTTTGCTTGTTATCGGTATGCCCGCACCCGCCTTTGCCCCTTCGTCTAGACAGACGCAGCATCCCCAAAGCGCCGTGTGCCAGCTCAGCAGCCGCCGTAGGATTCTGCACGCAGGGCGGCAGGGCGGCTTTTCCATGTCTCGGAGGTTTTTTGCGAGTCTGGTATGATTGGAGAATGTCTGGCCCAGTGCTGGGATGATTGGACAGAAAGTTTGGGTGTGGCAGGATTTCTTTTTTTTTTTTCTTTTCGCCTTTGCCGACGGGAGAAGGATTTCAGGAGGATTTATGCTGTTGGTTCTATCTTCTTTTTCAGCATTGTTACAGAATAGATGCTAGTTGAGGTTGCTGAAGTGGCCGCGTTTTTGAATGCAAGGCTCGCGCTTAGTAGCCGTTTTGTTGTTTTGGGTGTTGAGTGACATTGGATCCGCTACTCTTCATGTTGTTTGTGTTGGGTGCTGTGTTTGCTACATGCCGTCTATCCGTTTCAAAAGCCGCTGCTCAGCCACACTTGACATTCTCGTAGCAATTCTTTTCTTGTTCTACCTAGGTATGGAAAGTACTCTTTTCTTCAGCTCAAGTTGAACGGGTTTTAGAAAGAACCCTGATAAAAAGTCCCAAGAGGCATCTGATGTCTTAATAGATAATTACGTCACTGGTGGGCTTTTATCGCGACAACGATGCCAAATTGCCTGCGCGGATCATAATCGTGTGGATCGTCCAGCTCACATCCCCCCTGTAAGAACCCGGTCGTAGCAGGGGTTCGCCTGCAGCGCCTGTAAACGCAAAATGGGGTCATTATGGATGTGGTAATACTGTATCTGAGGTCTTGAGAAGGGCGCAATAGATTCAGAACAAGATATCTTGGCTGGAACCTGAGAGACATATACCTGTCATGGTGATGATGACAATGACTCTGGTGCCCATGAGGCGTGTCTTGAGCGAGACCGTTGAATGAGTGGCTAATTCACGCCCGTAGTACAAAGCGACGCTGTGCCAAGGAGCAATAACGGTCGACTTCAAGGCTTGTAGTACCACGGAAAAGTCCGTCAATTACATCCAAGATGGCATCAATGTCTCATAGCTGCGCAATTCATACGTGAAGCATTGTGGCCGGGCATTCTTGTGCCACGACAACGGCATCCCGAACCGAGACATTTGCCTCGAAGCCAAGAAATCACATAATGCTGCGTCTTCACAGCCCCTACCCTCGCACGGGCACGCAGGATTGTTGCATCCCTTGTGGTAGCTGTGTTTGTATTCACCGCTCTATGTTCGAGAAGCCGTGTATGCCGTGGAATTCTACGCTGTGTGCCGTTTGTGTAGGTAGGTATTCTATATCAGTAATTTGGTCAAGATATCTAATTTTCGATTTCCCCATTCATTAATGCAGTACCTGTGCTAATAGTTTAGGCAGAATATCATCACATCTAGCATGGTACTGCCCATTAAACTCATCGGCCTTGGCCGTGTCGATCAAACGGCCCTCATCAAACTTAAATGGCATTCCATGTCACATCTTGAACCAACCCCCGTATCTAAAACCACCTTCTCCTTCCAACTCTGTAATGATGAACCGCTCAATCTAGTACAATAGTGAACATCATCATCATCATAATCATCTACATCATTTCAACCCCTCCTCTGTACATCAAGTCCTCAATCAATCCGAGACCCAACCATCTGACCATACTCGTACACTGTTCGATCGACATTAACAGCCCCCCCAGAGTGTCATCCATGGATCGCATCATCCCTGTTGTACGTAATACCGGTACCTGCGCTGAAAGTACCTCTAAAAAGCTTCCGGCCCGCCTAAGAAATGCTCCGCAGCGGGCCATGCTGCGGCTACTTTAGTTTCTACGTGCCGCTCTCACCATCGTGAATTTTTGCTAAATTCTCAGCCACGCCTCGTCATTCCGTTACGCAGAAAATGGCAGCAAGACATCGTGAACGCGTGTACAATTCGCCTCGCATGGTCGTATGACTCGTTACACAAAAATTTCCACCACCATTTACACAATGTGTTTAGCAACAAGAAGATGGAAAGAAAAAAGACGCTGCCGCTACCCGTAGTAAGTAAGCCATTGGCCGCGTAACTCGTACGTCCCCTCATATTCCAAACATAACTCCAGTCTCCAAACGCCCCCAAGCAACACGCAATCAAACCTCCCTATAAGGCGAAATGCCCTTTTTCAGCTCTGCCACAATCTCGGCAGCCTCATCAGCTCCTCGAGCCTCGAAATCGTAGCGTTTGCTCTCTGTGGCTTTGTAGACGACGAGCTATTTTTGGACATGTCAGTGGTTAGACAACAAATCTAAACGAGAGCGAGGCTGAGTGAGCTCGCCACGCAACAACAACTCCACATTCTGCGGGAAGCCATCACGAAGAAGAGAAAGGAAAAAAGGTAGTGAAGAAAGTTGGCAGTCGGTAGCTTACCTTGACGTTGGTGGGATGCTTCCGAGGCACCTTGCATCCTATCACGTTGCTGAAGTGCACCGTCGTCGTCTTGCCTCCACCTTCTTGAACGGCCTTGCCTCCAGAGGCCGGCACAATGTGAATGTACTCACCATCAATCACCAGCACCCTTTCGCTCATTCCCACAATCCGCATCGGCTGTTTGCGCCAGACCGTGTACCTCTTGTAGTTGGCACTGGGGAGCTCGTCTGGCTGGATGACCTCGCGCGCCAACGGGTGCGAGCCAGTCGTGTAGCCCTTCTTGTGGCCCTTTCGCGGCGCCGGCGCGTCCATCATCGGCACCACCTTGGGCGACGAGGTACCTGGCGAGCCCGTAATGGCCAGCGGCCCGTCCGTCGCAAACCGACGTCTGTAGAGCTCCAAATCCGTCACATTTCCTATCGACGACACTGGCCGATCCAGCATGACAAGTGCTCCCGATCCTGGCATCTTCAACACGTGGTTGGCCTTGTCGAGGTGTCTCTTACGGCATACTAGATCCAACACTTCCGCAAAATAGGTATCAGTAGTGATGTCGAGCGTCACCATCTGACCGGCCGCCACGTCAGACGACATGATGTAGATCCGTAGCAACTTCTGCTGGCCCCGCATCGCGTTTGACACAGTCGTGCGCGTTTGAGGGGCATCCGCCAAAAGTGCGTTTGGCCGGTAAGCCGTCGTCAATATCGGGTTCGGGCGGGGATGCACAGACGATGGCGGAGATGACATGCCACTGGCATTGGCACTGATACCGGCGCTTGCGCTCTCGCTCTCTCTTCTCATAAGCGTCCCCTCTTCTGCAATGCTGTCTTGAGAGGGCTGTGCTTCCTCTTCCTCGTCTTCCTGAGGTGTTATTCTCTGGTTGGCCTCGTATTCTGATTCCGTAGCAGCCACAATGGCAAACTCATCGTAGACTTTTGAGTTGGACCGCATTCGCCCGCCGCCCCTCATGTGGGCGTTGTTGACGGTAGTGGCTGTTGTCAGAGGTTTTGTCCGGTCAAACGGCGGGAAATCATCGTCGACATCGCCGCCTTCTTCCACCATTCTGAGCGTATACCAGTTGATGTTGCGCTTCTTAGGAGCAATAGGAGGCTCTCTCTTCTCTTCGTTGTACTTATACAGGCCCAAACCGATCAAGTCGGCTATGGTAACGGCTCTCTCCACCCCCTGGCCATTTTGCACTCTGGGCCGGATGAGCACTTCCAGAAACTTGTTAGGTGTCTTGGAGAATGCGGCATAGATGCGGATAGTCATGGCCCCTTGCGTTCCCTCTCCATTTAAATGAGCAAACTTCTGAAAGGGCACACTTGACTTGTACCGCTTGGCTTTAATCGCTGCAGAGAGCAGACTTTGAGGTTGAACGACGCTGAGGGGTCGGATGGTGCTCATCGGTCGTGGAGGCGGCAATGCTTTGAAAACTGATGAAGGAGCAGGAGCTTGTGATATTCGAATCGTAGACTGCCTGGTAAAATTCCTCGGAGGTGTACCCACCACCTGCCGAGTAGGGGATGCGTCCATGGGGTTGTTTCCCACGACATCGAGAATGGAGGCCTCGTCAATGCTTGCAACGTACTCTCCCGACATGTCTGAGCCCTCGTCCGAGTCATCATCGTCCTCTTCCTCTTCGCGGAGTAGTGAAGGGTCGGCGAGCTGCACACCTGGCGAAGGCTCTTCGTTGATCTTATCTTGCATCCTCATTGCCCTAGTTGCCGCTCGTGCGGCCTCTCTGTGCCTGTACGCGACTGGTACGTCAAACTCGTTCTCGGAGGACACTTCGCTGCTGGTCACTGTGTCTCGTCGTGGCCGCCCCGGCAAGATGTTGAGCGATGACTGTGAGCCCCGCCTGGGGGCTCGGGGAGAAGTATTCATGGGTTGAAGGTGCGATGCCTGACCAGGCGAGGATCCCGCGCGGTGTCGTACGGGCATCTTGGCAAACTTTATCTGCTGAGCCGCCCGATGTTCAGATTCATCCTCGCTCTCGTCGCTAAAGTCGCTGCTATCGTCCTCCTCCATCTGCTCACGGCGCCTGCGCCTCTTGGTTGCGGCTCCCGGACCCATGGTGTCGGCGCCTCCGCCCGTAAGCAAACCGCCATCTTCGAAGCCATCTTCCAGCGTCAGACCAGCTTGCCGCGGCGCCTGGAAATACTCTGATGCGATGGCTGTGGGGATCGGTGGAGAATGCGTGCGTTTGACATGTGAGGAGTTTGGCCGCCAGCCAGCTGACTTGAATGGCACGGTGTTGATGCTGCTGTCGTTGACGCTGATGAGTCGCTCGCCTACACCGTCGGCGATTTCGTTGAGGTAGCCGGTGCGAAGCTGGTAGGTTACAAGCCTAAAGCGGAGGATCTGGTTAGCCCTGCGCATCAACAGTAGTCGACGAACCATGTCCATCGTCCCATGGGACCTCCCGACTCACTCTTCTAGCTGGATGAGAGACATGGTGAAGGATGGTGGTTGAAGCAAGCCGGCGAAGCGGTCGGGGCTATTTCGAGCTGATGTCGCGTTGATGGGATTGAATTTGATGTCTAGTCATGTGCCATTGAGCGCTCACATGTTTGCCCAGCACAAGCCGGGCTTGACAGGGAGCAAAGGGTGATGGAGAGACGTTGCTGGAGCGAGGTCGAGGTCGAGGGAAGCTTATCGTGGGGTAGGATTATCAGGACCCCTGCTTTAGCGCCTGAAGCACTCACATGCGCTAAAGCGACCGAATAGCTGCCGTTTCATGTATCCACCACACGTCACTTTCATCGAGGTGCAACTCGAGTTTTCTGCTTCTGCAACTCTTTGATAGCCACGACTTGCAATCGCATCCTCATAACCGTAACCACACAACCCAACAGCCCACCCTAAGCTTCTCAACAGCAGTATGGGTCTTGTCGATTATTCCGAATCCGAATCGGAGCCCGAGGTTGACGCGCCGAAGCCCGCCGTCAAACCTGCCCCGAAGAAGCCTGCGTTCCAAAAAGTCGTCGATCGATCAAACCCGGGCAAAATCATCGTCAATCTCCCCCAGGCGGCCTCTTCCAACGACGAGGGCGCATCAAATGGCGATGGACCACCGGCGAAACGCGCGCGCACTGGTGGGAGTGGCGGTCTCTTTTCCGGCTTCAACTCGTTTCTCCCGCCGCCAAAGAACGCGGCAAAGGCGACGCTGAGCAAACCCTCAAGTGGCCAAGCTCGCCCAATGATCAATCTCAAGACCAGTGCCGAGAAGGGCTTCAGCCGTGATGAAGAGCCTTCAGGCACCTCTAGCAACGCAGATGCTGCGCCTGGAGGACTGAGCTTGCCACCTCCTAAACGATCAGCCGAACCATCAATACCGGATACGATGAAGCCCGCCGAGGAAGTCAAACTTGTGGGGAAACCGTTGATGTTTAGGCCACTGTCTGTTGCGCGGAATACAAAGAAGAAGCCTATCAAGAGTACGGCCGCTCAGGCGCCCGCAGCTTCAACGGCGAAATCAGTAGCCTCAACTCAAGCCGCAACCTCAACGGCTAGCACAGCGCCAGAACCGGTTGCAGCTCCAGCGCCGCCTCCGAAAAAGACATCACTGTTCTCACTGCATGTAGAAGAGCCGTCAGCTCCAGCATCGGCGTCAGTAGAAAGGGGGGCGTATGAACCACTCTTCGAAACTGAAGAATCCGCGAATCCATATGCTATGAATGGCCCAGACCCTTATTCCCAGCAGATAAACAGTGGTCAGATGGCTACCACCGCAGTGGCACCAGATACGAGAACAGAGTCGTTGGACAGCATCGCCAATGATTTGAATCTTTCCGCCGCAGCGAGACGAGAGCTGTTTGGAAGGGGAGGCCAAGGACAGACGGCACAGAAACTCATCAACTTCAACATGGATCAGGAATACCAACACAACGAAGAGCTCAGAGCCGCTGGCGAACAACAAACGCACAACCCCGTCCGCGCCATAGCCAGCGGCAAACACAGTCTCCAGCAGTTGGTGCGGAATGTGTCCAACCAACGAGAGGCCCTGGAGGAGAGCTTTGCAAAAGGCAGAAGCAACCGCCGGGAAGCTTCAAGCCGCTACGGCTGGTAATGAAAATTTCAACGGCATTCTTGTGATTTGGATACGTCAAACTTGTTTTTTAGCGACATGAAATCATTGAAGTGTATTTTTTTCCTCCCTAAATGTGTGCGAATTACATCGCCAGAATACCCTCCCCCCGGAGAAGAAAACGCCTATTCACCGCGCTTGCCCAAACGAAAGTAGAACTAATAGTATATAACATGAGATTTTTGAAGAGAAGAATGAAAAAACGTTCATATGCCACGTTACTTTAGTCAAACATCTTCTGAGAAGAAAAAAGGGGGGGTATCAGAAGGTTTCCACCGCAGCTGTTTTACCTATATTCAGCCCGTTGCCGCCCATGAGGAAACCCCATTCTCCCCGCGTCACGGGCGATATGTCGTCGTATGCGTGAGGCGTCATGGGCCCTATGGCGGGTGAGTGGGCTTGCAAGTCCTGGTTGGTTCCTGGACTGAGCATCTGGTCGATTGTAAACCTGCTATTCCACATGGATGCGTTAGATCGATCAATAGGCCGTGCCGTGTGGACTTCCTCATCGGAGTCGTTGGCCTTTACTGCTATTGACTTTTCTTCTTCATCTGGGATTTCAGGTTTGGGTGTGAAGTCGGTCTGTAACTTCAGCGAGGGGCCGATCCTGCGAGGTGTCGGCGGCCGGGAGAGTTTGACGGCCGTCATGGCGACTTTCACGATGCCCTCATCGAGGATTGTGCTCGAGGGGCTGATGGCGCCGTCCTCCCAGTCATCGACGAATTTGTTCTTTGGAGGAAGATGGAGCACGAAGGGTTGGGGTGGACGGTCCAGGGGCATACCGGCGATGCCGCCGACACGGTCAGCACCGCCGTAAGCTCGCCGATACATGCGGTCGAGCTCGGTGATGGCGGTGTTGCTGACGCTGAGCCAGTCGTAGGACCGAAGGAGGTCCGCTCTGGTGACCTTTCGGCCGTTGTTGGCCAGGACGTAGCGGCGCAGCTCGTCGACGGCGTCTTCGAGGCGTAAGGCCGAGGATGTTTTGGAGTAGTTGGATAGAGCGCTCTTGATGCTGTAGAGGCGGTCGAGAGTGAGTAGAGTCAGGCCGTCTGACGAGAAGAGAATTTCGTTTTGGACGACGGAGCTGTGGAAGAGCTGGGTGCTGAGATCGCGGGTGCTGGGGCTTGTGAAGGGGACAAGCCATCCGCTCCTGGAGACGAAGCCTTTGTTAATACATTTTCTTCTCTTCTCTCTTTCTCTCTCTTCCCCTGGTTCACACTCTCTTTCGAATCTCTACTGAGATTGAAAACTGGGGAGCATGTATTGCGCTTACCCAACGCCAAATTTGTTCCCCGCCTTGATGAGGGTGCTCTTCAGAATCTTCTCTGTTCGAGGCGACACATCGCCCGAATGGAAGCAGCGGAGGCCAGTGCAATTGGGTGTCGGCGGCCCATTGCTATCGGTGGTTGTCAATGACGATGTCGTGGACGGCGTCATCGGGGGTGGCGACAAGGGCGTGGTGGGGGAGAGCGGCCACCGGAACCGAGGACTCGGCGATGGCTCGGTGATGGGAATAGGATACGAGATAGGCGGCACGGCGCTCCTAGGACTCGAGCCAACGACATGCTGCGAGGCGGATCGCATGAGATGCTTCAGAGCTACAACGGGGCTGGAGAATCCGAGCCGACTGCTGCTGCTGGAGCTGCTGCCACCGGTGGGCAGAGGCGAGTCCGGGGTTCCGGGCATCGAATGGGGGGTTGGCGAGGGGATCGAGTTGAGCAGCTGGTAGTCTCGCTTGACGATGATGAGGGTCAGGTGGACGGCCTTCTTCGCCAGTTTGCTGGATGTGTACTCGAGCACGGGGACGAGATGAGGCGCGATGTGGTGGGCGTCGAGAACGGACGGGCCGGCCTCGAGGGGGGAGGAAATGCGGTCCTTGAGCGGCGCCATGGTCTGGATCTCATTGAAGGGATCACACAAGAAGATATGCAAAAGGAGAGTGAGTCAGACAGAGAGAAAGTCGTCGCCCCAGAAATGCCTCTTCCCAGCTTCTTCGACGTTTAATCATACCCCTCCTCTAGGGTGAAGAAGAAGAATCTGGTTCGATGCTACTGCTGCTTCTACTGCCGCCGCCGTCCGGGACCCGACGTCGTGGAGAGCAGAAGAAGAAGCGGAGCCGGAGACGGACGGCCGGCGCTCAAGATATATCAATCTTTTGGGGATCAAAACAAGTCAACAAGCCCTATCGAACAAAGAACAACACAGGCAGGGCCCGCAATGTCACCTGAAGAAGAGCCCCAGAAGTCAAATCAGCGGAGCCTTGCCCCTGCGTCGAGTTATTTTTGACAATAGAAACCGTTGCTTTTTTTGCTTTGTTCGAAGAAGTGGAAATACCAACAACGCTAGGCCGGCCCATGCAGCAAGCCCGGCGCCTAACCGGGGGATGGAGGGGGGGATACACACGAGACGCCTGCTGCTAAGCTTTATATGGAGCAAGGGTAGGGGAAGAGATGCATATTCACACACGTTGTTGCCGGGGCATGGGAACATGTGGCCGGCCCTGGATCGAAGAGAGAGAGAGAGAGTTTCCACTTACATGGACGCCATGCAGAGGGAAATGGAATTGTGAAACTCGCCCTGTTAGGCGGCCCCGCTGCGGGAGGGCAGGTTGGGAACCATTCGGAAAAGCTTGTCCAGCTTGTTGACGAGTGAGGCAAAACATGTTTGTGTGTTGTCGGTCACGTCACGATGAAAAAGGCTGACAGGATTCGGGGGGGGAGGGTTTCACAAACGAGCCTCAGACGTCAAGTGTCCTACCAACAGAGAGTCCTACAGTACAAGGCAGCAGCCGCAAAAACAAGAAACAAGTGATGAGCAACACAACAAGGTGATTCCCAAGGCCTGGGGTTATTTTCTGCAATGCTCTTGTTTTGGGCTGCTCGTCACACCCCTGTCACCGCTAAGATTCGATATTGATGGTGGGGAGCGGTGTCTGATTCGTCGGTCGCGTCACAGGCCGGCGGCTAAACAAGGTTGGGGCCTATTTTTAAAGACGGGATTCTGAATGGTGATTGGTCGGACGAGTGTTTGTCGATGCGCTGGGAAACCTTGTATCGAACAATCTGCATGATGCTTTAGCGTTGGTGTTTCCGAGAGTCGGTTGGGATTGTGATGCGATGGGCAAGGGGGGAGGGACAAAGGGAAAAAAGAGTGCGGGTTTTTTCTAGAATGGGGTTAGGTGATGTGATATGGGAGAAACTGGTGGGACAATAACAATGAGGAAACTAATGATGCTATTTTTAATGTTTCTGGATGGAACGGAAATGCATTGCGACGTTGGTTTCGGAGTTGATGGCGATGGGGGGTCTTGTTTCGGGCCCCTCCTTTTTGTCATTTCTTTTCCATGTGGGAGAAGGAGAGGAAGAAGCTGGATCTAGTGGGGATATGGCGGGGTTGTTTTCTTCTTTTTCTCCTTGGGATTGATGCGTTGTCCCTGCATAAGGAGAAAGGCTAGATTCGATCGCTGGGATTGTTGTTGGTGTGGTTTTGATGCGGCTGAAAAGGTAGCGTGTGATTGAGGTTGAAGAGGGTGTGCAGGTGGTGATGGTGAGTGGATTGTATTGTGACGAGTGACGCTGTGGCTGGATATGCTGTTTCAGTTGATGCTGTTTGCCGATGATATATTGGCTTTGGATAGGTAGATGCTGGATCTGTTCGGTGAATATCTGCATTCTTTATTGGAATCATGTTAATTAGTTGCCACTTCACTTTTGCTGCAACGTGTTGGAAACAGTTGTTTTTAGCATCATATCAATTAAAGACTATCGTGTACTCAACTATCCAACTAAAACTCGCTCACGCCAAAACTCGCGTCAGTGTAAAACACACAAAGGAAATCTATGGTATCCACCCAATTAGAACATCCTGGAGGTAACAGTTGAAAAGCTTTCTCCCAAGCTTAGTAGAGGTCCTTGTAGGTAGCCTTGATCATGTCGGCACCCTTCTCGCCAATCATGTAGACCGAGTTCTGGATTCGGCAGTCGGGGATGACGGGCATGATGGAGGCGTCAATGACACGCAGGTTCTTGACACCGTGGACCTTGAGGGCCGGGTCGACGACACCCTGCTCAATGTTCTTGGAGAGACGGGCACTGCCGCAAGGGTGGAAGGCGGTCTGGCATCGGTCGAGGACGACCCTGCGCATCTCCTCGTCGTTGTCGAGGGGCATGTCCCAGGGGTACTCGTCGACAACGAGGTCCTTGAAGCCCTCGCCCTTGGTCAGGAGGTCGTAGCTGAAGCGGATACCCTCGCGCATGGCGATGATGTCGAGCTCGCTCTCGAAGAAGTTGAGGTTGATGTTGGGGTTGTCCAAGTAGTTGTTGCTGGCCAGGGTGACCTCACCGGGCTTGGAGATGGGTCGCACCAGGTCGACAACGACGGTGGTGTGAGCACCGACCTTGGGGACGGGGTAGTGCCACTGGAAGGCGCTTCCGAAGATGGAGACAAAGTCCAGCTCGAAGTGAGGCTGGCCATCGGGGCAGAGAGGGTCCTTTCCACCGTTGGCCTTGACGGCGGCGCTGTAGACGGGGTCCTTGGCAAGGTACTTGTCAATGCGAGGGAAGCCAACCATCTCGAGGAAGCCAGAGCCAACAGGGCCGGAGAAGTCCTTGTCGTAGGCGGCGTGGGCCTGGACGTTGGCCTGGTTCTTGCGGAGGATGGTGTTGTCCATGCCGTACTCGTCCTTGACCTTGAGGACGAAGGGCACAGCCGGGTGGTCAATCAGGTTCTGGCCGACGTGGCGGGAGTCGACAATGCACTCAATGTTGTGCTTGGCCAGCTCGCGAGCGGGACCGATACCGCTGAGCATGAGCAGCTGAGGGCTTCCGTAGACACCCTGAGACAGGATGACTTCGCGGTCGGCGTAGAAGCTGAGCTCCTTGCCGTCGGCGCCGACAACGGTGACACCCCTGCAGGTGCGGTCGGCGTAGTCGATGAGGAGCTTCTTGGAGTGCACCTCGGTGAGGACGGTGATGTTGGGCTTGTTCTTGAGGAAGAGGAAGCTGCCGTTTCGCTGACCCTTGTAGATGGTGTCGGCGCAGTGGTACAGGCCAATCATCTCACCATCGTAGATGTTCTCAGTCAGGGGCTCGCCCATGGAGGTCCAGGCCTTGGTGAGGGCATCACGGAAGGGAGCCATCTCAGGGAGCAGTTCGGCGTGGGAGACATTGATGGGACCGCCAGTGCCAATCTTGGCGAGCTCAGGGTCGTAGAGGCCCTCGTCGTCGTGGTAGGTGACACTCTTTCGCAGGTAGGGGACAAGAGGATCCCAAGTCCACTCCTCACCACCGTACTCAGCCCACATGTCAAAGGTAGGCTTGCATCCGGGGATCCAAGTGAAGTAGTTGAGAGAAGAGCTGCCACCGAGGATCTTGCCACGGGTGTTGGGCTTCTCGATACGCTCGTAGTCGTCACGCTTGACAACGGTGGTCTTGTAGGCCCAGTCATGCTTGCTGCCACGGAGGTTCATGGCGTTGGAGGGGGTCATGATCTCCTTCAGCTGGTCGGGGTTGGCAACACCGGCCTCGACGATGAGGATGCGGACATTGGGGTTCTCAGCGAGACGACCGGCAACGGTGTTACCGGCAGTGCCGCCACCGACGACGATGAAGTCGAAGCGGTCACCAGAGTTGACGGGAGTAGTGGAAGGCATGATGATGATGATGTTGTTTGTTGTTTGATTGGATTGGGTGTTAGGAACTGGTTTGTGTGAGGTGGTTTGATACTGAGCAACTATATATATGTTGGATGTAGATGCTGTATTGAAAGGTGTATTTGAAAGATGAAATTAAATGTTGATGCTTGATTGTTGGATCGATTGCTTTGATGTGTTGATTGATTGCTTTGATGTGTTGATTGTGTTGATGCTGTTGTGAGTGATGAATCCCAAAACCAATGCCGTCCACCACCTCCCTCTTATATCCTTCATCCCTCACAGCTTCACATCTCCAAGCCATCGTCATCGCCTCTAGTCTCTACAAAACCTCGGGTCTTCGGCATCCCACTAAACCGCATCAGATACGCCATCTGCATATCCTACGCGAGCCTGCCGGGCGTCGCCATGCAAGATCTAATGCAGCTGAAAATCCACCCACTCTAAATGACGACTGGCACTATCAGGTAGTGAGTGTAAGAGTGTAAGCCCAAAGAAAAAAGAAGCCGAACTTTGTTTTCTTCGGGTACAGCGCAAAGGGCCCCACCATGGCGAGGCTGAGCCGCCCGTTTCTCGGCATCAAGCCACAGCCGGGCTCCAGATGCTCATTGGCAGATAATACCAATTCTACGTCATCCCCTGCAATCCCGCGTCTCCCATTGGCGCATTATCCCTGTCAGGCTCGCGGCAGGCTCGCGGTGGCTCGCTGCGGTTCGGCGTCGCTGTCGGTGGGGCCCTCCGGAGATTTCTCGTCGTCCAATCAGCGTCTCCCCCTTGCTTCGGCTGCTGTGGCTGCAGCAACGCCTCCGATTGGTCGAGAAAAATGCCTCCTATTTCTTGGTGAATTTTTCTTGGAGTGTCACTGTGCAGTTGGCGTGTATGCCGAACTTCCGAGTTAGAGCCTGCCGGCGAGATTTGCAGCAGATTTTTGGTTTTTGCAATAGTTTTATTCGTCCATCTTAATTTGAGCTGCATAAGGCTGATGGCTAGCCAAAAGAACGATGTCACGAAGTTAGGGGTGCTGGGTTGTGAAGTCTATCACGGAGATGTCAAGACACGCTGATTGGAGACTCATGTCAAGACTCCTCTCCTAAAAGCTAAGCTATCTAACAAGTACATACAAGACGGGCAAGCGAAGCACTTGCAGGGCTTGATACGGATACTTCGTACTAACTACCTGATACTGCTCCGTAGGCTGGCTTTTAGCTGGCTTTCCATTGGCTCCGGCTCTGCAGGCTCAGGTCCCGATTGTGGACCGAGACGGCTCGGCCCCACTCTTATGACCGAAAAGTTTGCGACGGTTGGAACTCGGAATCGGGAATCGGGAGTCAAGTGTCATGCACAACTACGACATAGACAGACTTGAGTATACTCGATCGGGTCTATAGCTTAGCTACAACGTGTTGGTGTGAAGCGAATACATGTCATAGCCATTGCCGAAGTAAGAACGAGACAGTAGGACGTAGATAAAACTAGCAAAGCAGAAATCAAGTATATCAGTCTATTCATCCCCGAGGCTCATTGCACATCAATCATCTTCCTTTCCATCTGTGTCACTCTCCTCCCTCCTGAGACTTACAGAGACTTAGTCTATATCGCCACTCTCATAATCTCAATACTCCATCAACATGACTTCCTTTTACACCGGCGCCGAGGGTATGCCTATCTCTCCTCATTTCCACCCAATAACATCAAAGACTCTACTCTTTAGCCATCCAATTGTTTCGACTAACACCATGTCTTCCCAGGTTGCCCCTACCCCAATCCTTCCACAAGCGTTCAAGTCCGCAACCCCTCAGGTGGTGTTGGAGGCCTTGTGTTGCTTCAGGATACCCAGTTGATTGAGACCTTGGCTCACTTTAACCGCGAAAGAATTCCCGAACGGTACGAAAAGATACTCCAACGTAACATCAATCTCGTAATCTCAAGTACACAGTGACTAACATGATACTTTCGATTTCAGAGTTGTCCATGCCAAGGCTGCTGGGTAAGCCCGTTCTCACTTATACGCAGATATACAGCAATCAAGTCAACTAACAGTCTAAACAACCAGTGCTTATGGTGAATTCGAGTGTACACATGACTGCACCGACATCACTTCTGCCAGCTTCCTCAACACCATTGGCAAGAAATCAGACGTCCTGCTCCGTATCTCAACTGTTGGCCCCGAGCGAGGCTCCGCCGACACCACTCGCGATGTCCATGGTTGGGGCATGAAGATCTACACTGACGAAGGAAACCAGGACTTTGTCTGCAACAACATTGTGCGTCGTTAGAGTGACAACTGGTTGATTTAGTTTGTCTGCTAATGCATCCTATAGCCCGTCTTCTTCGTTCGAGACCCCATCAAGTTCCCTTCGCTTAACCGCTCTCACAAACGCCACCCCCAAACAAACTTGGCTGACTCGGATATGGTACGTAATTTGTCTATCTAGACTGCTTCTTAGAGGCCAAAGAGGATATGCTAACGTGGATATCTCGCTTAGTTCTGGGAGTAAGTAAACTTTTCAAATCAAACCAACGGCATAGTGTTCTCCTCAGATGAAATAAGAAACGCCCGTCTAACGTGATGTTACCTACAGCTTCCACCTCGGCAACCCCGAAGGTATCCACGCCCTCATGCACCTGTTCAACGACCGAGGCACTCCAGCTTCTCTGCGTAACATCAACGCCTACAGCGGCCACACATACAAGTTCACCAAGGAGGTAAGATGAGAATTTCCTTCCTACTTCAGACTAGGCCTGGACGCAACAAAAGATGCTAATTAAGTCGATTTTTTTCAAAAACAACAGGACGGCAGCTTCAAGTACATCAAGCTCCACCTCAAGGCCCAAGATGGTGTCAAGAACTTCACCGCCGCAACCGCCACCAAGGTTGCGGGCGAGAACCCGGATTTCCTCACCCAGGACCTCTTCGAGGCCATCGAGCAGGGCAACTTCCCCAAGTGGGACGTCTTCGTGCAGGTCATGGACCCCAAGGAGGCCGAGACGTACAAGTGGAACATTTTCGACATGACCAAGGTCTGGCCTCACAAGGACTACCCGCTTCGCCAGATTGGCGTTCTGACGATGAACCGTAACGTGAGCTTACCCCTCATTTTTTTCTTGTTTCTTCCTCGCTTGGTGCTTGGTTTTCGAAAAAGAGGAGTTATCACTAACCTTCGCTGTCTAGCCTCAAAACTACTTTACCGATATCGAGCAGGCTGCATTTTCGCCATCCACCATGGTGCCCGGCATTGCCCCGTCTGCTGATCCCAGTATGTGTTACAAACTAGGTCGGTCCTTTTTTTTTCAGCTGCTAATCAAATCCCCTCTTCAAAATTACAGTCCTGCAGGCTCGCATGTTTGCCTACCCCGATGCTGCCCGATACCGTCTCGGTGTTAACTACCAACAACTGCCGACAAACCGCAGCAAGGCGCCCGTTTACACGCCCTACCAGCGCGATGGCTTCATGAACTTCACAGACAACTACGGGGCCGACCCAAACTACGTCAACTCGTCGCTCAAGCCCACAACTTTCAAGGCCGCCGGCAAGATTAACTCCACCATCACTGAACACGAGAAGTGGGTTGGCGAGGTCAGCAGCTTCACGAGCGAGATCACTCCTGTGGACTTTGAGCAGGCTACAGCCCTGTGGCACGTCCTTGGCACCCAGGAGGGTCACCAGGACCGGTTCATTAACAACCTGGCTGGCCATCTGTCCGGAGCCAAGAGTGCTCAGATCCGAAGCAGGGTCTATGGTGAGTTAACGAAATGATATTTCCCCTGTTGACGGAGATTTTTGAGTGCTAATGGGTGTGGCGGTAGAATATTTCTCGTATGTGGACAAGGATCTTGGAGCTCGCCTCCGGGAGGTCACTGAGGCCAAGGTCGCCGCGTAAATTGCCAGGGATAGGGACATGGGCTGTAATTGATTCATAGATACCTAGGAATGGCAAAAAAGATACTTGGGACCTTGTTTTCTCCTGTGATTTGGAATGTAATGGTCAGCATACATGAAAATAAGAGCAACATAATCAGCATAATCAACATAATCAACATCCCAATGTCTCCATACGTGTTCACTTTTTCAACATCAACTAGATGTACTAGCTTGTTTACTGGCCTCTTCGGCTGACGCGGCGCATTTCTGGTTTAAACCTGCCCGTGCTCCACAAAATTATGGTTGATTTCTCTTAAAAATATCCATGATAAGAATCTTCTGTATGGTGGGGAACACCAGGGCCTATGAGGCCTCTCCTTCATACACTCCACGAGTCAATGTGCCAGTCTAACAGGCCCTTCTTGACATTCCC
Organism: Trichoderma camerunense; assembly: GCF_050948025.1. Taxonomy (NCBI): domain Eukaryota; kingdom Fungi; phylum Ascomycota; class Sordariomycetes; order Hypocreales; family Hypocreaceae; genus Trichoderma; species Trichoderma camerunense. The sequence continues at coordinate 247,024 of NW_028145348.1, forward strand.
CCGGTTGTGTCTGCCGAATTTGCCTCTTTGTAGGCCCCAATACAAAGTCCTAACCTTCTCTTGACAGCTGCCAATCTGTATCGTCGTGTACCAATTCCAGATCTTGGTGTAGTAGCACAGGACTATCTATGTAGTATTGGCAGCTAGTAACACACCAGGAGCTCTCCAGGGGTGTTCACAGATCTAAACAATGTAGTTTTCATGTCTTCGCTGGACAAGACAACGTCTTGCGGAATGTGGGGGGGCTTGATGCCTCACTTACAAGATGCCGGAGGCAATAAAAGACACGTAAATGAGGAGAATGCTACTCCATTTTTGCAATTGTCTCCTCTTCATCTGCCTAAAAGTTTCTTGCAGCGCTAGTAGGTCACAGGTAAGACGTGAGACTTTTACACGAGATTTTGAGGCGCGATTTCGTGCTCGCCCTGTTTGTAGTGTTGAGTTCTTGGACAGCTACGTCTACTCCATACAGCTGCAACACATTAGCATTCCCACATGCCAACCGTTCTTCGGCAGTAGCACCTGTGGGGGTGAAGCCGCATCAACCGAGTCATTCATCCCACAGGGACACCGGGAGTGTTCGCCAGGCACCCCCTTGTAAGCGATCTAGATACTTGTTGATGTACCTATCGGCCGAGCGGTGGCGGATTTTGAATGATCCCACGTCTAGCGGTCCATCTCATTGCCACTTTGGCCGAGAGATGGGGTAGTTTGTGTCCGCGGACAGACTCGGAGGCCCCTGGGCGCGATGGAAGTGGTCGCGTCAGGGGGGGTTGTGTATGGTGTCCCTGCGGACCCCTGTTTTCGTCAGATACTATTGGATCGTGATCCAACAATTTTCCCGCACTCTCACAGCATGGACATCAAGGACAGAATGCAAGAAACACGAGCCGGGCAGACGTCATAAGCGCGGGGGTTTTACGGATGCATTCCTACATTTGTTGGGAAGACTTCTTGAACCACCCTCGCGATGAGAAACACTCGGCACGCTCTTCCGGGAAAAGCATTAGCACCACGATTGATTGCTAAGACCAGCATTACGGCTGCCACGTCAGTGCGGGGGATGAATATGGTGGGCGACTGAGTGGAATAATTGGAAGAGAGAGATGGTCCTTGATGCACGTCTTGAGCACGTTGTTGCGATAGGGTTGTTTGGAAATCAGGCTGATTTAGCCTACTCATTGGGCAGCGCCGACTCTAACTGCAGCTGTCTATCTCTGGTATCTGTACTATTGCTGCTCTCTTCTTGACTCTGGTACTATCGCTGCCTCCCTTCTCATATCTGCCACTACCGTTCCCCCCTCTTCTCGTATCTGCTACCATCACATTTGTCTTCGGGCCAACCATCAATATTCTTTGTCTTCAAGCCAACCATTGACATTCATCACGCGAGGACGGCGATTCAGCAGTTCCCAATTATCTGACAGACCAGACATCGCTGCGAGCCGTGCGTTGGTCCATTGTATATCAATCATCAGCTTCATCTTGACTGCGTCATCTGCCGGCATATTGAGGCTGAATACTTGCCCGGTCTCGAGAAGGGAGGAGCTGTATTCTTGTGATTCAGCAATAGGATCATCGTCTTGCTCTGTTATCTGAAGCATTTCCTGGATCATATCACGGTCTGGCTGAGCAGGATCTTGTGGACTAATATCATGACCCCTAGGCATCCAATAAAACTGTAATTGAATGGCGTGATAACCTACTTCATGAGAAAAAGGAATCATGCCTAAGTATTTAAGACCAATGAGACATTTCCTCCACCAGTCTCGAAGAGTCGGATGCAGGCAAAGCATGTTCCAGGCTTTGTCAGAGCAACCAAGCCCCGAACCAAGAAGCCCAATAACCTGGGCATGACTCTCTTTACCCAGGAGTCTGGTTAAGTGAGAGAATTGCTCACGATAATGTGCAAGGCCTGCCTGGGTTGCGTTGATTTCGAATGGCACAATATGGCAGACTTCTGGGTAAGCCGCTCCGGTGAGGACACAGACTCCACCATCGCGGGCGATGCACTTGGCTCGTTCGTCTGCATTTTCTTCAATAGGTATATCGCTGCCTGTAGACAGAGTGTGTGTGTCGTCGGGGGATACTGAAGATGCGGTGCCTCTATTGATGATGGCATCGTCCGGCAGTCTGCCCAGAACCACTAGATTACAAGATTAGTATCCAAGTAGACAGCAACCTGTAGGTCAAGCATTGAAATCAAGGAAGTGCTTACTAAATAAAAGATAATTCTCTATATTGATATAGGGTATGTAAGGAACCATTGGCGTGGCACTGATGCCACGCAAATGTTCCATAGGTATCACTAGAAGATACACCAATTGTAAAGCCGTAAACTGGAAATCCCCGTCAGGGTCGCGTTGCGCCATGCTGGGTGACTCGTGATAAGCCATTTGGATTACAGCAATCAACTCCAGTCGTGGCTCGATTTCCTCCAAGCAGATGATTGGAGCAGCATCTCTAAGGGATGGTCGGGTTTCCAGATACCAAAGGAGCTTGCGTTTGTCTTTAAGACTCTTGCCCGATGCGAGATATCTCTGTAAGGCCCTTTGAAGCTGTATACCTGCCAATAAGTGTGGGTTCATCCCGGCGATGGGAGGAAACATAACTAAGGGAGAATAGATTGAAGAAATGTGTCTAAGATGTTTTGCTTTTCTGAAGAATATAAGTCAAATTTTTTTATTAGGGAGTCTAGGGTTTGTGAAGAATATAAGTCAAGATATTTGATTGGGGAGTCTGGAGATGTTATATATATGTTTAATTTCTGCCTCTTATCGCATGAGGCGAAAAAAAGGAGTGATGGAAAGTTATTGAAAAGTAAACCGAAGCCCATAACCTTGGAGTGAATTGTTCAAGTTGCGAAAAGCGATAGTACCTATATATTCGCCGGGTCTTCCTATTTTCACCGTAGAATATTACTACTTTCACCGTAATAGCCCGTGCCCGTACAAAAGCTATTACGCGTACGCCACAGTTCCCGCGAGGCCACACCCAATTACAGTATGACGCCCTGGCGTATTACATATGTTACAGCATTACACAAGACTATGATATCGTGATTTCTTCACCACAGTCGATGAGGGGCTCTCATTTATATACAAATTCGCAGGCTATAAGAACTATAAAATGACAATCGAAAAGATCTGCAACAGCATTTTCTATGGCGAGGCTGGCTGCGACAGCTGCTACGTTAGAGACTGACCCTAAGGCTGACCCCGAAGCTGAGGAGGTTATTGAAGTTATATGTATGCTGGTCTCCTAATCCAGAGTCAACGAGCTGTATGAATAAGCCGGTTTGCGAGAAATGTTGACATTAAATTTGAAGTGCCGAGATTTTTTTTTTTTTTTTTAAATTCTGCTATACTGTAAATCCGTATGTAGGTGTTGTAATTGCGACTGAGGGGGTAAATGTGGCTTGTGATGTGGAGCACCACGGTGAACATAGCAATATTCTACAATGAAAATAGGAAGACTCTATTCGCCTGTGGCTTGAAAGTATGGTGATTATCTCTCAGCTTCCTTAATAGATAAAGCTATTCTGGAGACTATGCTTTTTTCCAAAGCTGGGATATCGCAAAATTAGCTTCACAGCCTTGATGTTAAGTACAATGGCTTCAATGCGGATATTATTGAGAGGTACCTACTAATTATACAGTTGAGGTATCCATAGGTATGTAATAACAAGGTAGCTTCTAGAAAAAACAAGAATACGCCCGTGTAACTTATGCTTTCCACCGTAGTCATCTAGATGAGTCTTACTCGACATCCTCATTATCTAATAAGTATACACGATCCCATTACGAAGCACCACAAAATTAATGTCCGCTACCGGAGTCATCTGAATGAGTCTAATTGAACATCCTCATTATCTAATATCAATATACTACACAATCGCATTAATTCAAAGCACCGCAAAGTAAACAATATACTCGTCTCATTCCAGGGTATCCCTCCAAAAGCAGTAAAACTCAGCGAGCTACCTCCCCGCTGACAATCCCCCAACCCCCGATTGGCCGCACGAATCTCGGAATCCCTTCGGATCTCCCTGAATTGGGTCCGTTGACGTCAGAGACAACTCGCCCAGCATCTGAATCTCACTAGAACCATCTTCAGCTTCCCATCCCAAAGAGAAAAAGCACATGCAAAGCTAAACTACATAGTGAAAAAAAGGAGGCTAATCCCAATCTAAAATTCACTGCTCATAGAACACCTTTAGCTTCGAAATCACACCATGAGCTTTTTCCCTTTTGTAAATAAATAAGCAAAACCACCTCATTTCTTCTTCGTCTGTTCCCCTTTTTCGAATTGAGGTATGGACGCGATAGTCAATCGCATTGCTCCCAGTGCCGTGCAGCTTCGAAGCCAGAGACTCGTCCGATTTGATTGCGGCCATCGTCTGTTTGTAGCTCAGTCTCAATCTCAGTCTCAATCTCATCGATTCCGTCAACTAAGACCCCGCTCGTCCATCTCAGCATCACGACGACCCTCACCCTCATCCTCTCACTTATATAAATCCTCCTCTGCCGCTCTCTTTCACTCATCAGTATCAAATTTCAAAAACCCAGTCAAATCCAGCACAATGAGCGTCCCCCAGGCCGTCCAAAACCCCCTCACAAAGGCCGCCACCTTCCTCGTCCTCACAATCAACTCCTCCTCCCCCTCCGCTATCCAAACCGTCCGCTCCGTCCTCTCCAGCGTCCAGGATCTCTCCAAAAACGTCTCCCTGCGCGACCTCAACTCCCAGTTCTCCTGCGCCGTCGGCATCGGCTCCGACGCATGGGACCTTCTCACGGACGGCATTTCCGGCCTCCGTCGTCCCAAAGAATTGCGGCCCTTCCGTGAGATTGCCGGCGCTCGCCATACCGCCGTGTCTACCCCCGGCGACCTGCTCTTCCACATCCGCTCCGACCGCCGCGACATCTGCTTCGAGTTTGAGCGCCAGCTTCTTCTCAAGCTTGGTGATGCTGCGACGGTTGTTGATGATACGCAGGGCTTCCGCTACTTCGACGCCCGCGACCTGCTGGGCTTCGTCGACGGCACCGCCAACCCCGTCGGCCCCTCCGTCCCGGACGCCGTGCTCATCGCCGACGAGGACTCCGATTGCGCGGGAGGCAGCTACGTCGTCGTGCAAAAGTACGTCCACGACATGAGCGGCTGGACCGGCCTCTCAACAGAAACCCAAGAGGCCATCATCGGCCGCACCAAAATCGACAACATGGAGCTCGACGACCAGCCTGACGGCCACCAGCAGGCGCACAAGACGCTGGCCACAATCGAGGACGACGACGGCAACGAGTACAGCATCATCCGCGACAACATGCCCTTTGGATCGCCAGGAGCCGGCGTCTTCGGCACGTATTTCATCGGCTACTCGCGCCGCCTGTGGGTGATTGAGAAGATGCTGGAGCGCATGTTCATCGGTGACCCTCCTGGGAAGCACGATCGCATTCTGGACTTTTCTACGGCTTTGACGGGAACTACCTTCTATACGCCGCCGGCTTGGGTCTTGGACCGGCTCGGGGACTGAGGTGTTGTTGTTAATCTGATGTTATATAGGAGGAAGTTGGTGACAAGACGTTAGATGGCATGCACTTCAAATCACGTGCATATGTATATACTTACATCAACTGTATATGTCACATTGACATGGTTCATGTAAATTAAAGTGACATTCCCAGAGGTGGCTTTACACTGCACATTCAGACACGTTCTGTCTTGTCGGCCCAGTCTCGGCATCTTCCGGGGTTGCCGTTTCTCACAAGCAAATGACATTCACTACGGCTTGCATAAAAAGTGACGCGGTGGTCCTCTGCGAGAAAACCAACAAAACAGAGAAGTGGGAAAATAAATAAAGAGAAAATCAGTGGTATAACATTGCTTCATACCAGTCTATTCAGTCCTTGCCGCGATTAACAAACAAACCCTTCTCCTTGCCCCAGTTCGTGATTTCGTAATTGCTATCTCATAGTGAGCTGGGATTTCCCTGCGCCTTTCGCCCCAATGCTATGCCCAAATCCATCACTATGGTCTTACAGAACCTGCTCACCCATGCGCTTCTATATGTGCCTGTTGTTGTTTCAGGCGACGGCGGTTTCCTGATTAGTCCGTCCGGGTGAGTAAAAACGACATAGGGAGGAAGGTGTATGATGAGACCGGCAGGAAAATAAAAGAATAAAGGAAATAAAAACAAGACCAAGAAAAGAAAAAAAAGAAACAGTATCAAACAGTAAACATCAACCTGGACCCCGTAAACTCCACACTTGCCTTCTCTATCGAAATCAAGCAAGTTTGTCAAATCACCCTTCTGTCGGAAGCAGTACACGCCTCATATAGCGTTTGCATCATCCGGCTCCCCAATTTGCTGAACTCCAAGGTCTGGCGGGCAATCCACCGGATCTGATGAGATACAAGAACCCTCCCAGTCTAGAATGTGTGAAAGCAAGGTTAGCAACGGGGGTCGCTAAATCTTCTGAAGCGCAAGCGGCGGATGCGCAACTGGTGGGTGGCAAGCAGCATACCGGAACCATCATCCTCTACTTCTTCATCAACAACAAACCTCCTCAAAGAACCTACGACTTCTGTGTAGATGGCGTTAGCATTAGGAGAGCCACTAGAGCTTCTTTGTGAGTAGTCAAGAGGTATATGCGTACCGTTTTGGAGCATTCTGAAATCGGCACCATTGTCGTCACTATCCGGGTTTTCGCTGAAATAAGCGCCGCATTTACTGACTACTCGCACCACAGCGCTCGCACTCTCACGTCCAATGAGTATGCGACGCCTAATATGTGCATCGCGGAGGTAGAGCAGGCACGCTATCCCCAGCCTTTGGATAACATCTCTTACGGCCTCTCGTCCATCGTGCATTGTTGTGTCTTCTCCAGAGACCTCGGGCGCTAAGCTGAAGAGCTCTGTATCCAGAAATTGCTCGGTATTGTACCTCAGTTCGCTGTCTGGGATTACAAGAAGATGAGGTACCCAATCTGGCAAAGTTTCGAGGCTATTGGCTGCCGTGATTTGAGCCATGGAACCGTCTCTTCTCTTCAAATGTAACGATGTCTGAAAGTGCTCCAGAAACGCCATGCCTTCAGTGCTATGTAGGCTCTGCGCCTGAGCGGCTATATGCCGTGTGAGGGTCTGGCCGTGGTTAGCAGACAGAGTGTTTTCTAGATAAGCGCTGGCGCCTCGCAGGAATGGATCCAACGGCTCCGTCGTCGATTCTCCTTGAAGCTTTCTCCGTAGCGTGTTAAATACCCTGAGATCCATTTGGGTCGACACTGCTGTTAAGCGGCCCAAGATATTGTGGGTAGCCTCACGCGCTTGATCAATGGCGAGGAGCTTTTCGACGAAAATGCTCGACAGCTGACGCTCGGGGTGGTCGTGGATGATGTGGACTTCATCGGAGGTCCAGGGAAACGGTGGCTCGCGGAAGGCCAGTCGTTCTTCTGGCGCGTCGACAATATACTGCGCGCCTAGTGTAGGCTCGAGCTGCGATAAAAGGTAGCTAATGAGCTTTAGGATCGATGCATATGGCGGTGGACGGTTAGAAGGTCGCCGATAGATGCTGTGCAACATTTTTGCGTAGTTGGGCTGCAGGTCCATGGACGCATCAGCTGCAATAATGCGCAACAGCTTGACTAGAAAGTCGTTCCCCAACATATAAGCAACCTCCCGTGGCCCGAGCATGGCAAACTGGAGCATCATGCCAAAGACTTCATCCCAAGAGCGAATATGGAACTGAAAGTATCGCCAAAGACGGTCAAACGCGACCATAACCTCTTCCAAGACGTATGATTTCGGAGGAGACTCTCCGCGGCCTGAAGAGTTGGACTCAGACTCACTCACATCATCATCCTGTATCGTAACTGGTCGATCGTAAATATGCGGTGTCTCAGTGGCGATTTTACCCAATACAATAGCCATTGTGGAACCAGTAAAGGCACGGACGTTGGCGTCTGGATTTCGTTGCACCAAGCCCCTAAAGGCCTCGTGATGGACATGGAAGTAATTGAAAAACGAAAAGGCGCAGGCTCCGCAATCGACTACGGCTGAGCGGATCATGGCCGCGAATGAATCAAAACTTGGTGTGCCTTCGACTCGAGTAACCAGTTGGTCAAAATGGCCAAGAGCCATCTCCATTGCTAGGGTTTTTAATGCGTGAGGCGGTACGGTTGTTGGGCCATTGTCTGAACTTTGGGGCTGAGGCTGACCTGGGCTGGGAGAGGATGCATATTCGAGAAATTTTGCGTGCCTGAAACAATGCTGTACAAATTCTACGTGACTGGGATCATACAGGCAGTGTCGTTTGAGCAGCAGCGTATTGTCATCGAGAATATGTTGCTTCAGGGGGGTGTCGGTGTCAATGTGCAGAGGGGTTATGGCCTCCTGAATATACGGCGTGGTTTGCTCTGCAACGAGGGATGAAGAGCGTTGGTAGAACAACATGTAGGCGCTGTAGGTCTTGTCAAAGCTTGAGCCACCGGAATCAAGGCTCATTTGCTGGCCTGCGCTACCCCCAAAGGCGCTGGCCGCCATTTGACGCGGGTCCCATGGCGTTACGACATCGTCATTGAATTCTACCCAGCTGGGACGGTCCACCGTCGATGTTCGCTCTCGGATATAAGAGTAGTAGTGCCCTGATTCTGCCGTGCCCGCATGAATAAGGATGCCCACTAGCTCAAACATATCCTCTTGCTGATCCGTATCTATAGGGTTACTGAGGTGGTCGATTGTATATGGCCTCATATCGATTGTCGAGGGGAACGAGAAGTAGTCATTGATTTTACTCCGTTGCTGTGTACGAAGATTAAAGTCGAATCGCTTAAGGTGGAATATCAAGTTATCTGGTACTTCTTTCAGGCATGCCCTGTAAAGACGCTCCATTAGTAAATTGCCAAGTCAAGTTATTCCTTTCCTTCTTCTTTATCAAGACTGACCTCTTCACAGCATCGACGTGTCGGTCGCAAGAGGAGCACTTGTACTTGTTATCTGGAGAATTGCTCTTCGTCAGCCAAAACAACCTGAATAAAGCAACACATGATATGAGTGCGGTTCACTTACCACCTTCCAATACCTCTCCACGCACATAAGCCTGTAGGCTTTCCTGCAGTGTGCTCTTCCCATGTATATCGCATTGTATGGCAGAAAATGGCTCGAGTCGTTCAGATACATGCTCACACTCTTGCGACTTGACTTGCTGGACAAGCTGCCCACCGTAGATTGACCGCAGCGCTTTCTTCTCGTCATCTGTCATACCCTGTGACTCTAACCGGTCGAAAAATAAGCTGTAAAACTCTTCCACGTCCATTTGGTTGTGAATGTCAATTAGGACGTCATCATAAGTCTTGATAGAGCCGACCAATAGACCAGGGTCGACACAGCGGCGGTAACTATCTTGCAAATAGCCGAATACCTTTTGCGTGTGAAATAGCAACTGCTGAGAATCATCGGAATCGTCAATTTTGAATTCGAGTATGAATCGACGGAATGCTGTGTTCATAAAGAGCTGAGTGAGTAATGAATTCAAATAGCACGTGTTTGAGAGATTCCGCAAGCCCACATAGCCGTGCATTCTGATGGCCTTGTTGCGAGCAAACTGGTATGATAGTTCGTAGATATAGGGATCAATGCCATCTTCCTCATCCAAATAGTAGGGGACAAGATCATTGAGACACTGTAGTAACGAGCTGAACCTGGACCGGTTTTCCTTGATCAATGTGAAAATTGCTTCATACAATTTTGCTCGCGTGTCGGTTCTCAGCAGCACCTTTTGTACGGGCTGTGCTGGATGAATTCGCCGCTGTGGGAAGAGGTGCATATGAAATAGTGTCTCAGCAAGATCATCTGGCAAATTCGCAGAAATAGGCAGCGTGCTATCTATTTGCAGGCATCTGAGAAGAAGAGTCAACAGGCCATCTGCCACAAAATCCTGCGAATCTGGTTGATCGAGCCGTTCCTTCGAGGTGTGGCTGAGCAGCAGCTCACAGACCTGTCCCGCGAAGAGCGGAGTATTGACCTCGCAAGGTATGGCCTGGGCGCCTTTGCAAAAGAGGTAATCGAGCCCATCAAAGAACTCCTGGCATTGGTAATGAGAACCAACTGCTTCCAAGAGAAGGTTTGAAGCAACCAACCAAAAGTATTGCATCAGAGGAGACGGTGGTCTGGCATCTTCCGGGAAGGCATTTATAGCGGCTTCTTCCATTTCCACTGCCTTTTTCATCATACCGACAACATGCCTCCTTACGGCTGAGCGGGAGTCAAACAGAATCAGCCTATGGAGGATACTCTTAAACGAAGGAAGATTCACAAGGCCGTTCATAAAGACGCTGTGCATCAGACACAGTTGCAATATGGAGGAGAGCGTGGTGTCGATTAAAGCCAGCGAGGAATCCCCTTCCCCACCATTCACCGCGTCGGTCAAGATGTCGACAAGGCGACTTGGATCTGGATACGTAACTTCGTAGTCGGTAGGCGATGTTGCTAGTGCTCGTGCGCTTCGTAAGAGCTGTATAAAAGTATGCATTAAAGCTCCCATAATCTCAATCTGCAACGCAGGATTTATTTGATCCAGAAGGCTCTCATCAGACATTGCCTGTGCGATCAAGGTGGAAGACGTTCTTAGAATCTCTTTGTAGGAGACTCGGGAGACTCCACGATCCTTGTCCCATCCAACTTCGTCGCTATTAGATTCCGCCAGGCGAACTGATTCAATGTATTTGGAAAACGCATGGACAGCATATAGACATTTGTAAGGCTGGCCTTGGGGGAAAAGATCCGTGTACACAGTTGTTGGGCTCTCAAACAAGTCGATGATGTGACGGTCGGTGTGGAGCTTGACTAGGAGGCTGTACATTTCCTTTGCGATCTTATCTTCCATACCTAGGTGGCTCCAGAGCTCCGAAAAGTGAGACATGACCTGAATCTCGAGTGGTGATGCAAAAGGCGGGACTTGAGTCGAGCTTGAAAGGTCATTTTCCTCGCGTCTTACTAATATCATGCCTTCTTCAAGGTGTAGCCTTTCTAGAGACGTACGCATCTGCTGCGTCAGGGGGAGGAATTGTCGCCCTTTGTAAAACGCACGATAATTATCGAAGCCGGTCTCGAACTTCAAGTTGGATAACAGATGAGCTGCCGTGTTCAGCTTTCCAATGCGCAATAATTTTATTTCCGTTGCCTGGCCACCGTCAAAAGACTGGTATTTGAGCGTTGTGAGATCCCCTTCAGCTTGGCATGGCGTCTCGTAAAAGATTGATCGGAAATCGGGAGCGCACATGGTGGGTTTCGTATAATGAAACTCCAAAAAGACCCGGAGAAGCTGCAAAGTTCTGGTGAAGATACGCTCCTGCTCTTGCACCTCCTCTTCGGTTGCGACAATCACCATTGGCTCATCTTCACCGCTCGAGGTTCCATCGCTCGATGCTTTAATTTTCCTTGCAGAGTCATTCAACTGGACCAAGCAGCGGTCGACAAAAGCTGATTGAACGCGACGGGCTCGATTAAAGGGATATGTCGTAATGACTGGACTTTTAATGTAGACACCAACGGTCAAAGTGCCAATTGCCTCCTCTGCAAGCGCCGCATGGTCGGTGCCCATAACAAATCTCCAGAGTTGTTCAATGCCATTTTCCTCTAGAAACGTATCGTCGTCGAGGTCACAGTCGACATCAACATTATTAACTGCTGCGAGGACCATTTTCTTGACACAGAGGAGCATTCCTCGGCCAAAACAGGAAGAGGGGAGATTGGGCAAATATTGAGAGAAGCAGAGCTGCAGAAACGGATTTTTGGATACCTTCCCAGGGCCAATATCTATGAAGATATCCCAGCCTGAATTTCTATCGTCATCACAAAGACAAGCTGGTCCGACGAGCAGATCCCAAAGCTTTTCCCCCAACTCTTCGGAAATTGCGTCTGGTCGGAGGCGAATGAGATTGGCAATGAATTCTTTTCGTGGTAGGTTGAAGCGTCCGGAGACCACCGAAGGGACACCGACAGTCCTCGCTAGCTTAATAGCATGCTCCAATTCTTCCACCAGCAATCGTACAAGATCATGCTCTTGAATGAGAACGTTCATTTCGTCAGCCATATTTGGGCGAATGGCCATTGATAAACAGCATAAGCTGCCCAGTGTGGTGGGTGACTTGTCCGCAATATCTTTGACACAGCTTGAGTATAATTCTTGACGCCCTTGGCTATCTGGACCAAATTGCAAAAGGACCCTGAACCTATCCATAAGCGTTGATTGTGCTTCAAGGGTGAACGACTGAGAGGCGGGTGAACAAAAGAATGCCTGTCTGAGCAATCTCAAACAGAGGTCATAAGGAAGAAAGCCGAGCGTTATTCCCTCCGCTCTGCATCGCAATGTCAGTTCCGTGTGTAGCGTCTCCCAGACGGCCCTAATTGCCTGGCTGAATTCTTTGGGCGGAAGAGCTTGGAGCTTCTCATAGATGGAGATGATTGCAGGATAGTCGAGAAGATTTGCGATTGAGTTTGTCATCTTAGCAACAGCTTTCGCTACGCGGGGATCCTGACTTTCCGTAATTCCCTGCCACAAAAGATCGAGATGCGACTTCTGGTACATTTTAGTAACAACCAAATATCCAATGATGTTGGAGCTCTCAGTAATAAGTTCCGGATGGCAGGTGGGGCCGAGAATGTAATCTACCAGATTTGTTTGGAGAAGGATATGGCCCAGATGGTCAGTATAACGGCGGTTTGGGACAGCACTTTGAAGGCCGTGTCGTTTCCAAGCAGTGACGAGGTCAGAACACATGGTAGAAACGGAATTGACCCGTAGCTGCATCTGGCCAGATCGAATCAGCTTCTCAAGGATGCCCACTTTCCACCCCCATACAATGGCATCAATAACTAGCGGTCCTTCAAGATCCGGATACTTTGCCTTGTACTCGTTGAGCATTGTGATATTTCCCTCGTCATCACATAGAAGACAAAGTTTGAGCAAATCCGCCAATGCGGCGATTTGCACAGGAACACCATCACTGCTCAGAGTTCCCACATGCTTTTCAATGATTGCGAGTAATAGCGTCGAAAAATCTCCCCAAATGCTGTAGACATGGATCAAATCTGACTTGGCAGCGGCCTCATCCAGTGTGCTTCGGCGCGAAGTACGATAAGACTCATTCAGACAGTCTGTGAGAATCTGAATTATGGGCGTGAGAATATTGACCAGTCTCGGTAATGCTTGTACGATTTCGATGAGGCGCGTTGCAAAGACGCAAAGGGACTTGATGACGCCTCTAGCAAAGTCATGCAGTTGTCGTGTGAAATATGCAACTAAATTTGGTCTGCCCAATACAGCAGTATTAGGCGAGCCAGGATCGGTGCCGACTCCGAGGTTGTTGCGCTGCGCCAACTGATGGAACTGTCGAAGATAGTCCAGAGAAATCAATGGCGGGGCTTCGGAACTAGTTTGCAAAGCATCGATCTGCCAGTCGCGGACAGTATGGAAATCGACGATTACAAACTGCGCCGTGAGCGCAACGAAAGAGTGGGACAGCGTCAATGCCAATCTCTGCAGGATTGGCAGCCTCGGAGGGGCTGAAGGGGAGAGGCTAGGTAATGTCAGCTGGCTGATCTCAAATATTTGATTTGCACCCTGATGACATACTTTTTGTTTATAATTAGAGCGCAGAGACCCAGGAACGATTGCCAGAAGGCTCTGTTGTTATAAGCCGACTCACATATGACTTCCGGGTCTCTGGCCTTTGCGAACTCGACGAATAGGTCTAACCATACCCGGAGCTGCTCACAGATGCCCATTTCTTGCTCTATGGGTGGCTCTACAAAATGATTAGCTTCTCGAGGCCAGAGATGAGGATATTGCCAAATACAGACGTTCAGATAGGAATTGACGTAGACGGTTCACAGTCTCTGGTAGAGTATCTGAATCAAGGTAAGGAAACTGCATGGTAGGGTCTACAGGAGGAGGAGGATTGCCAGCATCGAGGGGGCTGAATGTGTCGGCGGCCAGTTCGATCCCTGCCTGGTCTGGCATCTCATGATCGGTAGGGAACAGCTCTTCAATAGGCGGGCTGAGGGAGGCGCGCCAGCCTGTGGGCGGAGTTCGTGGACCGCCATCGTTATTTGTAGTTACGTCAGGCTCAGCTTCTTCGACGCTCTTCTTGGCCTTGTCCTCTTCTGGGGTTGCTTCTCGAAATGTTGATGGAGAGACGTAGCGCACGGGGGCAGTAGGGGAATATCGCATACGGGTAGGAGATGCTGATGATGCTCTCGACGGCGGGTTTCTAAGATTAATAGTAGTGACACGGCTCGACGTCGGGGGGTCAGGAGGAATGGTCGGAGAGTCGACATTCTGAGGCGGGGTGCGAGGCTGTTTGGATTCCTGGCTGGGCTGGACGGTGCCGTCAAGGGAAGGGATGGTGTTGACCGTTGTGTAGAATGGGCTCGAGCCCGAGTCGGACAAATAGACGCCTGTCTCGACCGATGCAGATGGCGAGCCCGAGCCCGAGCCCGAGGCAGACGTGCGCCGGCGCTTGCGGGAAGAGACGTCGCTGTCGTCGAAGGGATTCGGCCGGGTCGAGCTTGGCTCAGGAGAGGCCTTGGGCCCCGGAAACTCGGACGTCGCTGGAGCCAAACCCATCTGGCCGGTGTGCGGGATCGAAGCAGCACGAAGCCTGGAGGTCCAAAGACGTCACGGCGACGCGAGGGCCGTCTGGGCGGCAGCTACAGAAAATTAACATGTGTGAGAGGATGAGTGCGGCGAGATTGAGATAAGCATGAGTATTGGGGCTGTGACTGTGACAGGGCTGAGAGAGAAGAGGCTGCAGCTATGCACCGTAGATGGAGATGGAGGACAAGCAATCTGGAGAGCCAGACCGATGCATCAACCCCAATATCAATCCCGGAAGAAAAAAAAGTGGTTGCAACTCGCGATCAAGCCAAATCGGCATTGGAGGGACGCGGTGCTTGTGTGGAACTAAGGCGAGGGGTAGCTATCAACTGAGGTAATGCTGTGGTGGGGAGGGCCAAAGAGGGAAATCGGGGAGCTTAGCAGCACATCAGGTATGCGGCTACTAAGGTGCCATCCATGGATGGTTTGCCTTACCTGGGGCGGGTGTTAGCGCAGTACCTGCGGCGGTAACTGCCAGTGGATCAGGCGCCGACAGGTACCTGATTCGTATATACTCGTATGGGTATTACTGAGTCAGTCAGTACTGGGGAGATAAAAGGGAAAGAAAGCAAGAATGCGTTGGTGCCTGAGCGGTCGTGATGGATGTGTAAAGTAATGCGTGCAGTAGTAAGGATGAGGCGAGGGCACGAGAAACTATGGGTGCTTGTAAGTTGTGAGGCAGCCGGTAGGCAAGTTATGAATGGCGCAGCCTGGATCAATGGATGGGTTTTATAGAGAGGGCAGGGCAATGGAAAAGGCACCTTCGATCAGCCAGCCAGTCCGTCGGGCGCAAAATCCAGCAATGCTTTGGGCTGCGTTTCTGCGCTCCGGCTGTGACTGATGCCATTAACTTTGCAAACGCCTGAATGCGCCACGGTGAGTGCCTGCCTTGTCCCTTGCAGCCGTGTCCAGCGTGTGCGAGCTATATAACCAGTACCTGGAGGCAACATTAACTTGTACAATTCTCGTCTCTGCCCTATTAGCATTGGGAGTATCTACGGGGCTGCTCGACTAGATACCAGGTACAATATAAAAAGAAGAAGAACCCTTAGGTATTTCTTTTAATCACTCACCAGGCTTAGACATTCTGCTGCTCTGTAAAATACACGATACCTCCTATTCACAGCTGATTTATGCACGTTTTCTGCTGCCAATAACTCCTAGGCAAGTTTTGCAATGGAATGGTTTTCGACTTTGATATTCTACTGTACGAACCAACGTTCTTACAAATATGGGTAATTTGTGAAATGCCCTGTGAAAGTTATCTAAAATGTACACATCAACCAATGGGAAAATTGGCCGCAAATATCTGGTACATGTAGCTACTATACTGATTTTACGGAAGTTAATTTGTAAGGTAAGTTTGATATAAATCGGTTTTCGAGCGCCACAGTGTTTTCTCTCGTCAAGGTAATTCTCGTTGGAGAGTTTTCCGCGGCATTTCGCGGCGACTGAGAAAGGCACGCACTGTATTATGCACTGTATATCTCGGACCTAGAGGTACGTACCTACCTAGGTGATTTGAGAATTTCCAGTGCCAAGCCCGTGGTGACTGAGGACAGCCATCTTCATACTCTCATCCCCATAGATACTCTCAAAGCCCAACTATTATTTTTTACCTTTTGGGTCTGATTCACCGTTCCTTGGTTTGATAGTCGACTTGACACTTGTCCCTTCGTCATGGCTGCGCCGTCAGCGAAAAAACGGCTTGTCCACCACCTTGACACGCCTTTCTCTACCTCATCATGGTACGTCCTCTTCAACTCTATATACCTAGAAGTACCTAGGAGTTTGAGCATAGAACTGGTGACGTAGCTAATTCCAATAGGCCCGAAATCTCAATTGATGACCAAGACTCAATCTTGGAGCTCCTTTGCCAGTATGTCATTTCGCCTCACTTTTGTCGTTGCAAACCGCGATGTCTCGTCGTGGTCTGAAGTTGACATCATACTGATAAATGACACCAAAAGCCTTTTGAGCCCTATAGGGCAGCACCGCCGAATCCACACAAAAACCTCCAAGGGAAAGAGGGCTGCAAAAAGGGAAAAGAGAGCCAAGTCCAAGGTAGATGAGGTACCAAACTCAGTCAAGATACCGACTCCGCCCAGTCCGGAGCTCAGTGCAAGCGTGGACGTTGGCTTTAATTCAATTACTAAAAATCTTGGATTGAATACATCACCTCCTGATGAGTCAAACAAGCACAAGGACTATTCCGTGATTTTTGTCGCTAGGGGAAGCCAGTCACAAGCGTTCAACCAGCACTTTCCACAGCTGGTCGCGGCCGCGTCTCGAAATTTACCCGACAAAGAGAAGATACGGCTTGTCGGATTTTCCAAGCCATGTTCCGAGAAATTAGGCAGCGTACTCGGCATACAGAGAGTCTCGTCGGTGGCTATTTCTCGACATGCGCCGGGAGCGGACGCTCTGTTTGCTGTCGTGCAGAATCTTGTGGCCCCAGTCGACTCGCCTTGGCTTAATGAGACGCCTAGCACCACCTACAAGCCAACTCAAATTGGCTCTGTGGAAACAACTATTGGAACGAAGCGGGAGAAATGAATCGAAAAGGTGTCATGTTATTATTGGGCAAGGTCTCAACAAGCAGTCCTTGGGATTACCGGAGCATAGTAGCGAAATTTATACCATAGAGAATCAAGCTGAGTGACCTATTTGCTTGAGCAGGCGAGAATCTAATTATTACCCGTGGGCACTATATTATACCAGAATTATTTCTAATTACCTACTAGATACTAGGTAAATAGCAACCTAAGTAATTTACAATTAAAATGCTGTAGCTGGTGAAGAACCAGCAGCATCAGTTTGATGCTCTCAAGGCACCCTGCATACACTAATACTATGAGCACGCTGCACTCTCCTCCAGGGCTTTTATTTGGCCTATGCAACACTGAGATGCCTACCAGCTGCCCAGTGCTCTGTTCTAGGTTGTTTTTCACGTGCACGCATAAAGGGCAGCTGCCATCACTCCTCAACCTCAACCTCGTCCTCACCTTCACTTTCTCAACTCTTCAACTACCTTATCTATTTCATCGCCTCAGAAATCATCTGGATCAAACCATAACAGGAAATGAGTGGCTTTGGTGATGACGAGAAGCTCAGGGCAGCAAGAGAGCTTGCCCAAAGCTTCTCTAAATCCAAACCCGCAAAGAAGAAGAACGTCGGTGGTGGTAACTATGGCCCTCGTCCGGTCATCTACGTGCCGCAGCATCACCAACCGGCACCATTGATTCGACATCATCCAGTTGCCAGGCCAGCTACCCAGAATATCCCCCCTCCCAGTAAGAGAAACTACTCTGCTACCACCACTTTCTCCACTGGTAGGGCAGGAAAGTCTGTCATTGGGACTTCGGGCTTGGATTTTCTCAAGGCGTCTGGTGCCAAGGCACGAGGTAAGCATAAATAGTCCGACCAGTTTAATAACAGGTGGCTGACTGGCTTCTTTCAGATACTGCGCAGCCTCAGCCGAGCACAGTCTCTATCGCCAGTGAAGTAACCAGCACCATCAAACAAACCGAGGAGACCAACACCACCAAGCAGACCGAGAAGATTAGCACTATTAAGCAGACTGAGAAGATCAAGATTACCAAGCAACCCGAGATTAGCAATGATACTTCGACAAATGCTCACCTTCCCACTATACCTCCACAAGCACCAGGAACTGCTCCCTTTGGGAACATCCTTGATGCTTTTCTATCCATTGTTGCAAAAAAGCCAAGCTTAGATCAAGAAATCGACACGTTGACCAAAATCTTGCCCAAGACGTTGGATCTCAATGCTACTGCACCAGCGGCTTCAGATGCTCCGCCAGCCAACGATGACAATGTGCCTCAGGGATCCAATGTTGGAGCAAGTCAAAACCGAGTCTCAGATCATTCGCCCTCAAACAAGGTCTCTCCCGTCGCCACAGCCGTCGTCTCGAATAATGGTAAGGCCCAGGGACAGACTGTCCGCACAAATCGAGTGTCGAAAGTCTCTGTTACAGTGACAAAGGGATTGGCAACCTCGTCGTGGGCATAAAATGTAACTATAGGAGCCAACTATTTCTTTCAGGCCGCTTAAGGTCCTGATATTCTGCAGATCTATCTGGCCATTGTTGCCAGCGACAGACATACCATAGGTGGACAAAAATGCTATCAGTTTAGTGGTCAGGAATTATTGCTTGCTCATATGGGCTCTGGACAAGGTCGGTCAATTTAAAATGATTTATTATCTTGACACTTTTATACTATAATGCAGTGATGTAAACCGATGCCTTATCCAATTTTCCCATCTAAATCAGCGCTCCCCTGCTCGTCTCTAATTGCATGTTGTATTAAGATGATGTGGGCAAACTCTTCTCAAACAACTTCAACCCTTCTCTAACCTTTGGTGAAAAATGCTTCTTCAAAAGCTCGCCCTCCCACACCGTCGCGGCAAAAGGATTGCTGCCTTCGACTGTATCGCTTAGGGCGTTGTGGCGCCCATCTCCCTTGCGCTCCTCGGTGTTCCACAAGCTGGCAATCTTCTTGCCGTGGGTGTTCGCCACGTCGTTGAGCAGGCCGAGAGTAGCCTGGCAGGACTTGTCGGGCAGTTGCAGCGCGGCCGTCATGAGCTGCTTGCTGAAGGCGGCCAGCTTGAGAGGCGGCACAGAACGGATGTTCCATGCAGGGAGAAGGATTGCGGTGAGGGAGCGGAGGAGCAGGACGGTTGTGGTTTGGACGTTGATCTTGGAGACGTTTGATGTGGAGTTGGCCATCTTGGTGAGCTCGAGATCGGGGTGGATCGAGAGGTTGAGGAGGGAGGTGAAGAGGTGGGTTGTGAAGTAAGTGAGGTCGAGATGGAGAGTGTTGCGCGAGTTGTGGGCATCCTGGCCCTCGAGGAGGGCGAAGGCGGTGACGGTGCAGAGAAGAGCTTCGCGCGTCAGGTTTCTCATGGAGACGCTGTCGTCGCCCTCATGTTCGGCGGCGAGGTCGGCATCAACATCGTCATCGGCGTGTCGGATCAGATCCTTCAGCGCCTCGAGCAAGTCACCAAAGAAATCTTGGTTGATAAGGTGAGCGTATTTGGCTAGACCCTCGAGCACGGCACCCATCAGATGGGGAGCGCGCATTTTCAGGATGCGAAAGTACGTGGCGAACACGAGCTTGAGAGTCTCAGACTGCATCTTCTCTCGTTCCTCGTGGTCGACCAATGCATCTGCGGCGGCCATGTCCTTCTCCAGGGACTTTTGCTCCTTCATCGCCTTTCTCATTCGCTTCGTTCGAAATTCTTTCTTGCCCTTCTTCACTTTAGCAGCCTCAGGGCGCTCAACCGTGTCTTGTGATGCCTTGCCGGCGAACTCAGATAGTAGGCGAAGGCTGAGGAAGAGGTTAAGAACGCTTTCTTTTACCTCATAATCTCGGGCTTTCATCATTTTTGACAATAGTGAAACTGCCTCCATTGTTGGCTTGCCATCCTCGTCTTCGCGGAACAATGTCTCCAGCGCCTGCAGACACTTGACCGAATTGTTATCAATCTTCTTCCGGCTCAGCTTGTTTACCAAGATCCTCAGTAGTTCAGAGCGGAAGTTGAAGTGCGGGACTGCTGCTATCAAGGTGCAGGCGCATGTGATGGCAATGCCGGAAACACTCTGTCCTCCTCTCATTGCAGGTGTTTGGTCCTTGGCGCACCTAGCCAATTCCTTGACAAAGTTCTGATAGCCAGATACCAGCGCCTGTTCATACTGGCGCATTGTGCGAACTTCCTTTGACACCTTCTCCGTCGGGCCGTCTTCGGTCTGAGGCCGTATGCGATATCCAGGGATGATGTCTTTGTATACCGACATTTGCGTCATGAGGGCCAACATCTGAATGGCAGGGATCTTGGACTCGCCAATCGTAGCTAGGGTCTTGAGCGAACCGACATGTTCTTCTGGATTTTCATTCAGAGCCGTGGCAGCCTTGGCCAGCTCTTCTTGCGCCTCTCGGATCCGCTGAGCCTCGGAGACGGTGGGCGCCTCTTCTTCCACCTCCTCGGGCTCTGATTCGATGTCGTCCTCTCGGCCCTCTAGCCATTCCGTGTCGCTCTCGACAGATACCAAGTCTTCCTCCTTCTCAAGCTCCCGAAGGACCTCCAGGCGACCGTCGGCGGTCTTAATTGGGAGCTTGGTGCTTTCTTTGCTGGCCTTTTTGCTCTTGCGACGACGAGTCTCGTAGCTGTCTTCAAGATCCCAATTGGCGGCCTGTTTGAAGAAATCCTTCTGAGCCTTTCTGGATGCCGTGGCTTGCGACTCGTCATCCGAGGCATCGTGGGCCAATTTTCTCCTCTTGGTACCGTTGGTCGTCATTTTTACTGTTGGGTTCCCAGGTTATGGGAAGTCGACCGGAGAGAGGTGAAGTTTGTTCAGCGATAGAGACACCAGCCTCACGATAAGAGATTCTTGTCTCAAAACTTTTTTTTCGAGCCAATTTTGTTGATATATGAACCCTGGCAGTAGACATAGTAGCACTAGACCCATCTTTTCTCACGATTCAGCCAATTAAGAATTGTAAATGAGATTTTTTTCTTATCTTTATCTAATCGCATAGGCGTGAATATAGCAAAAAAAGTTACATGCCGCTAAAATTTTCTGACAACTTGATGCGTCGGGTCTTGGATTTTACCATCAGCCATTTCTCCAACACTAATCTCTCGTCGCCGACTGTCAAAACGTTGTCACGATGGGTTTCTCAAAGCCTCCCGTGCAGGCGCTCAAAGTAGCCAACAAGGTGAAGCGCAAGGAATTGTTTATCGCACACAAGAAGGCGAGCAACAAAGAACGCCACGAGGAACGACATCGCCGCCGAAGAGAAGAGAACCGCGATCCCGAACTCAAGGCCGCCCGTCTTGCTAAGAATGTCCCGCGAACATTGGAACACAAGCGAGTCTGGGACGATGTTGACGATGATAGTCTTGGAGCTGTTGTGGATCTCGAGCAATTGAAGAGGAGACGCATCGAGCAGGCCGAGGCCGAAGAGCGAGCGGCAATCGAGGCAGCAGAGAAGATGGATGAGGATGATGACGATGACAACGACAGTATGCTGGATTCTGACGAAGACGAAGACGAGGAGGCGCGAGAGGCTAGACTAGAGAGGCAACGAGAGAAGCGAGCTCAGAGAGTCCCCAGCATTGCTCCATCAACAACGAGCACAAACCTCGACCTTACGCCCATCTCACTAGCTCTCAAGTTCCCTTCTCTCTTCAATGACGAGCCTCCTCCCGAACCCAAGATTCTCGTTACCACGTCCCTCAACTCCACCCTTCACGACGAGGCACACATGCTCTGCACTCTTTTTCCGAATTCCAGATACATCCCGCGATCATCCCACCGCTACGGATACAAATACTCTCTCCGCGAAATCTGCAAATTCTCCGCCAGCAAGGACTACACTGCGGTCGTCCTTATGAAGGAAGACCTCAAAAAGCCCACGGGTCTTTCCATCGTTCACCTGCCCAAGGGCCCCACGTTCCACTTCACAATATCCAACTGGATAGAGGGCAAGAAGCTTCCCGGCCACGGCAATCCTACAAACCACTACCCCGAGCTGATGCTCAATAACTTCAAGACGCCGCTGGGCCTTCTCACTGCGAAGCTCTTCCAGACTATGTTCCCCCCGCGCCCGGAGTTCGAGGGACGACAGGTTGTCGCGCTACACAACCAGCGAGATTTCATCTTCGTAAGACGCTTCAGATACGCCTTCCGTGATAAGCGTGCGACCGAAAAGAGCGTCGTCGATGCTGAGGGCAAAGCGCTTGAGGGTGTCGAGAGCATTCGCGCTGGATTGCAGGAGCTGGGACCACGCTTCACGCTGAAGCTGAGGCGTGTTGATAAGGGTATCGGACGGGCTGGAAGCGAAGGCGAGGATGCTACTCAATGGGAATGGAAATCTAAGATGGAGAAGGATAGGAAGCGTTTTAATTTGTAATTTATTTATGGCATTGAGAATAAGACTACTAATTTTATGTTCACTATGTACCATGTTGACATTTTCTTGACAACAAGATGTGCCCTTGGGATAGTTCGCTAAATACATCCATCGACATATGTATGCCATACCCTCTCTCGTCTACGTTGACTTCCATCACTTTTCATCTACGGGCCCAATTTGAGATCTATTTGCTTTCATCTTCTTGTGCTTTAACATGATGATCGAGTATCTACTCGGTTAGCCTTCAATAGCATTACGGGTGTGTGGTAGGACTTACGAAGTGATGCCTGCAACTGCTATCACAACTCCAACTGCAGATTTATCACTAACCGCACGACCGGACATGGCCCATCCAAGACCCACGATGGTGCAAGTCTTGACGTGGCCGACAACCGTACTCGATACGGGACCTGTTTGTGCCACAATGTAGAATTGAGAAAGATTGACCAGTGAAGCAAACACTGTGGACTAATAATGGTAAGCTGAAATTTCACGAGTTGGGGGCGGGCAGAGGAAGCCTACTACAATAACAAGCACTCGTGTGCTCAGTCGAGTCGGCACATACATGGCGCTTGGAAAGTCATCGACAAGTGGAATAAAGAAGAGGAGAAAGAAGCAGGCCATTGGCGCTTGAAGATAGAGAAGTTGCATGCTGTTCATGTTGAGCTTGCGATGATAGCCCGCAATCCAGACCGTGTAGAGAGAAGAGGCAAAGATGCCCGTGAACGCAAATATAATTCCCAACCTGGAGGTGGTCTTGATGGCTTGGTCATCTACTGGAATGGAATCGAAGTAAGTGACCAAACCGACTCCTACGCAGGCGGGGATTAGGGAGAGAGTAGCTCCTCTGGGAAGACTGCTGCCGTATAAGAGGAAGTTCATGATGGCGACCGTTGGTGTCAGCAGTATTCGTGCAATTTGGTAAAATGTGACAGTTGAGTAGGCCAAGGATAGATTGGGCAGAATGACGTTGAAACACATTGCGGTACCCAGTGGAATCAGGTGCAGCCTAGGAGCACGACGAGGGACGAAGATGCCAAATGGTGATCGAGAGAGAACAAAAAGGAGAAACCAAGTCATGAGAAAATGAATAAAGGCAAACGTAAGCTGAGATTGCTTCCACCGCAGCTCCGAGAAAATGGCCTTGTTGGTGAAGACCTAATGCATTTGTTAGAAGGCACACATATATGCTAGCGTCGGGTGTGTTTTGGGGATTACTTGCTATGCCGACAGTCGCCAGAGTATTGACAATCATCCATGCGATGGCATGGAGAGGATTAGCCCTAGGTTTGGGTTCTGCGGTCCCGTCAAGTGCCAAGAAGGGAGGTTCAGAGGTGGCATCTTCAGCGGGATTTCTGCCTCTGTTATCCTCAAGGTCATGCATTTGCATTGCTGAACTTCGTAGATTACTTGGACAGACGAGAGAAGACAGATGCGAAGCTGTAACAGCGCAGCGAGAGCGGTAGGAAATTTACAGAGCTGAATATCATCTGCATCAAGTTCCTCACCAGGATGCTGTTGTCTGGAAGAGATGGAAAATTTAATCGTTGGTGAGTTTGACAAATGTTGGGAAGCAAGAGTTGGAAGGAACACGTTGCTTGACCGCACCTTACTTGTATTGAGTATCGCCAAATGGCGTATCGGCTTATAATACTGTAATGTAATTGCATATCATCAAAGTTCAGACGATGGAAGAAATTTGGATTTTGGATTATAATAGAATAAAAGATGCCTTTGTCTCGGGGTGGGATATATCTTTGCTAATACAACATGAAAATGGTGGGCTTCCGATGGTATCTTGATCACATCTACTCCCCCCTCTTGAATATATACCTGATACTAGTAGATTACAGGTGCAGGATGACATCAGCATTAATACGCAACCGCTAGCGGACTTCGAATTGGCAAATTCTTCTCCCTGTTACCCGGAATGGCTCCTGTAACAAAAGCGAGTTTCACTCCATGTCGGAAAAGGAGGCAGTGAGTAGAGCCGCCGTGATGGAATAGCCCAATCTCCTCTCCCTTCTCAACACTGGCAGGAAGAGATTTGGCGTCGAACTTCTGCAAGATCTCGCAAGACGAAACGTCAGCCATGCCGATATACATGGCTGCCATGAGACCAATTGGCTTCGGAGCCTCGATGAAGAAGATGGCTCGCGTGGCAATGTGACTGATATAGCTCTGGACGCGATTGGGGGAAGCTGGATCAGGGCCGTCTGAGGATGTGAAGCCCTTGGTGACAGGCTCTGAGAAATAAGTGCCATCAACAACTTCGGTATGGACAACTTTCCCAGACACGGGCGAGCTCCATCTGTGGTAGGACGTGGCGCTCAGAAATGCCTGATACACAGTGCCACCGACAAACTGCTCGGCGAATTTATGTCCATGAAGCATCTCGCTGACTGAGTATGCTTGACCTTTAAGCCAGAATGAGTCGTACTCTTGAGCATTCGACTGCAAAGCAAAGGGCTTGGACTCGCAAGAATTTGCTATCCACTCTGGCTGCCCTGGAAAAGCGACTGGACGAATTTGATCAATGTTCTTGAACTTGCGAGTGAAGAAGTCATCCCAAGATTTGAAGCCCCAGTGTTTAGGATCTCCTTGAGGATCACACTGGAAGATCTGCTGGAATGTCAACTCCTGGCCAGTAAGATTGGTATCGTTTTCGATGCTCATCAGAGAATCTTGGCTGAGCCAACCATCTTCACCGGTCGTGATGACATGTTGGGATTTCGAAGTCATCAGAACTTCGGATTTCCAGGTATTGAGGATGTATTTGAGCTTTGAGTTGACCTCGGGCTTGAGGAAGAAGGCATAGCCGCTGGCTGTAGCCATTGGCCAATCCAGGATGGCGTTGAATGGGAATCCAATCAAACCAGCATCGTATTCGAGCTTCTTCCAAGAGGGAGCCTTATTGTTCATAACAAAGTCGAACATCTCGAGCATTTCGTGGTATGATTTGATTTGTTTGTTCCCAATAGGATCCTCATTGTAAGGGGCTCTGTCTGGCACTTCGTCAAACATGCCTGAAGCCAGCATTCGAAGCTCAGCAGTGCTTTCAATAAGCTCTTTTAATTGCTGTACTGGTTCACTTAAGAATAGTGAAGTTATAGAGGCATCGCGCTTGTGTTTGTTGACTTCGGCGACTAGATCTCGCAACCAGCTGATAAGAAGCTTGGGATTTTGGGGCAGCCAACCACCGACCCGGCAAGACTTCTGCTGAGAAGCTGTAAGAGTACGCGAGGGTATCATGTTGATGTTAGAGAGTGGCTTCTCTTTTTCTTCTGGATTGATGAAGACATGCATGATTTTTACTTGATAATATATGTAGGCTTTGCTAGATGCTTAAATGATCAAAGTGGAATGTTATTTTGACCTGATATTTATACAGTAGATTCTTGATCGAGTCCATCTTTTGACTAAGCCTGTCAGTCTGACTGATGCATGAATTGCCTTGCATATTTTATTAGTTGTATGATGTGTGTTACATGCATTCTCAGACATTCAGCCGTCATATCTCCACTCTGTGTACTCAGAAGCTCCCTTGAATTCCCAAGCGAAGTCTATATTATCAATAGCTTAGAACCTGCCAGATTAATGCTGCACGGACAATTAAACGTACCTAGGTATTGCCATGGTAGCACCAATATTGAGCACCGGCCAGATTCGATGACGAGAATTGAGTGGCCGTTCAAGTAGCACATTCGTGTGTGTAACAGCGGCTCACAAATTAGTTGATTAATCTTGCATGCTGATGAATATGCGTGACAACACCGAAACCATGGCCGATACAATCCAATGTTGGCAATAATGCAAATCGGCTTCAATCGGCAGAGAAGTGTTGCCCAGTAATGGAGAATAAGACAGCTGGGCAGCGGCAGCAACGGTTGACTGGTGGTTGGCCCGTGGCATTAACTGCATGCATAGATTCTCAGCCGCTGAATTGCACACTTCTTGTAGTTAGCAACATCTTCATTGGCATGGCAAAGAAATGCGAATCATCGTCCTCATTGGTTGTAGAGCGCGTTTAATGGTCGTGTCTAGTTGCTATCGTGATCTAATCTTGACGTCTGTTTGGAGTATTTGTTCCGATACTACGTGCATCCGATGAGTGAAGGCTGGGGCTGAAGTGAGACACCTGGTGGTAGGTAGCAGCACACTGCATTACATCAGCTTCGGTGAGAGCCCCGATGCCACCAATGTATTATTGTCCTACTACAGGTAAGTTATTACCCCTTAATAGGTACTAAGTACTAAGGTAATTTTACCTGTCTGTGGAAAGCCATTCATCGTGTCGTCAGCAAACCACAGCCAGTTGCTAAACAGAGGTTCAGCTCGATTTATTTCTCCCGTCTCAGCGTAGCTGTCTTGTATAAATGGCAGGCATCATGTAATCAACCCGTTTAACCCCTGGCTGTTCCGAGGCTGACCTGACCAGGTTATTTGGCTATACGAAATTACTGCAACGATACGCGGCCCCAAATACGCAGTACGATCTAAATAGACACCCCGGTCGTCGAGTTGCTTAAATGCTAAAATTCTGCCATCACATGGAAAGGCGCTGCGGGACGGGATTCAAGCTTTCGGCCAAGGACCCTCAGTGGCACTTAGATAGACGGACTTGACGGGATCTTGCGCCTAGCCGCGCCAATACAGTTGATGGAATCGCTGCGTGTAGGCCAATGTGACGAGTCCTGGTGTGACTCCTGTCGATCCACGGCTTCCACAGTGCTAACGCCGTTCTGGCAACTTTGCCCATCTAGAGAGTTCTAGGTTCCTTAGTACGAAGTGGTTGATCCAGCAGTTGAGTGGCTATGGCAGTACGAGGCGCAATAATAGAAGCGGTAGCGGTACATTGAAAGCAGCTGCGGGTAATCAATGCAGCAGCCAGCCTAGACCGGGTCGATTTCCAATGAATGGCTCAAATATTGCCCGGATTAATATGCTTTCGTACCTGAGTACGGAGTACGTCATGCTCTCTCAGGTACAAACAGGGTCGAGGCAAGGTCGGTACGTACCTTGTTTTCTCTGCCTTGTGGGAACGAGACGGAACGGGACCCTGGGGTGGCAATTTCAGCACCCGGCTACTTTAAGAGTACTTATTAATTCTGCTAATTTATGTGTTCAGTCCAGTAGACTCTGGGTACTTTCCAGGGTTCGACAGGCTGTTCTGACAGAAGAAACATCGCGGAGCTAGTCCTATTGCAGACAAGGCGTGGGTGAGACGTTCCCCCTCCACATCGCAATTAAAAGCAGCCAAATCAATCACGAGCATGGCTGGGTGATCGTCTGCAAAGAGTGGATTCCGGCTGGCACTGGCTTGAGACAAGGCAAATAAAGCCTTGCCCATGCGCTGCTCTGCCCGAGACTCGTGCGACCGTCAAATCGAGACGACGACGGACCGATGGAACGAAGCTCTGCGGATTGCGCCGTCATCACCGCCACCACCGCTGCCGTCTTCGAATCTGTCTGTACGAGTATTTGCCCTGCCGCCGCTCCGCGCAGATGCGATTGCGATCTTGAGAGCGCCCAGAGTCCAGAAAGAGTCCAGAGTACATGCGCCTTGCCTCTGCCCGGCCCTAGCACCGACGGCTGGAGCTACTGGAATCGCGTGAAGCGCTGAGAGTGTGTCAGCCAATTTCGAGCGTTAGCAGACAATCAACGCGGCTCACGGAACCAAACCAAACAAACCTGGTACGGCCAGACGTTCGTTTCGTTGGGGCCTGCGCAATATAAACCGCCGCTTGCGCCTGCCCTGTCCGTATCATACCTGTAACTGGATCCAGACCATTCACCTTCGCTTTTTGCATCTGAGGAAACTGCGCTCCGGGACATGAAACCGTTGATCAAAGCCCTACGACCGAACCTCTCCCGCTGCCTCTGCCTCTCCCACTCAACACCAATGTTGTCGCCATCGTCCTCTCCGGCGGCATCGTATCCCGCCTCAACCACCTCATCCTACTCTTCTTCGCCCTCTTCACACTCGTCAGACGCCGCGCTGGCATCGCCGTTCCAGCGCAGCGCCCACAGCCGAAACCAATCTGCAGGCCAAGCCAGAGCCATGGATCCAGCCAGGAACCCTGATGCTCTCATGGCCACCGCGATTCACCAGCCCTACTGGAGACCCATGGTCAAGACCTCCTTGGCCAACGGTATGCATGCGCCCCGATCTGGCACACATCCCGCTCCCATCCGTCCATGTCCAAGTTTGGTAACTGATCCATGACGCTGTAAAACAGGCACCATGAACGGCCATCGCAGCTACTTCCAAGAGCCTGACATTTGGCAGCAGGCCCCCGTCCTCACGGGCACCACCGAGTTCGAGCCTCGCTCAGATGTCAGAAATATTATGATTACCGGCGGTGCAGGCTTCATGTAGGTTTCAGATTCTCAGACAGCCCTTCAGCTCCCTCAATAGTCACTCCAATGGCCATGCACGCATGACTAACATTTGCATCACACAAGCGCTTCCTGGGTTGTTCGCCATCTCACCTTGACATACCCCCACGCTTACAACATTGTGTCGTTTGATAAGCTCGATTACTGTTCTGCTCTCAACAATACCAGAGCCCTCAACGACAAGCGAAACTTTACGTTTTATCATGGCGACTTGACCAATCCCTCCGAAGTCCTCGATTGCATGGAGCGCTATCACATCGATACCGTGATGCACTTTGCCGCTCAGTCACATGTGGATCTGAGTTTTGGCAATTCGTACAGCTTTACCCACGCAAACGTCTATGGCACACATGTTCTTTTGGAGAGCGCCAAGAAAGCTCGCATTAAGAGATTTATCCATGTATCAACAGACGAGGTTTATGGCGAAGTTGGCCACGGCGAAGACGAGCTGCAGGAGTCCAGCATCCTGGCCCCGACCAACCCTTACGCCGCAAGCAAGGCTGCCGCCGAAATGATGGTCCACTCATATCACAAGAGTTTCAAGCTCCCGACCATTATTGTTCGCAGTAATAACGTCTATGGTCCCCACCAATATCCTGAGAGTGAGTGTTGTTTTTAATTCGTCTCATCATGAATCAATTATAACTGATTTGGCTAGAAATTATACCCAAGTTCATCTCCCTACTCAACCGAGGCCACCCTGTAGTTCTCCATGGGGATGGTAGCCCAACCCGGAGATACCTTTTTGCTGCAGACGCCGCGGATGCTTTTGATACGATACTTCACAAAGGCCAGATTGGCCATGTCTACAACGTTGGCTCTGCCGACGAAATCTCGAACCTCGAGTTATGTGGCAAGATCTTATCTGCCATGGAGATTGCCCATGACACTCCAGAGCAGTTCCGAAAATGGGTCAAGTACACTCATGATCGGCCGTTCAACGATTGCAGGTATGCTGTCGACTGGTCAAAGCTACGCAATCTAGGCTGGGAGCAAAAGACTACGTTTGAAGAGGGCCTGCAGATGACGGTAGAATGGTACCGGCGCTTTGGCGAGCAATGGTGGGGAGACATTAGCCATGTCCTCACTCCATTTCCCATTGTTAGCGAAGGCGAAGTTGTACCCGACGTTGAGCATCTCGCCAAGGATGATCCTCCAACACCCGTCGAAGATTACCCCCTGAATGGCATTTCTCATAAAGCAAGCTGATTTTTTTTTGTCTTTCTCCTGTCGTAGACTAAGCGACCCACTTACAGCCGCACAATGTACGGTTATTTATTTTTGTTAAATGGTTTGGACGTGTCAACTATATCGATGAATTTGGCACGATATTAAAACGGAGTTTACGGATATCATGAGCATAAGAACGGCGCCCACAGCACCCATAGCAGAGATTATACCAGGGTTAGAAATATTTAAATACACACAAATAGACACTTTATCTTAGCGGTATTAGTTATCCCAATCAACGTATGACAAGAGGGCGGCTAGAAGCAGGTTTTGTCTTTAAGCGATATGGATGAATCTTGCTCACCATTAATGTATTTCATTGTATGAACAATATGTCATTAAGCTACACCAAGCCACTGAATAGACAAAAAGGTACTGTTCACGCTCATGTTCTCAAATCATACATCTGTCTTATTAACATGCGTCATATGCAGCCTATCATGGCCTCGCTACGCTCAATCTACCAAAGTGTCATAACTCATTCACATACTCATACTTGCCAACAGATAAATCACGCAACAAGAACGCTTAACATCCTCCACCGCCGCACCCACCACCACCACCACCGCATCCGCCTCCGCCTCCTCCTCCTGCGCACCCTCCTCCTCCTCCTATGCCACATGCCGCTCCCCCACCGGCCATTGCGGAAGCACATGCTCCCTGACCCTGTGTAAATCATGATTAGCTTGTGACTAAACTAGGACCTCAATGGAGCATATCGTGACTTACTGGGTTGACAGAACATCCACCGGGGCCTCCACAGCCTCCCGCGGCGATATTCCCGTTTCCACAGGTTCCGGCGGCGCAGTTGGCCCAGGCTCCATCTCCCGCGGCGATGTAGCACGGATCCCAGCCGTAGTACAAGCCTGGAGCGAAGTAGATGGGATACATGAACGGGCCATACACTAAAGGGGGAGGAAGCTTGATGTCAGTATGTGGTTTATTTCAAGCGGACATGAGGGGAATTGCTTTCTTACTGTAGTAGTTGTATCCCCAATGATCGTAATACTCATCCCTGGGTGGCAGAGCCCGTCCCTTCTTCTCTGCTCGCTTGGCGGCCTTCTGGTAGGCCTCGTTGAGCCTCCGGTTCTGCCGCGCGCGGATGTAGGCCGTGAACTTTGCGCGCTCGGGGGTTTCGAGGGTTCTGACCGAGTTATGCGCCGAGATATGCGCCGAGTTGTCCGGAGGGCAGAGCTTGGCGGTGCCGGAGTCGTGGAAGGTGTCGGCGAGCTTTTGGCTGGAGGAGACGTTGAACATTTTTCCGAGTTTGGAGCCCTGGGAGACACGGATGGCTGGAGTAGTTTATTCATTAGTTTCCTTGTCATGATAGAAGGCGATTAGATGTAGAAATGGTGGGGAGGGAGCTTACACTCGCAGTACCAGCATGTGCACTCGCTGTATACTTCTTTGAAAAGTTCTTGATACGTCTTGGTAGTCCACTCAAATGCGTCGCTTAGTTCACCCTCCTCAATCTTGTCGTCGTGGTCGATAAACTTCAACGTCTCCTTTACGGTGTAAGTGTAGTAATCCTGGGGACTCAGTTGGTGGGTATGCCAAGCCAGATCTACATCTAACGTAGGAACGGCCATCTTGAAAGGATTCTTTTTAATAATCTGCATGAAACGGTTGTATTTTGTGATGAGGCGGCCCATGGTGGCCTTGGCGGACGGGCTGTGCAGCCAGTCAAGCTTGACCATTTTCTCGACGAAGACGCCTTGGCGCATGACGGCACCGCACAGATCGAGCGCGAAGGGGGAGAAGTTCTCCCAGTAGCGGCTCATCATCTTGCGGGTGGTGATCTTGGCGTCGCGGCGTATAAGTTGGAGTCCCACGCGGCGCGTGGAGCCGTCAATTCGACGGACTGCTTCGTCGCTCCGGATGGTCTTCTCGATGAGGTCTCGCACGTCGGCCATCGAGGGAGAAGATTTGGGGCTAACAGATTTTGGATCGAGGAGCTCTACGATCTTGATGCGCAGCTCGTGACGGATCATGCGATTTGGAAACATGCGAGTAAAGTTTGGAACGACCAAGGGGTTGGGTGTAAGTGCCGGCTGGCCGGATGAAATGTCGAGCAGTGTACCGGGCATTGGGACGTCTTTGCCGAGCAAAAGAGTAGTATCATGGATAAATTTGGACAGGGAAAGGATTTCCTTGTTGATGGCTTTGTCGCAGGACGGGCACTGGTGTGAGAAGTTGCCGTCGCCATATCCGCTTCCAAGGATGCCAATGGGGCTATATTCAAGAAATGTTAGCTGAAAAGGACTGTTCTGGGTGAATTCAACAAAGTGAAGCTTACATCGACGAATCTGCATCTTCGACGGCTCCGCAGGTGGTCCAAGGTACTTGCATGTCCACCTTGCACCACGGGCACTTGAGGGTCTTGACCATAGGATCTGCCGAGTTGTTCCATTGGCGCCCCGTCCGAAGCCAGTTACTCTTTGCCACTTCACTGGGGTCTTCCTCAAAATTAACGGTGATGCCCTCAGATACTGCCTTCCATGGCATGCCCGAGGTCCAGTATTCGACCAAGCCGGCGCGCATAGTGTCTTCGAGGAAGGCTCTGGGGTTCAACATGTGGGTATGCATAACCATGAGGACGTCTGGAGATTTTGTGTTAGTCAAAGGTTATCTATAACCGCAGTAGAGCGTCAGCTTCTAAGCTGTAAAGATGACTTACCCAACGGTGGAATCGAGTCTCTGGTCCAACCCAGTGGTTTGCCACTGGTTGAAAAGGCGACATACTTGGGGCTATCCGGTGTCGACATATCTTGTTCGGTCAACATGGTCTTGGTTTGGGCCATTGCATGCCACCACGCCTCATATCTGTCTACTGCTCGTGCAAGAAAGATGGCCCATCGCTTTTCGCGTAGACGACTGAGAGCGAGCTTTTCTTTGTCACCTTCACCAAGCTTGTCTAGCTGAACTCCTGGAGGTAGAGCCGCGCCGTGAAGGATCTCGCTGTCCCATGTGGCACGGCTGTCGAAGATGCCAAAGAGGCCATCAGTATACCCAACATCTTCTTTGAGGGTATCGATGGCGTGAAGAAGCTTCAAGTGAGCCAGAGTGGTATCAACATTAGGGCCGCCAGTTGATGGACCAGAAGAGAGGGAGAGATTTGCAAAGGCAGTCGTAACGTCGATGTTTTGAGATGGATCAGTGGCATCTAGAACATCTTCCGTTGCCGTGGTATAGCTTGGCGGCGCTTCACCAGGAGGCGGCGCCTGGCCGTTAGACGCCTCTTTGGTCATGATTTAATAAAACAAAAGGGTATAAGGTGGTTTTTGATACGAGGAGAAATGAGACACTGGTGATGTTGTTGATGGAGGATGCCAGAGCTATATATTGTTGCGCTTATGCTCTGGATGATGATCACAGGATGTGCACAGCCAGTGGTGACGTCGTCTTATAAGATTGTAGAACAAACGGAGTACATGTACTCCTACACAAAGCACAAACCAACAGCCTCGCGTGTAAGGCGAAAGAGAATCCTTCAGGAACACACGTGATGGCCCAAAATGACGATGAGGCGAGACAGATCAATAGATCTTGCCAAGGCGCGGTCGGTGTCCTTGGACGGATAAATGTGCCGCCACATTGGTGATCGGTCTTGGACAAAGTGCCCAAACGGGGAGAGTCACGCAAGTACTTGACGACATGGCGCTGGTTCCGTTTGTAAGAGAGAGGCGCAGCGCATGTACCTTTTGTTAGCGCGAAGGCATCGATCCGATCCCTGCGGTACGTGGAGGTACCTGTGCTAAAGTATTACGGGCGTAATCGAGTCTAGAGTGACAAAACTCCATAAATACGTGTACATGTAACGTCCATGTATTTGGTGATCCTGCACCTATTCGAGAATCCTGTATCAGATGCACGGAGCATCTCTCTGTTGGAAGCATCAAAATATACATTGCATGATGCTTAAATCCATTGGACCAGTCGAGGCCCGAGTTAGACCAATAATGCTCTTAGTGCAATGAGGGGATTTCCGCGAGCTGAACCACACCGCTGCAAGAGATTGTGGCTATGTAAGTGACCTCTCGCCTCATTCAGGCATCAAACGTCGGTCCTGCTTCTTTGAGCATTCTCATGGGATCATGAGCGCTTTATGTACCTTCCTCCACCTTATCCAACAAAGGGGATGAACTACACAACATGCGGAAGTCGTCCAAGATCGACAGAATCAAGGATAAGACGGAGAGGGTGAAGGGGCTATTCTCTCTTAGAAGCAAAGATGAAGATAGGGCTACAAGCTCTCCAGCCACACAGCAGGCCGAAGAGTTGAAGAACTCTCATAGTAGGATTCATCAGGATGATTCTCTCATAACTTTAACATCAAGATTAATTATTGTGGGGTATCAGGTCCTTCTGTTCTTCTGCCCTTGTCCAACACATCACCAAACACAGCCACATTGGGCGATGACGACGAGTATCAAAACACTCCCATTGGTGAGCTCTGGAACCTCGCGTACAAGAAACTACAACAAAAAGACGGGGCACTCATTGAAGAATATGAGGCGAGACTCCGCGAAAGCGTCACTGCCGCACCCGGACCGGCTTTAGCCGCGGAGGAGAACAAGGGGAGGTGGATGAACATCATGCTACGATGTAAGATGGAACAAGTCCAGAAGAACATTTGGAAGTTTTCCTTTCGTAGCTCTGAGATTCAGCCGGCTGGAGTTGTCCAGCCCATCTTGGGCGTTGTCAAACTGGCCAATGACTTTCTCACCACAGCTTTAGCCTCCAACCCCTATGCATCATTGGCGTGGGCTGGCGTCAGCGCATTGTTGTCGGTACGTTTGAGCGTGACCTGCGGATTCTCCGTTATGGAGTGGGTTGACTGAATCAGGTGCTTAGCTGTTTTTGAATCCCATGGATCAAGCTGCATCCCTTGCCAAAGGGTTGGAGTACATCTCATTACTCATCGTCCAGGGTCGAATGAGAGAAGATCTCTATCATCGACGCTATGAGACAAGACAAAGCGACGACCAATCAGCTCCAGTATCGCATGTACTTTATAAAGGCTCTTTGGAAAAGTTATATCGACAAATACTAAAGTTCCAGGCAACATGTTATTGTTACTACGCCAATGATGGGGCCACTCGCTTGGCTCGTGATCTTATCGGACGATATAATTGGGTTGGATTGATGGAACAGATACAGCGCCAAGAGCGTCAGATGGGTGCTATCGACCAGGCGTGGAGCGATCAACAGTATAATGAAGAATGCGCTGCAGCCGAGAAGCGGCATAAGGAAACGATACACAGTTTAATGACTGCTGGTGCGGATATTTCCAGCCTACGCAGGGCAGTAGAGGAAGCCAATGCGAAGCAAGATCACCGGGATTTCTATCGCTGGCTATGTGATGTTGATCCATCGGATATGTACAATGCAGCTCGTAACAGGCATGAAGCTGGTACTAGTGAATGGTTTATCGAAGGCGAGGCATTTGAGTCATGGATGAATAATCCTCGCTCTCTTTTATGGCTTCATGGTAAAGGTGAGTTTCGTGTGTTCTCTTATTCCCCTTTCAAGTCCCTTCATATACCTAACATGCCTGGCCAGCTGGTTCCGGAAAGTCGGTCCTAAGCTCCTCAATCATCAAATTCTTGCAAAGCAAGCACAAAGACGATGCTACAATCGCTACAGCGTACTATTACTTTAGCTTTAGCGACGTTAAAAAGCAGGAAAGAGATGCTATGCTGGCGTCTCTCATCAAGCAAATTTGTTGCTGCCGCCCCAATATGCCCGACTCAATTACAAAACTTAGAAAACACAGAGATCAAGATATGCGCCCACCTACCGATGAGCTTCAAGAAGTGCTTATTGCGACTTTACGCGGGTTTTCTAAAGTGCACATCATCATTGACGCACTGGATGAATGCCCAGAACTTGGCGGGCGGCGCGAAGATCTCATGAAGACGTTGCGCTACATCCTCAATGCTGCACCTGATAATCTTCATGTGATCTGTACAAGCCGAAAAGAGTCAGATATATATGCTGAACTTGAATGCCATTTATCTGAACCCACGAGGATAGAATTCGATCTGTCTTCGTACATGTATAAAGAAGCAATCAAGCGCGACATCGGCCAATACATAGACTCAACGCTCGCCGATGCCAACTATAAATCTTGGTCAGATGTCATAAAGAAGAAAGTCAAAGAGATTCTCATTGAAAAATCAGATGGAATGTAAGTCTTGAAGAGATCCTGTTGTTCGCCTTGTTCAAAAATTCCGCGTTGCTAATTACTTGGCAAGGTTCCAATACGTTCGCTGTCAATTTGAAGTACTACGGAGCCTCAGATCTTCGAATGAAATACTACAGGCGCTACTAGATCTCCCCGAAGGACTTGATCAGACATATGAAAGGATACTTCGCATGATTGATCCCAAATACCAGGAACAGATCATAAGTTGTCTGCAATGGCTCGCCTTCTCATATACACCCCTCTCTGTGGAACAACTAGCGCACATCTTTATCTTGCGGCCAAGCGACATGGATACAACCCAGAAAATAATGCAGCGTCTGAATCAATCAGAGCAATTGTTCGATTCCCAGGATGTTTTGGCATACTTTTCAGGGCTTGTTCTCGTGGAGTTTGGAATAGTCCGCTTAGCACATTTCTCAGTCAAAGAATATCTAAATTCCACCCGAATTCACCGAGATGATGCGGTATCGCTTGGATTTAGTGAAGCAGACGCTCATCTTTCGATCGCGTACTGGTGTCTTGCGTATCATATATACTTGAGTACTCCGGACAGCTATACCATCCAGACTCGATATCCTTTGAAGAGCTATTCAACCACCTATTGGCCAAGACATATTGAAATGGTCCCTTACAAAATCTGGACCGCTCAAGTTATTGAGAAAGTAGCAATATGTCTTGCCATGCGAAGCCAAAGTTTGCTCAACATGATACTTGGCAGCAAGCGGTTCCAAGATCAGTGGCGAAAAATGCAAGAGCTTGCCTATTCAGACATGGCAGAGATGCTAATGCGGCCACACTGTTTCACAGCCTGGCGTGGCTTTACTCTTTTAACTGGACATATTCTTTCACAGAGCTTCGGTGTGAAGCAATACTTTGTACAAGAGGATTGCGATATAGCGCTGTACTATGCGATTCGTGGAGGCAGTACACGGGTTGCTCAACTTCTGCTAGATAAAGGCGCCAACGCAGATGCATCGACAATAGCGACAACTAAAGGCGAGTCTGGAGATAACAAAGCTGGAGATATGCTTCAATTAGCCGTGTTCCGAGGGAACCCCACGATGGTAAATTTGCTCTTAGACAGAGGTGCTGAGATTAATGCTCAGCGCGGCGGATGGGGTTCAGCTTTACAAACTGCGGCTTCAGATGAGCATCTCAATATGCTAAAGCTTCTGATAAAGCGCGGGGCGGACATCAACGTCCCTTCTAATGAAGCCGGATGCGTTCTTTTGTCGGCTTCAGGGAATATGCATTGCCTTCAGTTGCTGCTCGACAATGGAGCAGATGTCAACAAACGTGGCACTGGAAGCATGGAAAAGACGGCTCTTTGTGAAACGGCAAAAGCAAAACACTGGGAGGCATTCGATTTGCTAATTGATCATGGAGCCGACGTCAACCAAGGTGGAACGGGAGGCTATCCCCTCCACGAAATGACCACAAACTTCAGGCCCGGCATGGATAGAATATTTCCTCAATTGAGACGCACATTCGGCCTTTCGAAAGCCGTGGATGGAGAATTTCTCAGACTGAAACTCTTACTCAGCCTTGGTGCGGATCCAAATGCCCAGGACGGAAAGGGTGAAACCGCATTACACAAAGCATGTGGACATCACAAGCTCACATGTTCTCCTACGTGCGTTCAAATAGCACAGCTTCTAATCGACCATGGGGCTGATGCGAACATCGTGGCGGAATCTCATGGAACAGCACTTCAGAGAGCTGCATATAGGGGCTGCGTGAATATGGTAAAGTTGCTTCTCGAAAATGGCGCCGATGTGAAAATACAAGGAGGAACATACGGCAACGCACTCTCAGCGGTATGTTACAGTCCAAAAGGTCTTGGGACAAAGGCAGAAATGATACAACTACTTGTTGACCATGGAGCTGATGTCAATGACAAAAGCGGCACCTATGGGACTGCGCTGCAAGCAGCAGCTTGTTATTCTAAGGAAGGTGTTAAAACGATGCGAATTCTTCTGGAACTAGGCGCCGATGTAAACGCAGCGAGTGGTTTGTTCGGAAACGCACTGCAGGCAGCTTGTAAGCTGGGGGACATTGACATGGTATCCTTACTGCTCGACTATGGAGCGGATATCAACGCAGTCACCGGTGAAGAATGTGGAACTGCACTTCAAGCGGCTTGTGCCTCGATTCGATGGAATGGGAGCGAAGACATAGTGCGTCTTCTGCTTGAACGAGGAGCCGATGTGAATGTCGAGGGTGGAAAGTACGGAACCGCTCTGCGGACGGTATGCGCCAAATGCCCAAGCGACAGCCAAGTTGAGATAATACGACTGCTACTCGATCATGGTGCTAATGTTAACGCTGTCACCGCTGGTGAATATGGGACTGCACTTCAAATAGTCTGTGCCTTCCCTCATTGGCAAGGGAGTGAACAAGTAGTGCGTCTTCTGCTTGAACGGGGCGCTGATGTGAATGCAGAGGATGGAAGATTGGGGACAGCACTGCAAGCAGCATGTGCTGCGAAGTGTGAGCATTGGAGCCAAGTTAAGATGATACGTCTGTTGCTTAAACACGGCGCGAGTGTTGCCGGTGTGCAAAGCAGCGAATGTGCCAGCCCACTTCAAGCTGCTGCTGGCTTTCATGCTAGCAAGGATGTCGATGGAACCGCTCAAATGCAGCTTCTTTTGGATCATGGTGCCGATGCCAATGGTTATGTGTCTGACGAGTTTGGTTCCGCCCTTCATTGTGCTCTCTCTCTTGAAGGAACCCTCCTCAAGCTGGAGAAGGGCGACCCGATAAATCTAGAAGCCGTGTCGGAGATGGTGAGAAAGAGGGTGCGGCTTCTTCTCGATCGCGGCGCTGATGTTAATCTCAAGGGGGGCAAGTATGGCTTCCCACTCCAAGCAGCCTGCTCGATCGTGTATGACATTTATGAAGATGGACATCCACGCAAACGCTGGTACCGTCGAGAATCCGATACTCCCGGCATACAGCTTCATTTAATCGAGATTGCAACTGATGCAGTAAAGATGCTCCTCGATGAATGTCCCCATATTGATGTTAATGCCCGCGGTGGAATCTTTGGCACTGCTTTGCAAGCGGCAGCATACTCGGGTCAGACGACATCAATACAACTGTTACTGGATCACGGGGCTGACGTAGCATCAAATGCGGTTTGCGGAAGATATCGCACTGCTCTCAACGCAGCCGTGATAAGAGCTCATTGGGACATTGTCAAGATTCTGCTTCAGGCAGGGGCAAAGCCGGATTGCCATTTGCTTCCAAATCCAGATGAAAGATGGCTTGAACAAGTCCGAAAGGAAGACGGCTCGGTTGCGGCGGAGAGATATAGAAACTTTTGGGAGGTTGAAAAGTTGCAGCATGATCAGGTGCTGCTCGAACGCGGGAGACATGTCGCCTATTACCACTTTGCAACGATGTGGTTGCTTGCTCAGATTCACCTGCTGACTGGCTTCATAACGTTAATTTTCGATTTTTCGATATGGAAGAAGAAAGCGGCCATGAAGATGTAACTAGAATTTCATTTCATGGAATTACCTTTAATACACTACAACGGTCGTATACAACAGATCTGGGGGGTGGTTAGTGCCACACACATTACATGTACATATATGGGACCAACCTGCTATATGTATTACTACACCATATATGTATTCTACAAGCCGCGACCTTCTTTCTATAAGACCCCCTAATCAGTCATTCCCGGCAAGATTCGATCAGTTAATCCAAAGCTGGTTGTCACGCTCTTCAGAGAGGAAGGAACATTACACCCTTTGCGAAACTAGTGGATATATAGATGCTCTCACATACTAAGTACAGTGTGAGTACCTGCTATCTAGGGAGATAAATTTCAGCTAATATTTTTTTGAAATCAGAGACCATCGCTGTGAATTGCATCACATCACGAATTCCACCTTTGCGGCGCTTTGCGGCCGATCCCTATAATGAGGTACCAAGTACGTGGAGAGGTCTTCAACAAATACATTTGCATGACTCAAACGCACGGCTGATATTTATAAAAATTGACAAAACATGACACTGATGGGGAGATAATCCATGATTATGAGTGAGCACACTATGCCATAGCTAAAAGATTCATAGACATAACATACCACATGATGTTGCTCTCATTAGATACCGTTTCACCTTTCCATATAGGCACATATATAGGCTATAGTTGAAGAATATCCATCATTTGATAAGTAACATCCATAGAATCAGCGTTGTCCAATGTCTCTGTTATAATTTATCCCTCCTACTCCGCAGATACTGTCGTATTCCTCGTATCCATCGATTAGACACCCACGAACCCATTTTCTCATCTATATTCCTTTATCCAATGTTTGTTTGGTTCAGCCCATCAATGTGTACTCCGCCATTCATAACTTGAGCTATCACTTAACCAGGGTGTATCTTGATACCCTTAAAGTTGGCTGCGCCTCAATAGTGCCGCAACACGCGACAGTAATGAAGCTACGACCTTCCAGCTTCATATTAGTCTTCTGAGAAACTTCTATAGTTTTTATTTTTAGAAAATCCAAGTTGGCTTTTTCCGGGGGTCTCCTTAATTGTCCGACCATGGTTGGTTATGAATCCCAACAAACCATATTGCCCACTGGCAGGACCCAGTAACAGGTAGAATAGGCGTCTGATTGCGGACTTTTTTCCGATCCTTACATGCCCTAGTCCACCACATTACCATTTCAGGAGATAATGCGGACCTTGATAATCAGCAAGTTCTAGTGTATTCGTAATCCACGTCGTATCATTTGCCTAACAAACCTAACCAGGCAGTACATCCAGTCTTGGCTCAGCGATGACCGCCGAAATGCGCCTTCTCCTTCGGAATTCGGCACAACAAATGAAGTAGAACCAACGATAGTGACCTGTGATATCCTGGTCAAGTGGTTGGGGAGAGATAGTCCGGGCTAAATGACTGCAACTGGTGGTTGCAGAAACTGTCGAATAGCCTAAACAACAGATGAAGTTCCTACAAGATAGATGAAAATAGTTACCTAACAGGGCTTCTTTCCCTCTTCTCATCCCAGGCGGTATGACCAGTTGTTGCTCTATATTGTCATGACCCTCACTGAAGAAACTATCTAACTGAATATTTGGAACTCTATTGTCAGAGGCTACCTGGATCAAAAGTAACCATCCTAGCCATAGTGAGGAAACTAGATATCTCTTTAGTTCAACTACAGTATGTAATGCTGGCTACTGGCTACATCGGTGATATAATTGCGCCGTCTCCATCTAGCACCCATAAAACTGGTGGATAATTAACAGCGAATGTAGGAATTAGAGTGTAGCTCGAGCCAATGAAGGATAGATGGGGGTTGTTTACGGAGTATACCCCACTAATATGATATACGATGAACACTTTGGTTGAGTGTTTCTATAAAAATGGCTTGAATAGAGACACTGGCGTGTCCGCTTTCGACCCCGTCACTTTGGATATGCTCATCTAGAAACTTGGTCTCTTATAGCAATTTCTTGATCAAGGAACAATGGGGAGAAAAAGTAGGTAAAAAATCATATGATACATTGAAGTTGCAATGAGAATACTGATCATGAAACTGTAGGCCGTTTACCCGATGCCTACATGTACCTAATAGTAATCACTCCACACTCCGTACAAGGTGCGATGATGATGGGAGTAGAGTACCAGTTGTAGTAAGACACTACCAATTGAGTATTACAACACACGACTCAATGGTATACACGTAAATCCCCAACTGCCAAGACTTGGATAAATACAATGTCGAAGAGGCGTAGCGAATCAAATAAAAGCCGACATGTTGTATGTTGCGACCTGCAGCATAATGTGGACCTTTGAGATGCAACGGCCAGCCCAAATAGGGCTTGTTGACTATTCCATTTAATACATCCTACAAGGTTCATCCACACATTGATAGAGGTACTCGGCTCTATCATGTATGCAATTGATGCTCGGGGTTAAACAAGGTTGGTTAGTTGGCTGTGAAAACTCGTGTTTGCAATGTGGGTGCGTGGCGCAGTACGTGGTCATTGCGTGTACACTATTGTTTCCAGAGATGTAAGCCGATAGACCGAACACCGCCGAATGGCTCATTGGACGACGCGGCAACATGAAACAAGGAGGCTGTAATATATCACAAAAAAGAATGAGTTTAAAGTATTAACGTTATTCGTAAATACGAAAATGCGGTTCGACAGGGCTCGAAACAGTGGCATTGCTTGCATGGGTGCCCATAGACGCGGCCTCGAAATAGAACTGAGGCAATACGAGAAAAGGGTATGGCTGCCAATAACCCAATAACTAGTTTTGACGGGGGGACGCAAAAGTGGCACCGCGGCAGAGGCCATGACAGATGCGAGTACGTGGACTTCTGATATTCCCTGCTAGAGAAGGAGATGCAAAAACTAGCCAATAATTTCGTAATCCAAGTTGTGATTCGTCTTACCCGCGGGAATCTCATGTCCGCAAATGTCACTCTCTATCTCCATGGCGGGGAGTCTCTTTAGATCCGTTACTCTCCCATTAAGTATTCTTGGCATTGCTTTTTTCGTCTTTAGTTTCCAATTGCCGCTCTATCTTATGCTTCTTCTCGTATCATAATGCGTGGATCTCTCGCTCGTTTACGCGCTTGTTTTGAACGTTCACCAAGAACCGTCGTCTTGTTCGTTGTCGTTGCTATTGCACTCTACTTTAGTGTTCGTGACGTCGCTGGCGATGTTATCATAGAGACACTGGATTCGAAATATCCGGCCGATGGATCTCTCAGGGACATTTTGAGGATAGCCAGAGACTACCACAGGTACCCTATCGAACCTCCATACAAAGACAAGTTTTGGGAAGTTGGTCAACGGTCTCGCAGCTTAACCCGATGGCTTGATGACCTCAATTCCCCGTGGGGGTCTAAACTTCGCAACTTTGAGAAAGAGAGGCTTGTTACAGCGATCGAGACGACGGCCACCTCCCTATTTCCATTCCTCATCCCGGAGCCGTCAAAACCTGGTGGCAAAACACCACTCTTGGACTTTCGGCGCTCTTTTACCAAAGGTTCAGAGGGGATCGTCATCCCCGCCGGCGGGAGTGATCTACAAATCAGATTTGCGGGACATTTGATTGCAGCTCTCAGAGATGTTTTTGGCTGTTCGCTGCCCATCCAGATTGTCTATGCCGGGGATTCTGACTTGCCAAAAGAACGTCGCGATGCCCTCTTGTCGTTTGACAAAACAAACAATACAGATTTCCTAGATGTGTGGACGGTATTCGACGATGAAACTCTGCGTCTTCGGAGAAAGGGCTGGGCCATCAAAGCATTTGCGGCTCTAGCATCTAGATTCGAACAAGTCATTGTTGTCGAT
This sequence comes from Trichoderma camerunense, assembly GCF_050948025.1. Lineage (NCBI taxonomy): Eukaryota > Fungi > Ascomycota > Sordariomycetes > Hypocreales > Hypocreaceae > Trichoderma > Trichoderma camerunense. Next base: position 290,789 of record NW_028145348.1, read on the forward strand.
GCCGATGCTGTATTCCTTCAATCACCGGAAGTGCTTTTTCAACAACGAGCGTATACCGAAAACGGAGCGTATTTATTCCACGATCGACTACTATGGCAGCATTCTTTCGAAGACAGACACGAGTGGTGGAAAGATCAAATCAAGGAGCCATCACCAGCGATGAACAAATCTCTCGTCTGGACAGAGGACTACGCGGAAGAATGCGACTCAGGGGTCGTCGTTCTTGACAAGTCTCGAACCGAAGTCTTTGTTGGCCTACTCCATATCGCATGGCAGAACTCATGGGCAGTACGGGACGAGGTTTCCTACAGAATCACCTACGGAGACAAGGAGACGTGGTGGCTTGGACTAGAGCTTGCTGGCTCAAAATATGAATTTGAGGAGCACTATGGCTCGATTGTTGGGTGGGAGAAGGAAGGGAAACCTGATGAAAAGGCGGTATGCAGCTTTGTTATTGCGCATACGGATGAAAAGGACAAGCTACTGTGGTATAATGGCAGCTTGCTCAAGAACAAGCTGGTAGATCCAGACGGGTACGAGGTTCCATTGTACTGGATGATGGATGGCGAGTGGCAAAAGGGAGGGAAGAAGGACATGAGCTGCATGGTGGGAGCGACGAGAAGGCGATTGAGTGGTGAAGAGATTTCGATACTGCAGGACAGCATGGAGGCAGCTGTGAAGGTGGATGCAGTGATCGCCAGCATGAAGGAGGAGGAGGAGGCATCGTGAACATGGATATGTATTGATAGCAATCCATACATTGGGTGGGAAAAGCGTGTTGTTTGCTATTAGCGAAATTGGAGCTGATTGATGACAGCCATAGTTTTAGGATACCAAGACGAAGCCTTTGCTTTACTCCATAATACCGAACGATTAAACGACATATTAATCACAAATTAATCCTTCTATCTCCATCGTGATGATGATGGGGAGATGACCACTGAATATTGCGTGCAATACCCTGGAACAGTGATACCTGGTAGCTGACTGCCCCTGCTGAGTCATGGTTTAGCTCCCGAAAAGATCGTGCCTCCTTCTGCTTCTGTCCATCGCAAGAAACAATCCTTGCTGCAACATTTAACCGTATCAACCTTTTTACAACGTCAATGGAAAAAGGGGCAGCAATCAATGTGTGATTCAGCTGCTCGATTTGGTGGGCTCGGGACAAGCCCTCCGGCAGCCAAAGATGCTTCACTTTTCTCCCTGATTTTTTTTTTTTTTGCTTCAGTGGGCCATGGATGAGCTGATGGTGATGGTGGCTCAGCCAAAACCAAACCAGCTTCAGTGCCTCCCCACCCGCGCCATCTACGCAATCTCGAGCCGATCGCTTCCTAACACGCCCATTTCCGAGATCTCTCGGCTTGGCGATCTTCGGTTTTGCGACATGGTTTACAGCATGATTTTCCTTCGATTCATTTTTCGATGATTCTTGTGCGACGAGGTGGCATCATCTGAAACAGGCGATATCATCACTAGCCATGCAGCTTTGATTCCCTTGCATGGCAAGCATGGTTACGTCGTTGCGACATGATGATATGGGATCCCAGCCGATGGAAGCACAAGCATAAGCACAAGCAAAACACAGCAAAACACGGCACAGCGCAGCACAGCAAACAAGCAAATTTCACAGTGCGCGGCTTTATAGATAGCACCCCCAAGAGCTCACAGTGATTGAGATTTGAGGAATCCCGAGCCGCGAACGCTGTGGCCTCAATCGCCAGAATGACGAAAGGCCCAAAGTTTTCTCAGCTGAATGCATGCATTACTGGTAAATACTGGAGCTGCCAAGCTCGGCTCACGACCTTAATCTGCAGCTCGAGCTGGAAGCTAGATCCCCACCAACTTGTCTGATGCGCTGCTCTAGCTAGCTCGTGGCGGCCATCACAATACGTCATCGAAGAGACATCCGCGGATCAAGTTTGCAGCTCTGATAGCGAGCATCGACGTTTGCCACGGCACGGTCGGCTTGTGCAAATAAGTTGGCGCCATGGAAGCGATTCAAATTGACTTTGTCCATCTCGACAACTGTCCTGCTCCACGGCTCTTGCCAAGGCGCGTGTTATTCCCCGCGTTGGTTTCTCTGAATGCGTGGTGGCTGCCGTTGATGCTGTCAGAAGGGAATCGAGTACATGTATATCTGCGGATTCGCTCGTCGTCATAACTCACCTAGATCTTACCTAGTCTGATTTTGAATTCTCCGATGCCTAGAATCGACAACTATCCGGAGCTCTCAACTTCGAATTAATTTATCAAACAGAAGCAGTTGTCTCTCATCCTCCTAAACCAGAGACAAGCTTCTGTAACACCGGCGCCATGAACGTCGACGACCATGTGGTGCCCTCGGGCGGGCAGCACTACAGCGCCACCAACCGTGTGCCCAATATCCAGGAGTTTATGCAGCGTCTTGACGCGGAGAAGAAGCAACGAGATGCCGAAATTGATTCCGAGCTCAGACGCAACAAGCGCAATCCCGATGTCAAAGTTCATCGTAACGAGCTTCTCAAGAAAAAGGGCACGCGGAAAGTGCGTGATCCAGTCACTGGAAAGGATGTTGAGATTCGTGATGCGGATATCGATTTTACCGAGGCCGTGGAAAACCCACAGGTATGCTTTCTTCCAAATCTGAGCGCGTCGCGATAGCCTTATGCTCAACTAACTTTCGAATAGATGTCTGTTCCTAACGGGAACCTGGGAAAGCCTGCCACCATTGCTACCTCATCTCAGCAGTCTGGTGAAGAGTACCGCTATGCTCAAGATGTAACTGCGCCTCCTGATCCCATCCAAGAGGGATCAACTTCCGACGTACCTATTCGCAGTGAGAAGACGTCAGTCCTGTTTTACAAGACTCCGTCGGTCAGCTACGAACCAATGTTTGCCTCTCTTGAACTGCGATCAAACGCCTTGTGCGCCGGAATTTTCATGGGTATCGTCTTCTTCGGTAGGCTGTTTGGCGGCGGGCTCCTTGGCCTGATTCCCTTGGCTATCTGCGTTACCTCTGGTGTCCACCTGTGGGTGAAAGAATTGATCCGCCAAGGACGAGACTTGGAGTGGTCCAGTGAGCAGGAGCGTGGCGAAACTGCCACTATTAACTTGATTCCGGAGTCTGTCGAATGGATGAACACCGCAATCGGCGTCTTTTGGGGCATGATCAATCCTGAAATGTTTGCTGGTGTTGCCGACACGTAAGTTTACCTCGCTATTTCAATTTCTGCTACAAACAGCTGCTAACTACTGTGCAGCATCGAAGATGTCATGGCCGCCTCTGTGCCTGGTATTATTGAACATGTGCGAGTGGCCGATATTTCCCAGGGAAACAATCCTCTCCGTATTCTAAATATGCGAGCCCTCCCAGACTCTCACGTTCAGGATATCAAGGATGAAATCCACAAAGAAAATGAAAAAGTCATGGACGAAGATGAACTTGCGGCCGTGTCGCAAGCCGGGGCGTTTTACAACATGGAAGTTTCGGTCGCATACCACGCAAAGCCCTCAGGCGCTGATATCGCCTCAAAGGCGCGGAACATGGGAATGCAGCTCGTCTTCTACCTGGGAATCAAAGGCCTCTTTGGCGTTCCTCTTCCGATCTGGGTTGAGCTGATTGGCCTCGTTGCTACCGCACGTGTCAGACTGCAGCTCAGTCCCGAGCCCCCATTCCTAAAGACCATGACCATAACTTTGATGGGAGTTCCCAAAGTGCAAGCTGGATGCACTCCAATGGTTGAAAGAGCCCCCAATATCTTGAACTTGCCCCTCATCTCCAATTTTGTTAACTGGGCTATCAGCGCCGCAGCCTCGATGTACGTCGCTCCCAAAAGCTTAACCTTGGATATCAGCAAAATGGTTCAGGGAGACGATATCAAGAAGGAAACTGAGGCCTTTGGAATTCTCTTTGTGAGAATCCACAAAGCTACTGGCCTTAGCAAACAGGATCAGCGTGGCAGCAAAGGCGGCGGCTCTGATCCGTATATTACCATTAGCTGGAGCAAGTTTGGAAAGCCCATGTTTTGCACCCGTGTCATCCAGGATAATTTGAACCCTGTCTTCGAAGAGAGTTGCGGACTGCTGGTTACCAGCGACCTCATTAAGGCTGACGAGCAGCTCTCCGTGGAGCTTTGGGATAGTGATCGATCCTCTGCGGATGATGAGGTCGGCAAGATTGAGCTAAGCATCCAAGAGCTCATCCAACACCCAGGAAAGATGTTCCAGCACGTCTCGACGCTGAGTGGTCTCAAGGCCGAGAGCGTTATGCCCGGCGAACTCCACTGGGAAGTTGGGTTTTTCGGAAAGACGCAATTCCGCAAAGCCTTGCGAACTGATGGCCACAACCCCAATGTGGTTAAAGAACTAGGCGACAAGCCCGAATTCCAAGAAGACTGGGGTACGATCCAGAATGCGGAAGAGGACGCCGTAGTCCATACCCCCCCTGACCCTCTTTGGCCATCCGGAATCCTCAGCATTGTGGTCCACCAGATTGTCGGTCTAGAGCTAGCCAATGTCAAGGGCTCCCAGGGCAACCGCAAGGGCAAAGAGTACGAGCCTGCAAGGCCAGAAGCTGGCGAAGTCAAGGAAGAGACAAGCAAGAGACTACCGAGCTCATACTGCACTATACTCGTCAATGATGATTTGGTTTACAAGACGCGAACCAAGGTGGTGTCATCGCAGCCCATCTTCAATGCTGGCACCGAGAAGTTTGTTCGCGATTGGCGCTCTGCCATTGTTACCATTGCAGTCCGAGACTCCCGTAACAGAGAGCACGATCCAATCATCGGAGTTGTTCCTCTCAAGCTGTCAGATATCATGCAGACTAGTAGCGAGGTGACACGGTGGTACCCTCTCGATGGTGGCATCGGCTTTGGCCGTATTCGTGTCTCCCTTCTCTTCCGTTCCGTGGAGCTCAGGCTGCCACCCCCGCAGCTGGGTTGGGAAATTGGAACCTTCGAATTCCTCTCCGACACAATCAAAGTTACGAATTATACGCCGGCAAGCAAGGTTCGGATCCGTCTGCGCACCGGAGGCTCTTCTGCCAACGTAAAGAGAGACCAGTCCGTTCGTGAAAATGATGGCATGACATTCAACATTGGTGTCCCTGAAGGTGAAAAGAAACTTCGACTGCCAGTGCGCTATAGATATAAATCTCCAATTTTCATGGAATTCTATCCCTCAGGTAAAAGGGGAGCTGATGCGTTTGCTGCACTGTGGCTATTGGAACTGGTTGATAACCAGGAGAAGGAATTTGACATTCCTCTGTTCAAATGCGACAATTCTCAACGACTTTCACAGAACTACATCACGCAGGAGAATTTTACTACTATTCCCGATACGAATATTGAAGAAATTGGACGGGTTCGATTCAGAGGTCGATTCAAAGCTGGTACCGACTTGGACCATATCAGATTTGTCACTGACAACGATTCTCGCGAGACAATCGAGACATGGGAGGCTTGTTATGCTGAGGGTGTGCGAGATGTAGAGGTTCAGCCTGAAATACCACCATTGACTCAGAAATTGCATGACGAGTCTCTGACGCAGGGCCGAGATGTACTTGCACAGGCTGACGAGAAGGAGAAAGGCCGCTGGTTGGCAAAGGATGGCACCGACTGGACCGGAGCGTTTGGCCAGGATCCACAAAACTCGATGGCTCAACCCATGTCCAGCGCAGATACTAATGGTCATGAGCATTTTGAGGTAGACACGGATGAGGACGAGGACGAAGATGCCGAAGAGAGAGACCAAGTTATGGGTATGCGCAGGACAGAGACAGACCCAACATATGGCTCAGCCCCGTCTGAAGGTAGTGATGAGCGGCATTCTTTGGATAGCCGTGCATCAGGTGCGTCGAGGAGGAGCACCGGTAGTACTGGGAGTAAGAATCCCATCAGGGCGTACAAAAACTACAAGGAGAAGAGCCGGGATTTGAACCGCAAGCAACGCGGGCTGATGCAGTGGCTCCCCATGCGAAACGCGCGTTTTGCCAAGAACGAGGCCAAGTTTGCTGTCCGCAGAGTGAAGAGAATGGGATCTTTGGCTGGGCGAAAGCCAGATGTTGAAACGGAGGTGTAATACCCCTACGAGTTGCTATACCTGTCATTATTTTAATGTCTTCTATTTTCTTATCTCCTAAATCTTTGTTTCATTGGAACTCTTACGGCCCCGAATGGATGGAACTGAGTGTTAAAAAAACCTATGATTTATGACACAGCTTTACGACAATGGTGTTGGAGGTGTCGGACAACGCTCTTTTGATCACCTCTAATAATTCTTTTGGACACACTCTCAATTTGAGAAAATACCTGTCAAGAGTATTTGTACTTGTATTTATTATATTTATGATATCACAAACGCTATAGTTATCTAAAATTTCTCCACAAATGGGCGGATATCCAATTCTTGCGTGAAAGATGATCTGTGTTGTGTGTGTAAGTGCCAGTAGCTCTCGGCAATCTGCATATTCTTTGTTAGCCACTTGTAGAAGAACAAATAGAGGGTTTGTCACAACACTTACAGCATCGGGGTTGATCTTGCCATCCTCTACACCATTGTTGACAACTCTATCCTTGCCCCAGGGAGTGTCAATGCCACCGTCAATGACAGCCAGAGCGACATGCACGCCCTTGGGGCCGAACTCGCGGGCCAGGGACTGGGTGATGGCACGCTGGGCGAACTTGCCAGCGGCAAAAGTGCTGAAGAAGGCGGAGCCGCGGAGGGAAGCGGTTGCGCCGGTGACGAGGAGAGATGGGGGGTGAGGGGAGGAATCAACGGCTGCCAGGAGAAGAGGGAGAGACTTTTGGGCGAAGTAGAAGAGGCCGTTGCTGTGATTTTTTGTCAGCGAGTGTTTTCAATGGGATTGAGTATTTAAAAGGTAGGTAGATTATGGGAAACTCACGCAGCAGTGTCGAGGCTAAGATCCAGATCGGAGATCTTCAGCTCCAAAAACGGCTTTCGAGCCATGCCGGCGCCGCCATTGTACACGGCGGCGGCGAGCTTGGAGCCGGGCAGCTCCTTTTCGATCTGAGCGAAAGCGGCATCGACGGCGGCCGGGTCAGCGGCATCGGCGGTGATGCCAATTGCGGTGCCGCCGGCGGCTTTGATGTCGGACACGATGGACTCGTAGGAGGAGGGCTTGCGGGAGAGGAGGACGACGGCGTAGGACTGGGCGAAGCGGCGGGCGATGGAGGCGCCTGTGCCAGAGCCGACGCCTGAGACGATGGCGAAGAAGGGAGGAGCCATGATGTCTGTTATTCTTCTTTTTTGGAGGGAGAGGAGAAGCGGAGATTGAGTGAAGCTGTTCAGTCAAGTGAGTGTGAAAGGAAGTTGATGTGGTATAAGTGAAAAGAATGAATGAGATGAAAGAGTGTTTATATACAAATGGCGATGCTAGATCGACGAATTGCGCAAGACAGTCGCTCGCATTGTATCAACAACCGACATTAACGAAACAACAAGAAGACGCTGATAAATCCTCCCCCCATTTCCGCATACTGCGGTTTGTTCCGGACTGGGAGGGGACACATACGTGATTGTGCCATCTGGCTTATAAAGCAACTATGCCTAGATGCAGGCATGTGGAGATGGAGGGGTTTGACTTGATTGGGAAAGACGGTGATGACGGGGCGGGTTGGTGCGGGGTGGGCGTTTTTAACTCATCTGGAATCTTTTTTTCTTCTTTTTCCGCTTTTATCTGACTCTGCGGAGTACACTTTGGGGGTGCTGGGTTTTGGGTTTCGTTTTTGTTGTGAGGTGGTGTGATCACTAATTGATGTCCCGGCATATGATGCTACAGCTCTCATCATCATTTAGCTCTGGGGTTGCAATAGGACCAGCTTGGCCTCGAATGGCGTCATCAGATCTCGCAATGAAAACGCTCCGGTGGTGTACGAACGCATGAAAGAAAAGCAGCGATTATTCATAACCAATTAGTCACCTAGCTAGTTTTCGGGTGGATTCCGCTTCATCCGGGCCGGAGCCGAGGTTTGGTGCGGCCCCACACGGCGCGGGAGCCTTTTTGGGGCCGGAGTAAGAATATGCGATGCAGTGTCACTATGTGTCACTATGTGCATGAGATGAGATGTCTGGCTATGCATATAATATAGAGAGACTTCCTTGGAGTACAGTTGGACTAAGAAAATGCAGGGTTCATCGCAATGATCCGCAGTACCTCTTTAATTATTGGTGAGTAGTCTCATGTCTATGCTCTTATGGCAATAAACGTTATCAAGGCCATCGACTCTGGATCGCTTTCAACTTTTTAATCGGCACACTTAATCTCATGATACCATAATACGAGATTTGTTGTCCTCAGAAGCTTTTGGAGCGAAATTCACGAGCCAAAGTAGCGTGAGCTTTGAAGAGTTCCAGATATGCCTCTGTGTACCCTGTCTCCGCTGCGGACTGAAGATACGTAATTGAGGTGTGCGCGCGCATTCCTGGACACGTCTCAGTGGTTTGAACTGAGAATATACAAAGAACAGGGAAATCAAAGGACTTACCTTCGGCTGAGAGGGCCAAGCCTACTATCCTAGCAGATTCGATTTCTTCTTCCACAACATCGCAAACGTTCCAGAAAATCACCGCTCCAATCAAGAAATTTTCAACTGGGCTGCGGTCTCCACCTTTCTCAGATAACAACCGAAACTGGTTTTTTGAGAGATGCGCTTCTGACTGTTGAAACGCTTGTTTCTTCTCGTTAAGCTTCCTTGCATGAACTACTGCGGCAAGGGCTGCATTCATAGCCTCCTCAATCTTTCGGGGATCTAAATTGTCGGCGTCATCGTTATCAGCCTTCTCAACTTCGACTTCACCATTATTATTGGGCTGGAGGGGCTTTTCTTTCTCGCCCGTGGCCTCGCACTTCGGCTTCAACGCCTGTTCAGTCTCCGCGGCACCTCCCAGAGTGTTCGGTGGGGATATGACAAGCTGAACTCGTAGGTCAAGCAGGATCTCGGCAGCAGAAGCTGCAGTTGGTCTGAGCAAAGGATCTCTGCTCCAGCATTGCGCTATCAAGTCCCGGGCGCTTCCGAGACTAGAGAGGCCGCTTGCGTTCACATCTCCCGGGAGGTTAGCCATGTCCAAGGCTTCGCGCAATTTGGCGTAATCCTTATCTTCCGCCCCGACTTCGGTCGGAATGTCATATGGAACCGAACCTGTAAGGCACTGCCAAATAATGACGCCGAGACTGTATCTGGTTAGAGAGGAGGGATGCTAAAAGCATTTGGTGCTCACCTCCAAATGTCCGTATATTTGGTATGTTCTCTTAGTCTCTCGTACTCCGGAGCTTCGTATCGGACATCGTACTTCAAACCAGTGGTCTGTTCAAGAATCTGATTGCTGTCAACAAAGGTTCATAACGTATCTTTAGGCGCTACCGGTAGCTACGAGTACTTACGTGCCTTGCATTTTGCAACTTCGTGAGGAACGGAGCTAATCTCCCAGATGAGAGCTCTTGGAGAACAATCGAATGATCGGAAACGGATTTCAGCAGAAGCTGAGCATTGTGGTACCAAGCCATCGTCTTTGCGATATCATATGCCAATGATACGCGAGCTAATGGGGTATCTGGTAAACCATTATCTCTGCATGCTGACGCGAGTGTCTTGCCGTCCTCTAGATCTTGCATCACAACATAGTAGTTCTCGCCGAGTTTGACAGTTCCAAACAGCCGTTGCACGTATGCTCCTGCTTGAATGTTCTTATATATCTTCAAAAATTCTGGCATCGACCTGGTCAACTCAATTTTGTAGCACACAATTTGACTAGCGCTGTTGATAGTGCCGCGTTTTAAGAGGCCATCTTGGGCCTCAAATGAGAAGGTAAAGTCCTTTTCTTGAAAATCTGTATGCAATTCAACAATTGGAGCAGAGGATAGCGAACCTATCTTGCTTCCTTCAATTAATTTTGCAGACGCTTGCAGGTAAAGTAGAATCTCTTTCTGCTCTCCCTGAGTCTTCAATACACTCCCCAGTTGTTTGCTGATGAGGTCCTCTCGTGACAATATTTCAGCCTGCTCATTTTCAGTTTAGGTCTTTTATGGAGTAACTAAATTGCATACCACTGATTCGACTATAAAAATCGATTTGACAGACGAAATCTCGCTTGTGAGCGACTGGTACTCGTGTGTCCAGTATAGCTTGAGAGATCTCTCAAAGAATCTCGACTGCTTGATCGCAGACACGAAGGCGTCAATTCTGTTCAGACATGCCGTGAATTGGCCTAATGTCTTGAAAGAGGTGATTGCGTCTCTATTCTTGCCCAGAAGATATATCAAGATGCAGGCTTGGTGACCCAGTGCCTCGCATTTCTTTTTTAGTCCTCGAACTTCATTGATCTTTTTGATCAGTGCAATTAGTAGAGTCGTGCTTTCTGTCATACAGCCTTGAACGGCAAATGCAAGTTCAGGTCCCATCCTTGGACAACAGACAGTTGCCCGTCTCAGTTGGTCTTCTTTACGGTTAAGTTGTGATTTCTGCGAATGGAGTGTGGAACTTCGTTGCAGGACATCCACTTGAAAGCCCGAGGTGAGGAATCAAAACGTTCTAGAGCCTCACCTGTGACATAGTAGTGCGTCCAACGCGTACAGAGGACGAAACACGACGAAGCTACCCCGCAGATCAGGGATAGGGTGAAAATGAGGCTGAGAAGGCCCGACGATTGATAGGCTGACGGCGTTCGAATTCGCGTTTCTTGGTATTGCTGCCTAATGTAGCATAATTACGCGTTTCTTTGACGCTGGCATCTCGATTAATGCGTATAATGCACACGACCTTTCAACCCCTTGCGTCGATGCCACCACAACTCTTCGTATCCATTTCTTGTACTTGATCCCAGTAGTAGATGTAAGTCGCCCATTTTCCTAATACCATATTAATCTGGTTATTGATTCCACCCGAATTCAGTTTCCCTATGAACGTTTAAGTCTCTACCGACATATTTATTCACTATCACCTTTTGACAGCAGCAACATGTCTATAGACATTAAAGTCAGTGTACATGACTATGAAAAGAAGCTTCTTCGCGACTTCTCCAAATCTTTTCTATCTCAAGCCTTTATCAACGGTCTTCCAGATATGTCAGTGGAAGCACAAGTCAGATTACTGCATTCATGGTCTTGGACGCGAAAATTGGCAGAAGACGCTTGCACAGTATTCTTTTCCGAAGACTGGATCGCAAATCATGGCAAGTCCGCAGCCACTGCTTGGTCTGTAATACAGAGATTCTGGGAACGCGATGTGAGATGTTTCTACAGTAACCACTCCAGATTGGCTTTGCTACTGCGTGATAACCCTGAGCTTGAGTCTCAGTTTAAAACTACAGAGGATGGTGAACTTCCCACGCTTCGACTATACCTTTCGCTCGAGGACAGATGGTACTGGAAGATCGTAGCAGTCATTCACCTCATAGCTGACGGTGATGATAAGGAGAGTCGGAAGATTCTGACTCAGCTGCGTCAGTCCGGGGCCCTCCGTGAAGATGCCCATGAGAGCTCCAAACAAGAAGTGGACGACGCCAGCCTCCGGTGGCTTAATGATACAATAATCAGCGGCGAATCTTCCCAATTTGAACAGTCGCCAGCTGTCGAAATAACGTCAATACTACAAAGCTGGGAAAGCGTCACAACTTTCGAGATATGGAGTTTGGTGCAAATGTGCTGCACAATCTTTCGCAGTTCAGAAGATACAAGCCGTAAACTCGATGCTGCCCTGACGGATTGCAAGTTTTTGGAGTCGCATGTGGATTCAGGCAGTGGATTTATTAACAAGAAATGGAAGAACCATTCCAAAGTAAGCTTCAATATCTGTGATATCAATATGGGGCATAAAGAGTAATCTCCATCTTCAAATACCTGCAGGGATTCGCTTTTCGGCATCCATCACGCTTTCTGGAATTCATACCTTGGTCCAGTCTAAGCCTCGATATGCGAGATCCTGGGAGTCAAATGCTTGTCTGGCGCCCTGAGCGTCGCGCTAAATTCGACCACCACTTACATACAGAAGAGGAAGTATACCGATTTTGTGTCAACAATGAACTGTACTTTCAGGAATACCTGCACGAAGATGGTATAATCTTCCAGCAAACACCTCTAAAAACCTCTGACATATGGGGAGAATTACACAACTACTGGATGAAATGGGTTCGTGTGAGAAGCTCCTTATTCATTCGCCTTTACTAATTCGCACTTAGAACGACTGTGCAATTACCCAGCATGCGGATTCTGGACAGTGGCTTCTGCTAGAGACTATTCCAGGTATACAGTTTCGTAAACTTTATGAGGAGAGGGACCATATTGCCGCGCAAAGATATTTCCAGCGATTTGTCGATGATTGTCGTTTCGGGAGAGTCAGTGAAGTAGCAGAGGCCCTTGGTTTGACAGGTGAGAGCCCACAGTACGATGGATTTCTTGAGATCATACCTTTCAACGAGATACACTCTATCAATTTCAGCCCATTGGCCGGTACCAGTGGTCTCGTCTACCGGGCGAAGTGGACGTGCCCCCAAAAGATTGATATGCCGGCTTCCGAAATCCGAGAAGTTGCTCTTAAAACAACTAGGTTAACGGACTCAGTGGACGAGCGGAAGTTTCTGAGCGAGGTAAGTGTTCTGGAATACAAGTCCTCACGTTTGGGCTAGCCATGGTGACCGTATCGACAGCTAGATGCTTCTCTGCGAGCATTAGCAGCGAGATCAGTGCGCTGCATTCGCTTTTATGGAATCACAAAAGTACCAAGTAATTGTGAACCGTTCCCACTTGACACGCTGTTCATGGTATTTGAATGGGCCGAACTCGGTTCCGTATTGCAATACCTTGATAGCCGTTTGACAGGTGCGATGAAGGACTGGGAGATTGTATTTGACTGTATTGAAGATATCGCGGTAGGTCTCGATGAGTTGCATAGGAACAATATCATTCATCGGTAGGTTCTTTTCCCTTCCGAAGTTGGTTTCACGCCTAGGACATGAGACTCATTTCTAACAGAGACATTCACCCAAATAATGTCTTAGTTACAACAAGACCTACGCCCCGTGACGCGTTTACCTCGATCTCAATCGAGATACTGCTCGTGGATCTTGGAGAAGGTCTGGTAACTGACAAAGAGCAATCTCTCGGTCGAAAATACTACGGAAACGTGGAATACTGGGCGCCAGAAGTACGGAAGCACCATCAATATAGCTTCGCCTCAGACATTTATTCTGCCGGACGTCTAATGGCGGAGATGGTTCAGGCCAGATGGCGAATTGTGCTTCAAAGGACAGGAGAAATGGATCAGTTTATGCCAAGAGAGATTGTGCAGATAATCCGTATGTGTATGGCTGAGGCGCCTGAAGCTCGACCGAATGCCGAAGACTTGGTATATCATATCCAAGACGTTCATATGGAATTAATGCGTGAGACATCGGAAGGTGATTATGACATAGTCTTTGACAATATGGTCGACGGAAGCCACGAGCTCAATACTGCAATCGAAAGTGGGAGTGGCGAAGTTGCAGATCTGGATGAAGATGGAATACCCTTTTGAAGCAAATTGAGTCGACTCTATGCCGCTGCTATTGCCGCCGAATGTGGCTGATTCGTATAGTTCTTTTGAACGGGCTATTTGCCCAGAATCACTACAAAGCAATTACGCTACTACCTTTGTGTGTGTATTATTTGGATGTGTGAGCTAATCCCTTCATCATTACTATTTTTGTCTAGTTCCTACATAAAGTTCACAAAAACTGATTATTTACATAGCTTCTAATGCTCTCCTGATGATATATCATCTCAAAATTTAGAACGAACTTAGAACTAGTTGTAGATCAGTCTTGGGAGGCTTTTAGTAACTTCGCCAGAGCTATACGGACATCCTCCACCGCCTATGGCAACAGCATCTAACCCCTATTATCACGAAGCTGCAGTTGATTGTTGACCAGTAGCTTTGCGAGTGCCTTATGCCCGTTTTTGTTTGCTAAAGATAGCGGCGTCAGATTCCTTTTATCCTTAGACTCAGCCTTCGAACCTTTTTCAAGCAGAAGCCTTACTACGATTTCATGTCCATTTTCTGCCGCCAAGGACAGCGGCGTCTGGCCTCCGTTATCTTTCGAATCTACCTCAGCACCCTGCTCAAGTAGCACCTTTACTACTGCCTCATGCCCATTCTTTGCCGCCCATGATAGCGGTGTCCGGCCGCTTCCTTGGATGTATATTTTCGGGATGCACCGAGTCGAGCCATGACTCGTTATGCTGTATGTTGGGTGCCGATTATAGTTGTATGCATCATGGCAGTTCCCCCCTTGAGAGTGATACGCCCCTAATGAGTAATAGCTCCCTGAAGAATGATAGTTTCCTGTAGATCGATAGCCCCACGAAGAGTTGTTGTTCCATGAAAAATCATGGGTCCATGGAGAGTCAGGGCTCAATGGAGAGTGATCCGTTGCTCTGCCCCTTTCTAAATCCAGTACCCTACCGCCCATTTCCTTGGAGTTTATATTGACCTCTTTCCTCGTAAGTAGTAGTTTCACCACTGTCCCGTGTCCATTTTGCGCAGCTCGCATCAGCGGTGTCCACCCACAATTGTCCTTGGAGTCTGGATTGATTCTGTCCACCCCCAATAGCAACTTCACCACTGCCTCATGTCCGCATGATGCGGCTTTTGACAGTGGTGTATGTCCATCTATATCACAGCAGTTCGCATCGATTTCCTCCCGTGTGAGCAGTAGCTTCACAACTCTCTCGTGGCCCTTGTTCGCAGCAATCCACAGCGGTGTCCAACTGTATTCGTTTCTCGAGTTTACGTCGACGTTCTTCAAAAGTAGCAGCTTCACCACTGCCCCGTGCCCATTCTCTACAGCCAAAGACAACGGCGTCCGACCCTGCTTGTCTTTAAACTGTACCTTGGCGTCTTTTCCAAGCAGCAGTTGTACTACTGCTTTGTGCCCGTTTACTATAGCCCATAGCAACGGCGTGTTACCCCTATCATCCTCAGATTCTAGCTCAGCACCATTCTCGAGCAGCAGTTCTACCACTTTCAAGTGGCCATTCTTTGCCGCCAAGGACAATGGCGTCTGACTGTCAGTGTTCTTGGCATCAATTTCTACTGCATTTTGAAAGAGTGCCCTAGCCGCGTCCTCAACTCCAAAGTATGCCACTAAGTGAAGAGCTGTCATACGCCTTGGTACTCGTTGACTGTAATTTGAGCTTCGTGGGGGCATCATCAGCGCTTGACTCGCTGCTTCTATCTTTGACTTCTGCTTTAGGAACTCCATGACTTCCTGGCATAATGTCAAAGTCTTACGAGCATGGTGTCCCCAGTTGCGTGCCGCGTAGTCATAGAGATGATTCGATTGCAGCCGCTCATTGAAGCTGTCATCCGTTGGACAAAACCCATTCTCGAAGACGCTAAATGACAGGTAGGTAACGCATATTGTGGTAATGCTGGCATTCGCATTTGGGAACCAATGGCTTTGAGTCCGCTCAAAGTATTCTTGTGTTGTATAATGCACCAAGCGGATGATATTACTCGCCTCATCAACAGTAACTAAACCCGCGCACACAGAGACAAGATCTTCAATCTCTGGGAGATTATCTTCGTCCAAGTCATAATTGCCTATTTCTACAGCAAGTGCATGCTGAAGCTCTAATGTAGTCAGTCGTCTCCTTGCACAGGTGATCCAAGATAGGACCTGTATTGCAAGCTCTCTCGAGCCCGTCTGCCCCTTGATTCGGTCCATCGCTGCGTCATATGTTTCAGTATATACTTCAGATCCAGTGGGGAGGGCTTCTAAAGCTGTCCGGATAGCTTTTGGTGTCCATTTACTTTTCAGGGAATCAAGATGAAGCTTTGCGAGCAGAAACCTACAGATAGTTAGCTTTTTCGCGAAGGACGAGAGGAGCAACATACATTCCGTCAATCGCTTTGACGATTTTGAGCTTAATTTCTTCTTGTAGATCTGGCCTCTTTAAGACACATCCTGGGAGTTCCGACATTTGACTATCAAGATATTTTTGTACATCTTCATCACTTGCAAGGATTTCAAGAGAAGGATATTCCTTGAATGCCCTCTCAATGTCCGGGATTCGTCGTGAAGTTGCAAAGAAATTTATTTTTGTCTTCGCCTGAAGGTTAAAAATTTCCATAAGGAGTGTCGATCGGCACTTGTTTGATGTTTGGCACTCATCAAGAGCATCAACGATAATAAAGACCCTTGAAAATATAGCTGCCACAGACTGCAGAGCCTCGGAGATTTCGTCTATTGACGGCCGCGTCTTCTTAGCTTGGTGTTGGTCATAGAGATCTTTTACGCCGCCTGGCAGAGAAGACTGGCCTTGGGCTAGTTGTTTAAGCAGACTTGCAAGTAGGTCGTAGGCCGTATGTTCGCCTTTCTGCTGGAAGTTACAATAGATGTAAGCAACCCCAATTGAGGTATCATTAGGGTATCTCTTGCAAAGGTCGTCTACCACAATTGATGTAAGAATAGTCTTCCCGGCTCCTGGAATCCCCGGGCAGAATAAAGTTTGCTTATTGGTCTTCAACCAGGTGGAGTACTCTGTAGAATCTAGAAGCCATTGACCAGTTCCCGGTTGCCCTCTCTGTAGATTGTCACTCTGTTGGGGGCCATAGTCAATATTCGTAAGCCAGTGAAGAATTTTAGAATCTTCTTTTCTGTCCAATTTGCACTCGACTTTTTCAACATAATGATGAACTACAGACTCGTTAACAATTTGCTATTAATTCGGCAAAGGGACACTAGATAATGACTCACCTCGAGAAAGAAGCTCTGTAGCCTTCTCCTCAGCTTCAACCCTATTGGGAGGGAGCCTGTATAAAAGGTCTTTAGCATATGCAGCCGCTGCCATCGCTGCATAACCTTGCCACTCTTTGTTCTTGTGTGAATCAGAATAATCGCATATGCCCCGGATAACTAGGCACGGGAAATGGTTCATTAACCCTGCCGCTTCCATTTCAAAACACAAAACGTCCATTTCCGCCGCAAGTCTATCTCGAACCAGTGCATCTTTCATTAACTGGTTTGCAGAAGCGATCAGGCCGTAGTGAACTGCCGGATTATCCTCCTCGTCTCCCCGCTCAGATCGTAACACTAAGTTTGATGGATCTTGAACACAGTCTGTGATACAGCTGGAATCGTGAGTCGCTTTAGATCTGAACAGTATGTCTGTACTTATATCCGGGCGCCTGTACCTCCTACTCAATCTTGGCTTCTTCTCAAGCACGTTATTAATGGCCTCTTCAAGTTGGTGGCCATCGATCTCATATTGTGCCTGAAGTCCATTTATTGCTGTTAACAGCACCGTTGGCGGCTGGCTTAAGAACCCTGTTGTGCAAAAGCTCCGGTTCTGTATTGTCTTGCCAAAGTCATATTGGAAAACACCGCCCTTTCCATCTCGAGGTACACTGACTACGATGTCGCCGAGACGAATATCGTGCTTTTGGCTTGGCGCACCGCCGCCGATACCAACCATCAGACCGATCCTAACGTTCGGGAAGCTATGTAGCATATCTCTAGCTACAATTGCGGCAGAGGCTATGCCATATTTTCCACCAGGCAAAACGGCTATGACAACATTGTGTTTTCCAATCTTGCCTAGGGTGTAATCGTTATTATCGTTAGGGGACACATATTCAGGCCCTTCGTGCTTTTCGTCAAGAAAAGCTTGCGCGGCAACGTACTCCGTGCTTATGGCGCAGATCCATCCAACTGTGTAGTCGTTAGGGTTTGACATGATTGCTAGCTAAGTCATTGAGGTGATGGAAGAGGTGAGACTCTCTATTCAGCTCGCGCGTCAATCAAGACTAAGAATCCGGTAGCCAAGACTTATGAAGTCATATCAAGTGCTCCGCTCCTCTCATATACGAAGAAAGAGGGGGAACGTAGTAAAATAAAATTGCTAAACGTGATGTCTGAGAGAGAAAGGAACGTAAGGCAGATTTTACTACATGCAGCTTTCACCCCGTTAGGCTGAAACGTGAAGGATTCTGGGCACATTGCAGCCTAGTCGCAGTCACATCGGTAACATGAGCTGCCATATTCGCTTGGCGATCAAACGCAGCTCGAATAGATCTTCTAGACATTAACGAATGAAATAAATCCAGTGGGATATTGACGAGGACCAACCCTAGATTTAATATGACGAAGAACTAAGTTGATTTGAGTCTCAATTACACACACAACGACAATAGTATCAGGAAGCAAAATATTGCTTGGAACAATTGACTATTTTTAACAGTATATCCAGGCTTTGGCAATTTTTGCTACATTAGAATAAAATCTATTTTTCTAGGTGCTCCCTGTAACCAGTTGGGTATGGTATGGCAAGGATGCGCATTGGCTGAGTGACCAATCTGGAGATGAGTGGTTACTAGCATTAATGTCATCACGCGAATTCTACCATAAGACCTTCAAGGAGGAGTATCAGGGTTACTTCACTCATTAGATAACCTAAGATAACGTAAAGGAGGAGAAACTTTGCCCTACTTCGCAATTCTTCATGAGAATGTAGCAGGCGAACGGTCGCGATACACAAGGCAAAGTCCCCATGCTGTCTTCCGCACGCATTCTAAAGTCAACAAATATTTAATATGGATAAGAAAGTTTTCTTCAAGTTTGAAGACGCTGTAGAGAAGATCTCGAGGGAGCTGCTTGATGAAGTATCTTATGAGGAACTGCTGGTTCGGATGATGGTTACGACGGACAAGCATCGCGAAGCAGTAGACATGCAAGTGAATGTGGACGAACACTATCGCAAGACTTATTTTTGACATTCTTACCAGTAAATCGCAAAATTGTAGAAGCTCGCGAATACTTTTCACCACTTGCGTCCGCATAGGAAGGTATAATCCCTTCAACTCAAGGTCGTCAAGGTCCTTCCGGATGCAATCAGAAAGTAGCACCGTTGCCCAATGTAGTAAAATGCCTATAATGGTCCACATTGATGATGCACATGGTGAAGACAGATATCCCCCATGGAGGTTGCCTCATCTTTATTTCATCTGGCATCTCGTTCTCTAAGAAGGTGGATCTCATTAGATCTTTGTGCGATAGGCCGATCAATGGCCAAGTCAACGACAGCTAATTGACACAGGCTGTTATATATGTTTTCGTCCTTTTTATCGTTCGTTACTGTTATTCTGTCCTATATACTTGTTCCTAAACGTTTTAAGATTACATGATTATATGGTTTATGGTAGGTGAGGCTATACGTGTCATTTTGGATCCTGCCCGGATCCTTCGTGGTGACTCAAGTTAGAACGACTGTATATATTCGGATAGATGCACTGTCTCAATATGGTTTAGATATAAATGTATGATCGGAGAATCCGATTGCATAGATTGGACTGGCTAAGTACATGTAGGTTGGATCGATCGGACCGGCTGGGTTGATCGGGCCGGTCAGCCACGACGTTGAATGGCCCATCTGAGCCAACTGTCTGTCATAGCCAAAGGAGCATCCGGTGGACAAAACATCTATATAGTCCCATGCGACTGTATTGTTGTAGTTACAGTTGACTGTGCTTGGTTGATCAATAGGTTTGATGGGATTTGTTGCGCTTGGATCTCTTGTTTCGGGTTGCAGCGTGATGGTGCTACCATGATAATATGCGGTAGGCATTATGAAGGATGGTGTTCGGTGTAAAAGACCTTGGCTAATATTTGTTTCAATATAAGAAACTCCTTACTTGGCAACTGCATGTAGAATCTAGCCAATCAGCCTAAATCATCTTATATAATAAGCCTAGCAAAAATGTATGAGCCCCTTGTCGTTTCTTTTTTCTTTTTGCCTTTCCTTTTACCCGTCAGTCGATTATCGCCAATATGAGTTTTGCCGAAATTGCTAAAGGTAACATAGGTTACAACACATGTAAGCAAAAGGCCTAAGTCAATCTAAATGGCTCTTGGCGATAGATGGAAGAATTGTAGGCCCCTCTTAAATTTCTTTATCTTCATAGTGCTAGCTTGCAGAAATGTACTACGGTAGCATTCAGATGCCATTTCGATCCAAGTCTTCTGTATAGCCTTTTTATCAAACTAGTTGTTACAGTTTAATGACCCAAGCATATTGTTTGTATATAACCTCTATACAACGGTAGCATTAGGACTACAGAAAACGGCAAAACTGCCAAGATACCTTCGACCCAACCTATAGGGTCTTGGGGGTTATTACCACTTCTCATAGCCTAACAGCATGAAGACACTAGGAATTAGCAGCTTTTGGATTAGAACAGATGCAACGTGGTTTGTCGTTCAGGATCGCCGGTGCTGTGTAGAAAACATCTTAAAAGGGACCGCAGTTCCGTATCATTGTCGTGGAATCATTCCTATCAGGTCTTGCCAAAATCTCTCTTCTTGGCCCATAGTTTCAAAATGGCTCTCTCCGGTCCCTTCCCGCTAGCTACGGCTGTCCTTGTTGCATGTATTGCCCAGATTGTTGCTGGTCAGCAACCTGGAACCAGCACTCCCGAGGTCCATCCCAAGTTAACGACCTACAAGTGCACAACGTCTGGGGGATGTGTGGCTCAAGATACCTCCGTCGTCCTTGACTGGAACTACCGCTGGATGCACGACAAGAACTTCAACTCGTGCACCGTCAATGGCGGAGTAAATACCACTCTTTGCCCTGATGAAGCGACTTGTGGTGCCAACTGCTTCATCGAGGGCGTCGACTACGCTGCCTCTGGTGTCACGGTCTCGGGTAGCTCTCTCACCATGAACCAGTACATGCCCAGCAGTTCTGGCGGATATAGCAGCGTATCTCCACGACTCTATCTTTTGGGATCTGATGGAGACTATGAGTTGCTTCAGTTGAACGGCCAAGAGCTGAGCTTCGATGTCGACCTCTCAACTCTGCCATGTGGAGAGAACGGTGCCCTTTACCTCTCTGAAATGGCCGCAAATGGTGGTGCCAACCAGTACAACACAGCTGGCGCCAACTATGGAAGCGGTTATTGCGATGCCCAGTGCCCCGTCCAGACCTGGAAGAATGGTACCCTCAACACTAACCATTCAGGCTACTGCTGCAACGAGATGGATATCCTTGAAGCCAACTCAAGAGCCAATGCATTCACTCCTCACTCTTGCACGGCCACCGCTTGCGATGCTAGCGGTTGCGGTTTCAACCCCTACGCAAACGGATTCCAACGGTGAGTTTATTCTTTCCCTAATGACGTTGGCAAACCCTAGTAAAGCTGACATCAATGCTTCGCCTAGCTACTGGGGCCCTGGGTTCACACTTGATACCTCCAAGGTCTTCACCATCATTACACAGTTCAACACGGACAATGGCTTGCCTTCCGGCAACCTTGTGAGCATTACGCGCAAGTATAGACAGAATGGCGTTGACGTCCCGAGTGCTCAATCTGGCGGTGACACTATTTCATCTTGCCCGTCCGCTTCAGCCTACGGTGGTCTCACAACCATGGGCAAGGCTCTGGCAAACGGCATGGTATTGGTATTCAGCATCTGGAACGATAACGGCGGAAACATGAACTGGCTGGACAGCGGCAATGCCGGTCCCTGCAGCAGCACGGAGGGTAACCCCTCCACCATTGTTGCCAACAACCCGGGCACTCATGTCATCTTCTCCAACATCCGATGGGGAGATATTGGTTCGACTACTGGCTCAACCGGCGGTAACCCTCCTCCCAGCACATCTAGAACCTCCACCACGCCTCCTCCCAGCACGACCCTGAGAACCTCTACTTCAAGCAGGACGACTACCTCGAGTGCTGCAGGCTGCACTCAAACCCATTGGGGCCAGTGTGGTGGTAACGGATATACCGGCTGCAAGATTTGCACAGCAGGCACAACTTGCCAGTATAGCAACGATTGTGAGTACTTCCATTACCATTTCGCTGCAAAGCATGTTTCAAATTCTAACCACAGGAATATAGACTACTCGCAATGCCTATAGAGCCGATTTGGTCGTATAGAACGCTGCCTTCAGTTACCAATGTGCGCTCCGATACAGTGAACATCTGTGTTAGCGTGGTTATGTAAATAATCTTGAGAGAATTTTTTCTCGAACATAAAATTAGACACTTGAATGTCAAATAACAAAAGACTTTGAACTACCTACAAGAAAGAAAAGCCCTGCAGTATTCCCATCTCTCGCTTCATAAGTCACATATGCTCGTATAGCAAAACTACCTTTATTGGACAAATTACGACCTAGAGAAGCAGAAGTATGATATCATTGAATAGAACTTTTACTTCAGTTCTAGTGATCCGGTGGGATTTATAAATATACGTCAATGTATAGCAGCTGGTGGTTAACTGTAATATGGACATGCTACAACTCGCTCTATAACCAACCTCACGCTAAAAGCGCGGCTCCAACGGGCTGCGTGTTAACTCAAAATACATATATACATGTATCATGCTACTCAGGTAGTAACAGAAAGGTAAAAGGCGCTATATATGAGATTTTAGCAAGCTGTGTTATACAAAGTGCAGACGCATTAAACTACCTATACTATTGACATTTATTGGTTTTTAGCCAGCCACTCTCTTCCAACCCAAGCAAATCAATTGCTCAGACGGGCCATTAGTGTGCCAAGATGCCCCTACAATTGCCCATGCAAGCGGAACCGAGGCCGTTCCAGTGGGACGTGATGGAGTAAGCTATTGGCTCAGCCCTGAATTTGTCCAGCTAATGAGGGCGCTATTAACACAATAACTCAAGCGGCTGTAAATAGGTACATGTAATCGCTTCCATTCTTGCAGATCTCAGATGCCATATTATCCTTGCTTACTATAGGTCAGTCTAATGGCTGGGTACTCAGCTTGCCACAAGGACTCAGCTCAATTACTGCAGCCAGTTATAATACATTATTGACAACCAATATTGCAATGCACTTACAAATATATTGTCGTTACTATTCATATCAAATATTCGCATATATAAGTCACTCATTTATCTATCCTTATTCAACCGTTTAAACTCGAAGCTTTTGCAGCTTTAATATTGTTAGTCCCTTTTAAACCTCTTTTCCTTTTACTCCCCCGAAACTGTACAGCATGGCTCTGCCCCCTTCAGCTCCACTATACGTCAATGTCTTTGGAAAGACTGGTGAGATCGGTGACTTCGTTCGAAACTTTGACTTCAGCAAGGTACATCAACGCCAGATAGATCAATCTACCATATAAACTTCCGCTTACCTCACTTCTCAGATAAATCCTACTGGATCAAACTCTAATGAATTTCTTCACATTGATCTAGCTCCATCATTTGGGAAACTAAACAAGGAGTCGCTTCGGGAATTGGATGACCACCTGAAAATTATGATCGCCGGGAACTTGAAATCTCTAGGAAATCAGCCCGATAAGAGCTGGGATGCTGTTTTGGGCAATATGATGCACAATCCGTTGCTTGATCCTCGTGATGGAGGCCCAGGGGTCTTCCGGGCCGATAAGTTTAAGGGGAGTGTTAATGGTTTCAAATTCGACGGTTCACCTGACGCCAGCATTGTGAGAGAGGTACGCACTCGTGTTAATAAGATGCCATTATGCTCAATCTAATGTTATCAGTAGGTTCAAGCGTGGTTTTAAAATCTCATCTCAGATGATGATGTCCTTAATAGCACCAGGATTGATGTCGAAGTATTAGCAAAGATTGTTGCTCAGATCGGTGCTATCCTTGATAACTTCGAGAACTTCTTTGCTAAAAGCGAGTATCATGAACAAGCATTAATTGACATTCGTGTGCTCCGATTTCCCGACGTTGATCAGCCGTATTTCAAGGTCAGTCCGAATTTCTACCTAGCTAACGTTAGACTAATTTATATGCTGGTATAGATCTATCGCATTAAGCTGGCTGCTTGGTCCGATTCCTCCCGTAACCTGATACACCAGGAAGATACGAGTGGTATTACCGGAGGTAGGTTTACAAATTATGTTATATAATATACACGTACTGATTGGATATCTAGAATTTAATAGCAGGGTCTTCCGACCTCATGCATATGTTATCCAGCAGTTGAACTCTGCGACTTTCCAGAAGGCTGTTGCTACTGCTGATTCTCTCTTTGATGAATAGACATTGGAGATAATTATTGCGTGTATAGATCATATATTGCCTGTCAACCTCTCTAAGTACATGAGATATCCGTAATCATTCTGCTCTAAATTATCGCTCCTAATCGCCATCTTTGACCAGAACGGCCCTTGCCGGAAGCATCATGTCGTTAGTTACTGCAATGGTACTGCTAATACCCTACAAAACAATCGCCAGATTACCTCGCCACTCTCTTTTCAGCTGCTGTTCAGAACCCAAGGATGATGTTAGGAGTATATAGATCTACCCCTTAGGCAGAGTCAAGACCTATGGAAGTCATATGGTTAGCCTATTCACGGAAAACGTCAACAGTTGCCAAACATACCAAGTGCCTTAGCAATCGCAGCGCCAACACCCAGAGCAGAGTTGGGGTTCTGGCCAGTGATGATGCGACCATCAACGACAACGTGCTCCTTCCAAAGGTCGTCTGCCTTGACATATTTGCCACCCACGCGCTTGATCTCGTCCTCCAAAAGAGCAGGCATGAACTCAGTCAGCTTGATGGCATCTTCTTCTGCGTTGCTGAAGCCAGTAGCGGTGCGGCCACTAAGGAGCGGCTTTCCGTCGACAACGGCATTCACGAAAACGATGGGGCCATGGCAGACGGCCGCAACAACTTTGCCAGCATTGTAGAAGTCCTCAATCAGCTTGATGGACTCCTTGTCGTTAACAAGGTCGAACATGGGGCCGTGGCCACCAGGGTAGAAAATGGCATCAAACTCAGATGCCTTTCCCTGAAGATCCTTGAGGGCTACGGTTTTCTCCCAAAGATGCTTCTTGGTTTCGTAGAACTTGACTGAAGCATCGTCCTTGAAGTTCTTCACTGAGACTTCGTCAATGGGAGCCAGGCCACCAGCAGGGGAAGCCACGACGATTTCAGCCCTGGGGTTTGCCTCGTCCGGACCAATCAAGTGGAAGTAGGGTCGGGCAAACTCAGGCTGAGATTTTATGATTGTAAGTGGCTATTTCCAAAACTCAAAGGGACGAGGCCTAGGGAACTAACCAAGTACCACCCAGTGGGTGCGCCATTGTTCATCTTAGCAGCGCTAGTGAGAACGAAGAGAATTCTGGGAGACATGTTGAAAGATTTTTAGGAGTGATTTCTAGAAGTGATTTCTGGAAGTGATTTAATGCTTTTGGTTTACTGGAAGATTGATGAGAATGATGGAGGATATGTATTTCAATTGATGCATGGTTTCCGCTGGTCTTTATACTTGACAAGCAGCATTAGGGAAAGTCTTTCCACAAGATAACATGGGTGCATTGACATCACGGAACCAGCTGTTTGAAGCCATCACAACTCGCCAACAACGATTTGCTCAATAAGCACAACCTGCTAAATGGAATCTTTCAAAACATGATTCCATACATCTCAGGTTGTATCGTTGTTGTTTTTGTCTGCTTTCTAAGCCTATGGTGGGCCAGAATTCAAAGGGCGGAACTTGCCGCACCGGGTGACGGGACTTTGTATGCGGAACTCCGTCCTAAACATTCCGACCAGGTGTAGGAAGCGGAAAATCCGTCCGCGTTCTACTGCTGCTACTTTTAACTCTCCATTATTAATTTTTGTCAATTATCGAGTATTAGCCTCAAATATCCTAGTTTCTACTTTGGTTGTTATGCCATGTTACTTCGTGGGGATAATGTCGGGTATTCGCTCTTAAGGGATGGTCAACTGGTTTTTGTCGCTGTTGTTGAGTGTGATTGACAAGAACATTGAAGCTTGCGCCATACGTCTATGCCTATTTCCGATTCCAATTAACGAAAGATGGCTCGTACATCGCACCCTTTTTGGATTGCTATTACGATGCATCATGAGCCTTCGCATCCACATCCATAGGTGGCCTAAATAAACAACTAAGATGGAATTTGGCTTAATAAACTGATTGCTATAGTCTAGACAGCCAGTGGTTAGCACACCTTCTTTTCTACTCCTACGCACTTGTAAGGATAACTGTTAATCATACGGTCTATATGTGCATGTCCAAGGTAACCACCGGTCAAGGCCTGGGAACATTATTAGATCAATTTCAGGATAAGCAGCACATTAAGTCTTTCTAAGTTTTAAATTTGGCGATAACTCGAGAAATTTGCTAACGAGGTAAGTCTTTGACTGTATATGCATAAAATTTCGGGACCAAAAATCGAGCAGTTAACCGCAAATGCAAGACAACGATAGATAAATCTGCCTTCACATCACACCATCATTACCCGCAATCTGAATCATATTCACGGCAGACATTATCAGATGAGGAAGGGCAGCCAATACGGTGGATTGATCTCCCTAGAATATTCGCGATATCGAGAAAGAGAGAGACTACAGGTAAGCAACTTCCTCCAACTTTGTGAAGTTCGGAGCTCCATGGAGCATTTAATAGAACAAATAATAAACTTTATGACCAGCACTTCTCAGATTCGAATGATCCACGACGCCGGATGGAGCGTACCCGAGCAAATAATCGATCTACGAATTCACGACCGTTACTATTTCGATGTCAGAAAACCGTTGTGTCGGAAAACAGATCCAATATCAAGGTACGATCGAGGAGATATGATGGTTACCACTCTTCAGGCTAGAAAAAGTCAACTTTTCGATGAAAAGGACCACCCTACCAGCAATCCGGACGGACTCGACGAGGATGAGAAAGAAGAACAAGAAGAAGAAATAGCCACGTATACCTATTGATCAACCACCACCCGACAATTTGAGGGCCTTAGAGGTAAACACATCTTGCAAATTGGGCGCGCAACGAATCTCGTAACGTGTCGTCTTCTTGTCTTGTCTTAGGAAAGGTGTACGTGTACAATATCTGATGGCGTACGTAATGGTACATTTCTGTTCCTTGTTTAAAGAGAGCCTATCTGGCGGATACAATATTTTTGCCACCTGGCATCAAAGAATTAATACCAATGCACTGGTTTTGTTTGTTTCGTTGCGTGAGGTTAGGTCATCTGACTTATCAGACAAAACAGTGCCCCTGAGAGCTCTCTGTCCGCTTTGTCTGGTAGGAGATACCAGAGCCAATGAACATACTTTTCTGGCCTCGCAATAAAACTTTGACTCACTTTAGTTCAGGCTTCATTCGCCCTTTGGCTCGTATCCCTCAATCGGTGGCAAAGCTCTTTGTGAGGCTCGTTAGACAAAGAATCAAGTTTCACACACAGAACTATTAGTACCAAGCACCCAAATACCGATATATAAAAACACCATCTCGCTCTCTCTACTACACGACGACAGTTCTTCTTCTTTCCGCTCTTTTTATTTACAACATCAGGATCACGTCGAAGCAGCGACAGAAACTATTTTAATAAACCTCCCAAATATAAACGCCAACATGTCTAGAGATTCGAGTGATAACCCTCGTCATTGGGACGAGCAATTGTTGACGGCAATACGCCACGAATTCTCATATGCTTTTAACCAACTCATCTCAAAAGAAGTCGACGTCAACAAGCCATATGATGGCTTTCCCCTCCTAATGCATGCTATAAATTTCGGAAACCTAGAAGATGTTAGCATTTTGCTAGATAAAGGGGCAGATATAAATTGGAAAGATGCCAATGGCAATTC
The DNA here is from genome assembly GCF_050948025.1 of Trichoderma camerunense. Classification (NCBI taxonomy): domain Eukaryota; kingdom Fungi; phylum Ascomycota; class Sordariomycetes; order Hypocreales; family Hypocreaceae; genus Trichoderma; species Trichoderma camerunense. Next base: position 318,397 of record NW_028145348.1, read on the forward strand.
CGCTTTGCTTAAGGCCGCAACTAAGAAAAGTTTCAGGATGGTCGAGTTTCTGCTAGAAAAAGGAGCAAATGCCGATATAAGTGGACCGGACGGGCAGAGTTTAATACATCTATGCCTTGAGTCTCCTCAGGCCCTGGAGAAGGCATTGGAGCGCATCCCCAACCCAGATCTGAAGGATGATTTTGGGTACACTCCGATATTTCGCGCGGCTGCGTCATTTCAGACTCTGGCCATTGAGCTACTTGCGAAATTCGGCGCAGATGTTAATTTTAACGCGGTTGGGGGGATACCACTTACACACGCTGTGCGTCATAGTGAGGGACGCCTGGATGCTGTGTATTGTCTTCTCGCCGCGGGAGCTGATGTTAACCACAAAGACGGCAACAATTCAACAGCTCTGCACTATGCTGAGACGGCTGCAATGATAGGTCTTCTCGTCAAAGGGGGGGCTGAAGTCAATGTGAAAGACAATTTTGGGAACACTGCTCTTCATTATTTGGCCCAGCAAAAGTCGCCCGATCCCTATGCTGTTGAAAGACTGATTGAACATGGGGCAGACATAGATGCCAAGAACAATCGAGAAGATACACCGCTTATGTGGTTTGTAAGGGGAAACAGCCCTGAACGCCTACGCATAGTCGACTATTTGCTTTTGGGGGGTGCCGATGCGAGCCTCATGAACAACTCATTGGAATCGGTACTCTACTACGCATGTCGTGAAGGAAGTATACAGATGGTGAGTCGGCTCCACGCTGCTGGAGCACGGGCAGACTTTCAGCCTAGCTTCAGCCAACTTGAATCTTACCAGACCCCCCTGCATGCTGCCTGCATCAGTGAGTCTAGCGAGCAAGAGGTGCTTGAAGTGATTTGGCACCTCTTGGAAGTTGTAAGAGTGGACGTGAACCAAGTTTTTGGACTAAACGAAACTGCCATTCATTATGCCTGCCGGCGGAAGAGCTCAAGTGCTTTGAAGCTGCTCACCGACCAAGGCAGATACGACGCAAAACTTGAAGCGCCCGATGGGGAGGGCCGCCGGCCGATTCATCTGGCCGCGGGCTGGCGGTCCGACTGCTTTCAACACTTGATCAGCCTCGGGTGCGACGTTCATGTCACTGACGACATGGGCCGCAACGCCCTTCACTGGGCGGCAGTAAGTAACAATGTCGACGCAGTCCGTCGAATTCTCGACATGCCAAATTTTGCGATCGACAAACGTGATGTTAATGGGTGGACGGCGCTATGCTTGGCAGCCTTTGAAAGACCTTTATTTGGCGAAAGACCTTTATATACCGGCAACACTCAGGCAGAAACTGTTGCGCTTCTCCTTGATAAGGGAGCTGACAAGTCTGTACAAGTTCTAAGTCCTGAAGGTAAGATCTGGACTCCACTTACCATTGCCGAGATTTACAACGCTGTGGATGAGTGAGAAGGCTTCTCACCCCAAGTTCTAACGAGGGCAAGTCGGACTCTGTTCAGGAATAGGAGTGTTATACGGGATTGTGTAATAAAAATTGTGCTCAATGTAACTTTTTGTAAGAACGTTTCGGACATGTTTCAATTCCCTAACAGAAAGGAATGCAATTTGGTTGACTTATGGTACAAGGTATTCTGGCCAACATTGCGAGGATTTTAGCCTTGGTTTCAAATACTTCCGTCATAGAAAAGCAATTTATGTAACAGATCATGAATTCGATAGCAAATGGTCGTCTTCAGGTGACAGCAGCACTCGCTCAGAATACGATTCTTAAAATTGGGTCTCTATATGGTAGCGTGTATAAAGACACAGTGAAGTCTGGGTGGAATTGCTGGATTTTCTTATGTATACTTTAGGCATTGAAGTCTTTTTTGGAGTTTTCATATTCACATCGGAAATGTTAACTCTCAATATCCTATAATCGTCCCCTTTCTCCTCTAAATCCTCCAGAAACGGTGTTACCGACAGTAGGAAAGAAAATCCCATCTGTAGTCATCATTAGTCACTGCCATCCAAATTCGAGTACTATACGCTATCGAGGAAGTCGATCTCACAGCTCCTGTTAGGATATTCGTCAAAGAATAAATATGTAAGGTAGACATGGTGTGTTAACTCATCTGCAGCGACTCCAACCGCTCTTCCATTAAACCGACCACATACAAACCACGACAGGAAGTTGCAGCTGGAGATGCAGAGATGAAACCACCAGAGCTGCATCTTCGATCCTTTTTGTTCCTTTTCCATCAATCTTTGTCATTTCCTTCTCAACGGTCTAGATATTTGCCCATGCCTTTTGTTATTTTTCTGGTCAGCATCTTCACTGCCGCTTGGATGAGTCGATGGCCCTGCATACTGTCGCAACCAAAGGCCATCTTGACGCATTCGCAGTGCCAAGTGAAGGACAGAAAAACCGAGACCGAGAAAGATTCGAATACACACGCGTAAAATTATACGCCTGTTCTTTGAGTACTTATCCGCTACTATACTTATAGCTATATTTTCCTAATAACTACTACTATATCTATATTTCTCTAGTATCTACTACCATACTTATATAGCAAAATGCCGGTGCTGGCTGAATAGGCACCCCCCTACAAAAGCACCACTTGATGAGTTGATTGGGTTGTTATATTGCTGAATGTGCATATGCACTTAATCATTTTGCGGTCTCGCTTTTTCTGACCTCCGCTTGAGCCTATTCAACGAGTAACAATCCGTCTCAGAGCGATTCTCCAGTACACTGGCTCCAAGGCCGTCATCAGATCCTGCAAGGATCTTCGTCGCGTTTGGAGGGGATCTTCATCATTGGCGGCTTCCCAGCAGATCCCTAGGATCATCCCCCAGAGTTCCAATGAAGATAATGTAATGCAGAAGCACTACACCTAGCTGTGGAACTGCTCTCCAAGTGAAGAGTGTCATCCTTTTGAGGGATAATATAAGCCGACTAGCGACATTCGCGAGAGCTAAGAAAGAGAGAGAGCAAGTCTGTTTCAGGGTTTTCAACTGGCTTTTCAAGAGCCAGAGTCACATGGACGTCTCGGAATTACCTGTGACCGGACGATGCCTCTGCTTCTGAGTTACAAGGCCAAATCCCCGCTCCGAATCCAGAAGTATGTTTCCTACATGATGTCACGTATGAGCTTTGTTGCTGACTACACGTACAGACACGCAAAGCAGATAGCTGTGGGGAAAGTTTCGTCTTCAGCAGCCTTCATGTGGGTTGGAAGAAAGGGGCGTCACACTGAGGGTTTGGTGCTTTGTTGCTTTTCTTTTTCAGTCTGCCCTTAGATCTATAGATTATGTATGTACATGTATGTAGCAATTACAACCCTATGTTTTCACTCATCTAGCTCAACCTGCCATATGTCTCCGACTCGGAACTGATCGATGAACATGACAAGGCAATCTGATTCAGCTATCTACCAGCAGCAGAAGACTTGATTGCAATGTTCATCATGGATACGATACAACGATGAGCTATTCTATGTCTCAGAGGAGCTCTCAAGCGCCATATCCCAAAGGGATCTTTTGATGCGTTTGGAGCGATTCATCATTGACGAGTTTTGCGTCATCCTTTTGTAAAGGCACTCTCAGTGGAGAGCGCCCAATGCCGAGGCATTGCACTTCCAGAGCTTCTTGACAAGACCAGTGGTGAGCACAGTAGGGGGTCCGTCCTCTTTATATACCTCAGGTACGTGTTGAATTCAGAATAAGTTTTTGAATTTCCAGTAAAGGGCCGATATGCACGAAAGTGAAAGTGGCGCCTCTTGAAGCCATAGCTAGGCAATGTTCCCGTAGCGCAGTCGCAAAGGTTATTTTTCTACTCAATAAAACTCAAGAGCCCTGTGATATCCTAAAATTCTACATCCTAATACGGCGTGCTCCGTACATGTGCCATCCTCATAGAAATCCCAGATATACGTCCAAGGTTTCGAATATGAGAGGCTTGGATGGAGTTCATGCGAAGGTACCCTGGAATAAGTACACCGGTTCTTATCGCTTATCAATAAGTTCCCAAAATGGCAAAAGATGGGTCTAGCAACCACCTAGCGCCAAGCTCTTCTCGATGTCACTGCTCGCTGTTGTTGTGCTATTCCTTCAAACCCTCACCACCAATAAAACAACAGAATGGATAGCTTTCCATCCAAGGAGGAACAGCTCCTGATGGACCCTGTCGAGTTCTGGAGCAGCCAAAAGGCTCCCAAAAGGCCTTCCAGCTCCGCCTCGCAACGGCCATCAGTGCGCTCTGCAAGCAAGGATCGCGACGACCCGCTGCTCACGGCGCCTCCTGCTCGGGCCAGGGCTCCCGAAAGGAACGAATCGCGGCAGTCGCGAATTGCTGTGGTTTTGAAGTCGCCGGCCCATCTGAATAGATCGTCATGGTCTCACGTCGAAGGCGAGAATGGCGGTGATTACAGAGCGGCGACGGCGTCGGCATCATCACGACAGGCTACTCCCAATTTCGCTTCACGCGCAAAGAAGGAAACGCCGGTGCCTCTCCCTAAGACGCTCATCACAACATCAACAACGACAACATCAGCAACAACAGCCTCAATTCGCACACCAGTGCCTCTACCAAAACCCTTGTCAAGAACATCAACACTAGCAGCCGGACCCGCAGCTGCGCCAGTGGCTGTATCAACGGTAGCACGAGTGGCAGCACCTACACCAATACCTCTACCCAAACAGTTGATAAGAACACCAGCGCCAGCAACTTCAATTCCAAATGCAGCAACACCACTTCCAACTTCATTACCGGCTCCAGGCTCGTCACCAGTACCTGCGCCGGGTTCTCAACCAAGCGCCGGTCGGGGACGGCCTAAAGGTTGGAAACCCGGCATGTCTTATGCTTCACTACGAGGCCCTGCTTCTCCAAAACCTGTCAAAGAGAGAACAGGAAGACCTGGTCGGCCATCTAAACCGAAGCCTCTCCTTCCACCAGGAAACCCAAAGCGCCGCGGCAGGCCGCCAAAAGCGCCATCTCCTCTACCGTGGCAAGTCTACCGGTCCCTGCCAACCTCTTTTACTGCATTTTTGTGCGAATGGAGTGGCTGCAAGGCTGAGCTTCATAACCTGGATACGTTACGACGCCACGTCTCTGTGGTGCACTGCCGGAAAGCGCCACTTGTTTGTTGTTGGGGGAAATGCGCGCAAAGCTCGCAAAGCTCGGCCCCTTACCAGTTCCCTAATGTACCCTCGCTTCGTGCACATATTGAGAAGAAGCATCTCATACCTTTCAGTTGGCATACGGGTGATGGGCCGCAGAACTATGGTGCCCCTAATCAACGGTTGAAAGATGAAGAGATTCCGGATTATCTTAAAGACGATCAAGGCAATCAAGTGACGCCGTCTATACGAGATCAAGAGGTGGAAGATTTCGCAACGTGGAAACACAATCGTCAGAAACTAAAGGATCTGCTGGTCCAATTGAATGACAATCTACCAAGCGAAGAATCAGATTCTCCTATTGACGAAGATTGATGAGGAAAAGGAATAAGCTTATGATACCCTTGGCTAATGATAAAACTAGCACTAGCTGATACATTTTGTTCACAAATGATTCAAGTATATAGACCTATTTCATATAGCGAAGAAAGAAGAAGCAATTCATAATTGGGTAGGATGTTGAATCTTTACCCTTACACCGTACTTCATATACGCATCCAGATCATACTGCAAAGATGCGAGCTGATCATTTGCATCTTGAAACTAAACGCACATAGTAAATAACGGGTAAAGAAAGAAAAATAACAGTGCGCAGGCGCATGAAGTCGCCTCTTGTCGCAATACTGTAAAAGGCACTGCGCCGATGCCACTCACACCACAAAGACACCTCTTCAACACACAATACAGCTGATCACGGCTAGATGGTAGACCATCTCAACAGCGTGGCCGCAGCAATAACAGGCAATACACTGACGAGCTCGCCCAAGCCAGCGTATTCGGGCGGGATTCTCGCATTGACAAACGCCCCAGCAGCCAGCAGGATGGCGAACAAGTTGTACACAAAGCTCCAGCCAAAGTTAAAGGCAATTCTGCGCATGGATTTTCGGCTTACCGCAATGACGGTGAGGATACCGGCGAGGCTGGGACGCATAAGAACAACATCGGCTGCTGATTTGGCGACATCGGTACCTTCTTCGTTCATGTGTACACCAATGGTAGCCTGGGCGAGGGCGACTGCATCGTTGGTTCCATCGCCACAAAAAATGACGACGGGTTTCTTAGTCTTGCCGATCTTATTGGTCTCGTCTGTAGAGGCAGGGCTTTGGAGAAGGTCCTGAATGTATGCTTGCTTGTCAGCAGGAGTGCAGCGGGAACGAACATTGGCCTCGATAATATTCAATCGTGCTGCGACAGAGCGTACAGCACCATCGTCGTCTCCTGAGATGATGTGAACCGATATGCCACGAGTGAGCAGAGCCTGAATCGTAGAGGTAGCATCTGGTCGAATTGAATCTTGGAGGGCAAAAAGAGCAGCGATGGAACCGTCAATCATGAAGCCGAAAACTGTGTACCCACGTGCCAACATGGATTGTACAACCGGATTGGGTTCAAGGCAGAGCCAGCGGGAATTGCCTGCCTGCAGAGTCAATCCAGATCCCTCCGCGATGCCTTCGACGCCTTTCCCTGTCAGAGCCTTTGAGCTCGATACCGGTGCAGGGGATATGTCCTGGCCTTTTAGATGCAACGCCATTGCAGCAGATACTGGGTGCTTGATGCCATCAACAAGACCCAGAAGGAGAGACTTTGTAGCGGTCTGGTCACCATCAGCATACCATTCCTGTACCACTGTCAACTTGCCCTCCGTAATTGTACCAGTCTTGTCGAACACTACGTGTGATGTCTTGTAAGCAACCTCAAGACTTTCCGCCGATTTAAAGACAACGCCCCGTTCAGCGGCAACACCGCTAGCAATGACGACAACCATGGGTACCGCTAGGCCGATGGCACAGGGGCAAGACACTATCAGAACAGTGATCGCGTAGGTGATTGCTTGGATCGTGGCCTCGCTTCCAGATTGCCCACGGACCTTGATGCCAACGGCGATCCAGATACAGAAGACAATAATGGTGATGGCAACGACGAGGGGGACAAAATAGCTTGCAACACGATCAGCTATGGCTTGAACCCTTGGTTTCGACAGCTTTGCCTCATCCACCATGCCAGCAATAGTACTGATCGTATTGTCACCGGGAAGTCGAGTCAGTCGAACGTATAATGCACCCGAGCCATTGAGAGATCCGGCAATGACTGGGGAATTACTATGCTTCACGACCGGCATTGACTCTCCTGTCATCATAGATTCGTCAACTTCGGAATTGCCAGACATCACCGTGCCATCGGTCGGAATCCTCGAGTCGGGAGCGACCTTGAACACGTCTCCATACTGGAGGAGACGAGTATCAATCTCCTTTTCGCCTTCGTCAGTCACAATGAGCGCTGTGGTGTTCTGAAGAGATCGAATCGAGATAGATTCCACGGCCTTTTGGCGGGCCATAGCAGCCACCCAACGGCCTACCATAATAAGGGTCACGAGTAGAGTGCTGGTCTCGAAGAACTGACCGGTTGACAGGGGCTTTCCTGAAGCCAAGTAACCAAATGAGACAACCGAAAAGATGTAAGCTGCACTAGTACTGAGAACAATGAGAAGGTCCATTTCAATTACCCTCGAGAAGACGAGAGCTTTGAGTGCCTTTGGATAGAATGGACCAGCGACTATGAATTGGACGAGCGTTGCCAAAGCCAAGGATGCCGAGCTGTATTCCAGCTCGTGCTTGGGGAGCGGAGCCCAAGCCATGACTAGAACAGGGACAGTGAGGCAGGCAGACAGCAGTGTCATGTAACCGATATGTCGAACGTGTCTATTGCCTGCCTCGAGTGTTGGATCCGCGCGAGCCGTTGCGAGCTGGATTGGAACGTCACCCCAACCACGTTCAATCAAATCTCTTGCACCGATAATGTCGGCATTAAAACTAACATTGACGGTTTTGTCGTCAACGACTTTCACTTCAGTAACCCCGTCTGGCCAAGGTTGGTTAACAAACGCAGCTACATCGCCGCCGCAAACAATGATATCGAGGTTAGAACCTTGATTCGTAATCCTTTCACATTTGAACTCCGTAGTTCTTTCAAGGTGCTTCGTCACCTCAGCCGCAGAAAAAGAGCCAACTAGGTCAAACTCAGCGCGAGCGAGCACTAAGCTGGTCTTTAAGTTCTTGACAGACGGGAGGGCACCGAGACTCCGAATCAGCTTTGTCTCGCATCCAGTGCAAGTCATGCCTGAAATGCTGAGAATTACATGTTCTTTCTCATCGTTGGACGACAAGCTCTTTTCCACATCAGCATCTTGGGCGATGCTGGTAAAGATTTCTGTCGACCTTTTGGCAAAACGAGTTGGTCGCATTTCAGCGCAGCAAGAGTCGGCACAAGATTCCGCCACGCTCGAGGGCTTCGACTTAGCTGGAACTTTGCCATTATTCAGGCGTTTCTCATTCAAGTTGACCGACTTCTTTGTGGAACAGCAGTTTCCACCCGCCCTATCGGCGGCACAGCAGGAGTCAACAGACGAACGTGAACGGAGCGATAACGTCTCTCTTGAACGACGTCGCACATTAACCGAGGTTGAGCGGCGTTGAAGATTACAGCATGTTTCTTGTCCAAGGGCGATGAGAGCACGACAGATGCATCCAAGGGCCTCGAGTTTCCCCATGTACATGTCCCGAACCTTGCGAGAGTGACCATCACATGGCTTGCCATTTTTGCCTCGACCGCAGTTGGAGGTCGGCTTAATATTGCTTGGACCTGCGAGTTGACAATGTTAGAGATATGCTTGGGGGTTTGTCGAGCAATCGGGTTGCTTACCAGACCCAAGGCTTTCGCATTCACGCAGCGCAAGGCGATCCAGGCAGGTTTGGTCACAGCATGGAGAGACTTTACCTTCGCAGCAGGATGGTGCTTTCATGATATCGGGGCATGGTTTGTCTCCCTTGGAACAGCAAGCCTTGCTGCAGTTGGACTGGGAGATCTGTGGAGCACAGCAATCATCCTTGAGGTCGATCTCTTGAGCCTTGCTCTCGCATGTCTTGTCGGCCTGTAGCTCTTCTACTGATTCACCACAGCATGAATCCTGGCATCGCTTATCGTCTGATTGAATCGATTCGTTGCATTCAGTATCAGCGATTTCAACCTTCCCGAGGCTGGTATCTGGCACGTCGTCAACGCAGCAGGAATCTTCTTGCTCTGGAAGCTGGGTAGAGCAGCAATCTTCCTCCGGCGGTGCCTTGGAGGGCGGTTCACAGCAGCTAGAGCCGCAGGCCATGATGAAAATTTGGGTGATTCTGTCGACTCTGGATGATTTGGATTTGGATTCAATTCGAGACACGTCAATGGAAGTCAAGTCAACGAATGCCAAGCGTGCACGGTAACCCAAAATGGCGACTACGGACGGATGAGAGATGACCCCTCCCGAAGGTCATCAAATAGTATCGCGGGAGACATGTTGCCAAGGATCTTGCTTCTGTTTTGTGACAATAGCGTCTGATACATCTGTGAAGCATTTGACACGTATATATATTGATGACTATAAATAGTCATTCAGCATTAGAATGTCAAGCCCATGGATCGATTCACAGCATTTGATGCTCAAGCTGGATCGATCGATAGTTGGCTGAGCCTAATGAGGAAGAGTGTCCACTTAACCTTAATTGACACAACGACAAACTCTATCAATATTCTTGGCGCAAATGGCGCCTTCACTCTCGCTTTTTTGTGAATCTAATAATTCAAAAAAAGCATAGCGATGTTTGTTGGGTTCATTTACCCTCACACTACTGGCTACATGCAGCTTGAGGGAGCTCCTCACCTCTCCAGATGGCATGGTTAGCTTGTTGGCTTTACAAATGCTAGGCCGAGAGAGTGCTACCCTATTATATACTGCCCGTGTATAAGCGAAGAAGATATATGCGTGCATGCTTCAGTCCAGCTTGTTCACGGAGCCAGGGTCATCCCATCTGTTTAGTGCAAGTGATGACAGTGCTTATCCCGAACGATATTCTTCAATGCTACCATATGCAGCACAAGTATGCATTCCAATACACCAAATACGGACATAGCTCTCGGGTTTTAGCAATCCAGACGACACCAGATACCAAGATTGGCAACTGGCCGCTTCAGCCTCCATGCTATCTGTCTAGTAATACGAGTATTCAATGCTCATCACCGGGCTTCCGGTCGGCATATACAAAAAGGGCGCGCGCGGCTGTGGCGCTGCAGGGAAACAATTGCAATGACGGGAATCACGGCGCCTCGTCCAAGCCGATCAGCATTGGCGGAGCTTATGGAGCATCACGACCCACCCCTTTCCGCCATGTCGGGCTTGAAACAACCGGAGAATGGAGCATCGTGTTCTATTTTTTTCTTTTTCTTTTTTGCCATTCCTTGTTTCGAGCAACTGATGGGATGATTACATCATGGCATGAACGGCTGCACTCCGTGTTTTAGCGCGAAACAAATTCCGATTGCTCTCATCACGGAATTGGCTGTCAAATGTTTGATTGATTGCATGGGTGCTCGGCGACATTCTGTGACAAGACAGGCATCACGTCAGGCCTTGGGGCTCGTATGATGGCCCGTAGAGTCGCCAGATTCCGAACATACCGACCAGCCGTTGGTCTGTTGGTCTTGTCTGGTCTGGGGCATCGCAGTGCAGTGCATTGCAGCGTAGTGCTGTACGAGTACCAAGAACGGAGTCCGTCCGAGTGCTGGTAGAGGCGATTGATTCCGGGCGCAGAGAGAGAGGCAGCTTTGTGCGGCAGTGTCTCGGATGACAGAACTCGTGAAAGCTGCTTTTGATGCTGAGAACTAATGCAGCCCTAGCCTCAACTCAGGCACATCAGGCAGTGGTACGAGGTCAAGCTTCAGCAGTCATGCATCAGCCCTTTGCAAATGCACATCAGGACGGATTCGTGGTGGAGACACGGGCGCTGCTGCGGATAATAGAAACATGGATGTTTGTGAATTCTGCCTCATTGGCCTGGTTGGTAAGCAGCTTCATCTGCCGCAACGCGTCTCACTGGAAGGGAAAATGTGAGGGAGAGGGGAGAAGGTGGACGACTCCGCAGCGAGGCAAGTACAGGTACCTCGCCCGCAAAAGTACCGGTACGAGCAGCAGCCACAGGCACAGGTACCGACAGGCACTGAAGGGAGCACTGTATTGGATGACGACTGCTGCACCAGCACTTCAACAGCGCCTGAATGAACACGAAAGCGAATGCGCGCGCGCGGCATGGCGTTATAGGCGGGTTCCGGTACAGCCCGGCATCTGGCAGTCAAATTTGCACGCTCAGCATTATAAATTGGTTTCTGCACTCCGACGAAGCCAAGATCCGACGCCCCCCGTATCGGGATACCGAATACCAGGTTTTGAAAATGGAAATCAAATGCATCGGGTGGCTGTGTGCCTGTGCCTGTTCCTGTGCGTGTGCTTACGAGCGGGCAGAGAAGCGTATTGAATGTTCGATCCAATGTTGATGGAGGCGCCATGCCATCGTTCTCATGACTCGCTCTGCAGTACCTCTACCAACAGCCCGAAAATGTTCACGATGCCCTTCTGACCTAGTCCGCTACGGGGCTAACGCGCACCCGCTAGCTGGCTCTCCCCAACGCCCCCTGAACGCCTCGTCCTAACCGCTGTGGCCCCCCGTAACTCAATTGTGCTGCCCCGTTGGAGGACTGTAACAGCCTGAACTGGGCGCCCTCCCGATCTGGGACGCCAAGTACCTGTACCTGCCCGCGCCTCCACAAATCTCGCCCAGTGATAAGCCTGCAGAGACCAGTGACGCTGATGCCTGAGGCAACGTGGCTTGCCGTGAGCGGACCGACCCACCAGCTTTGTCTCAACTCGCGGTACCTCGTCCAGCCGCTTCAAACTGTTGGCAGAAACCGTCGAACTTGCATCCAACAAGACCATCGTTGTCCATAATTCAAGCCTCTTTTCTCGCCATCCCGCCGAAAAAAGTTGCCTCTACCGTCCAGCGCCTGCTTCCTCGTCTGCTGTGCGAATCATGGCTGCAGTTGCTTGATCGAAACCCCCGTTAGCGTCACCCGAACATTGATACCGTCAATCCACGTCCCACCTCCGCATCCACTCGTCGTATCCTCTCCATTTTCATCGTCATCGTCAACGCCTGCGTTTGCGTCTGAATCTGCATTTGCATTTGCATTTGCATCTGCGTCTACATCTGCATCTGCGTCCTCGACTTCGACTTCTTCTACGTCATCAAGTCTTTCGCTTCCTTTTCGTCATCATCACCAATCATCGTCGTCGTCGTCATCTCCATCTTCTCCATCTCCTAAACCAGCAATGCCATCCTCAAAGGTCGCCAACAGCTCTGCTGGGGGCCAGGTCAGCAATCGCCTGCGCAACTTCTTCCGCATGAACAGCAGCGCGAGTAGTATCGGCGAAAAAGAAAGGAGCAGCAACTCGCTTAACCTCAACGGGCCTTCGAGCAACGGCAGCGGCAGCGACTCGCACTCGACCAAAACTTCTCGACACACCAAGCTATTCAACAGCACCGTTGGTCGCCTGAGGTCACATACCGTCGCCAGCGAGAGCAGCAAGCTAGAAGAAGCAATGAGCCCTACGGCGCTTGCCAACCCCTACTTTGCTCACCAGGGACAGCCTGGCCTGCGCCATCACAACGAAGGTTCTGTGCCACCAAGTCCTCCCGATACGCCAACATTGAAGGTGTCGGGCCCAGATGGCACAGAGGCCGAACAGGCTACAAGCGAAACTAAGGAAGAGCTGGCCCGCAGGTTAAGGAGGGTTGCCAGTGCACCTAATGCCCAGGGACTCTTTGCGAGTGCTGGAAACAAGGGCGAGCGCCCCGGCACCGCTGAACTCGGCAAAGACCCCTTGATCCAGAATGCCAAGTCAGGGTCACTCGGCCTCGTCGACGGCGGCAAGGCCGATGCAGTACAGCAAGCATACAGCGAAGATACTCTGGGTGCTCTGCCTCCTCCCCAGACCTCTTTAGCCTTCCGCAGGACGTACAGTTCCAACTCGATCAAGGTCCGCGATGTCGAAGTTGGGCCTGCCAGCTTCGACAAGATCAAGCTTATTGGCAAAGGTGATGTGGGCAAAGTCTACTTGGTTAGAGAAAAGAAGAGCAACCGGCTCTACGCCATGAAAGGTAAAAATGCGAGCTTGAAAATTGACACCTCTGCAGTCGCTAATTTGGTCCCATAGTCTTGAGCAAGAAGGAGATGATTAAGCGAAACAAGATTAAGCGCGCCCTCGCTGAACAGGAAATTCTTGCGACAAGCAACCATCCCTTTATTGTTACTCTATACCACTCGTTCCAGTCAGAAGACCATCTTTATCTCTGCATGGAGTACTGCAGTGGAGGAGAATTCTTCAGAGCACTCCAGACTCGCCCTGGCAAGTGCATTCCAGAGGACGACGCTCGTTTCTACGCCGCCGAGGTCACGGCTGCTCTGGAGTACCTCCATCTCATGGGTTTCATCTACCGAGATTTGAAGCCGGAGAGTACGTAACCCCTCCAGATGGGAAGAGAATGAGGAGACGCAGCTGACTAACGTATTTCTTTAGACATCCTGCTTCACCAGTCCGGCCACATCATGTTGTCGGATTTTGATTTGTCAAAGCAGTCTGGCCCTGGTGGCAAGCCCACGATGATTGTTGGCAAGAACGGAGCTAGGACAGATTCTTTGCCCACAATTGACACGCGATCATGTATCGCCGACTTTAGAACGAATTCGTTTGTCGGCACCGAGGAGTACATTGCCCCCGAGGTGATTAAGGGCAGTGGCCACACAAGTGCAGTGGATTGGTGGACACTGGGCATTCTCATCTATGAAATGCTCTACGGAACCACGCCTTTCAAGGGCAAGAACCGAAATGCCACCTTTGCCAACATCCTGCGCGAGGACATTCCCTTCCCAGACCACACTGGAGCGCCACAGATTTCAAAGTAAGTCACCATTGTCCTATATAGAACGACTTGCCACATGAATTGTTGCTGACCCTCCTCATTATAGCCTCTGCAAGTCGCTCATCAGGAAACTGTTGATCAAGGACGAGAACCGCAGGTTAGGTGCCCGAGCTGGTGCCTCTGATATCAAGGCCCACCCCTTCTTCCGAACGACTCAGTGGGCTCTGATTCGCCACATGAAGCCTCCTATTGTCCCTAACCAGGGCCGTGGAATCGACACCATCAACTTTAGGAATGTCAAGGAGAGTGAAAGCGTTGACATCAGCGGGGCCAGAGCCGTTGGTGTTCCCCTGGATAGCGGACTGGCAACACCCGGCACTGAAGCTGCAGACCCATTCCTGGAGTTCAACAGCGTCACGCTTCACCACGATGACGATGTACAATTCCACGATATAAGTTATGCTTCATCACCCTCTTCTAGAAGTTGAGATGGCCCTTTGAAACCTGGGGATCCGACATCGAACCGATTACTTTTCTTCTCTCCATGAGGCTCCGGCCCAAATTTTGATATCATGCGTGTACACGGCTAAGGTTATGGGGATTGTTAAGATTACGACATTTGAGTCTTTTTATTCGAGCGACCGAGTTTTTTTTACCGTTTTGGAGTTGACGCCTGCATGGATATCCCGTCATTCGCTCCTTTTGCTTTACAGCAGGCAAGCTAGCAGATACAAACTCATAGCGGATTCCGTACGATGCCCCTCCCAAAGTTGTCGTTTAGGATTATTGTTGAAGAAAAAGTCTGTTCAGCATCGTTGCAAGTCTGTCCACTTGAATTCGGCGTCTTATTTGGTTTTCTTTTCTCTTTTTTTTTTGGGCGTTTCTTGGGAGTTGTTTTGGCGCCAGGGAGGGCATGTCATGTAAACTGTCAACAGTCTATGAAGATACGTTTGATCTACAAATAGAACAAGGATATTCTGACGAGTCTGCGTGTGTCCTTCTGTGATTGTTTTTCTATACATGGCTACTATCTTATTGGAGGATCTTGTCTATATTAGTGTCAGAAGGGTTAATATGAGCTGTGAGATTTATTCAACAACGTGTTCTCCTGACTCATGTGATATATGTACCGTGGCTGGAAAGTGAATGCCGTTCAGTACAAGCAGGTCCGGCTAATAAACGGCATGGGAAGTTCATCTTTGGCATCGATCTTGCGAGAAGTTGAGCAACGCAGCTGCCAAAGAATTGTCCACCCAAGGTCCTTGTTTATAGATCCTGAGTAAACACCAAAGTTTTCTATCCTTCATACTATTTGCCTCTCATTCTTCAAACCTTTTCATCAAATATTTCAAATAACAAGCAGCCTAACATCACATTCACTTAGTAGTATACACAAAAGACAGCATTACGCACGATGGACATGACCCTCTGTGAACCTTTCTGTTCTGCCTTAGTTCAACCTTCCTATTCTACCACAGCTCAACCTTTCTGTTCAACATCAGACCACGCACCCTCATATGCCATCATGCCGTACTCCCAGCAAGAACCGCCGTCTACAGCGCAACGCACCTATTGGATCTCCTACATCCCGCAAAAGAACCCAGAGCACAGCCCCATGAGAAGCCTCGCCGAGCTCCGCGACAGACTACACCTCGAAATCGCCGCTCCCCTACCCAAAGTCCTCGTGGTCCCAGTATTGGTGGATAAGACTACGTAGAGCGTGATCGAAACCTTTGGCGGCCCGCCCGTCAATTTCTACGAAGATCACCTTTCAGGCACGGCGCCCACCCCGACGAGGTACAGCGCGCCGCAGATGGCCTGCCGCTGGCGATTCCCCCAACTCGTGACGGACGGGTGGGAGTGTAGCGATACGAAAATCAGCAGCGCGCTGGGTAAACATGTGGTGTTGTCCGCGTCGTTTTGGTGTGCCAAGGTGCCGATGCTGTTCGTCTCGCAGCCAATGTTTACGACGAGGTCGAGCCGGCCGTTTGAAGATAAGTGTCTGGATCAGGAGATTGCGTGGGATTTTCCTCCGCAGTATAGCGGTGAGATGAAGATTGAGGAGTATATCAATTTCAAGGTGTATCATCGCTGGGTGGCCTTTTTGGGAGCCTTAAGACCGTCTGACTTGACGCGGGAGATGCTTTTCGAGGTGACGAGGGCGTTGGAGCAGAATCTTGAGGAGGCGCGGTATTTGCTTGGACGAGGATGGGCGATGAGTGGTGCGAATGTGGGAGATTGGAAGGAGTTGCTGGATAGATTGATGAGGAGGGTGGACATTATGGCGTCTGGAGTCTTTTCGAAGGAGGAGGTGGAAGAGTACATGGGAGAGGCGGAGGCGGCGAGGGCGGCATGAGATGTCTGGAGCAATGAGCTCTTTCTCGTGTCTTGGGCGTCTTTTAGCGATGGATGGGTTGAGTATACTTGATCATTCTTTGTATGTAGCAGCGTTGTCTTTATAGAATCAAAGCGATGAACTCACAAAAGACTTTGGTGTACTGGTCTCATGTGTAGTAAGTATGAGAAAATCGTTTTTATTTCTTATGTCCTTTCCCCCTTTTCCCTCTTGCACTATATCATACAGTCATGGTTATGCCCCTCGTCCGCCCTCCCCTCCAAGATGTGATGTTCCCATTGCGTGACAACAAAATAATAGTATGAAAACCCCGTTCCTCGGTACACATACATTGATATGCTGGGACAGAAGGGAAAAAATGAAACCCCAATAAAATGCCTCCATGAGTATCATAATCATCGGAAACCGCTGCTGCCCATCTTATGCCATCATCTCGCCCGCATTCCCATCCTTCTTCCTCCGCGCAGACGGCCCAATCTTCTCCTGCCCGCCCATCCACGGCCGCAGGCACTCGGGAATCGTCACAGTCCCTTCCTCCTCGTCCCACCCGTTCTCCAGCAGCGCGGCCAGCACCCTCGGCACCGCCAGCGCCGTGCCGTTGGCCGTCCAGGGGAAGCTCAGCTTGCCGCTGCTCGTCTTGAGCCGCGTGGCGAGGCGCCTCGTCTGGTAGTCCGTGCAGAGGCTGGCGGAGGTGACCTCCCCCCAGCCGCCGCTGTGGTGCTCGCGGCTCGGGAACCAGGCCTCCATGTCGATCTTGCGGGTGGCCGAGGCGCCCAGGTCGGTGGAGGGCATAGAGAGCACGCGGCAGTAGAGCCCCAGGGACGAGAGGATCTCGGTCTGCATGTCGAGCATCTCGTCAAAGACCTCGCGGGCCTCGAACTCGTCGGGGCTGGTCCACGCGAACATCTCGACCTTGGAGAATTCGTGCACGCGGTACAGGCCCTTTGTCTCGGCGCCACGGGCTCCGGCCTCGGCGCGGTAGCATCGCGATACGGCGACTCGCTTTAGGGGTAGGTCCACGGCGTCGATGGTGGACATGGCCTTCATACCGGCGAGAGGGATCTCTGATGTGCCGGCAAGACACATTTCAGGTACGCCACGGTCAATGTCGGCTTGAGACTGGGCAATGGAGTAGACTTGCTGCTCGCCGTTCTGGTCTCGAGGCTGAAAACCACACGCGGCGCCAATGTGGCTGTATACCATGCTAGGAGGCGATACCTGAGTCCATCCGTGCTTGGTAGCAACGGCGAGGGCATACTGGATGAGAGCCTGTTCAAGCTGTGCTGCCTCACCAAGCAGGTAGTACCATCCCCAGCCAGACGCCGTCGCCGCTCCAGCAAAGTCAAGAATGCCCAATTCGGCGCCAATGTGAACGTGCGACCTCCAGAGCTGCTCCGGTCCTTGCTCAAAGCTCGGCGGCTCATTGATGTAGCTCAGAACCTCGGCTTCATCCCCCCTAGGCGTGTCGGCGCTGGTGAGGTTGGGAATCTCCAGCGCCAGCTCCTCCATCTGCGTAACCGCATCGGCCTCCTTCTTCTCAATTACAGCCAGCTCACTCTTGAGCGCCCGAGCCTCCTCCTGGATCTTCTCCCGGCTCATCTGTTTCACATCTTTCAGATCTTCATCGTCATTGCTCGTCGCCGAATTTGCCAGCTCTTTTCTCAGTAAATTAGACCTCTCCCTCAGCGCACGGCCATCCTTCTGCAGTTGCTGCCACTCGGCGTGCAGCTGTCCAATCCTCGCGGGGTGAGACGCCTGGCGCTTGTAGTTGCGCTCCAGGCATGTGTTTTCATAGAGCTCCGGGTTTTGCCGAATGTGCTTGATGTCTACGATGGGCTTTGGCGCGGACGAGGGACGCTTGACGTCTGAGAAGCTCCGCGCATAGAGAATTCGGGCTTGTAGCCGCCATTGAGGGCAGCGCAAGCGAG
This sequence comes from Trichoderma camerunense, assembly GCF_050948025.1. Taxonomy (NCBI): domain Eukaryota; kingdom Fungi; phylum Ascomycota; class Sordariomycetes; order Hypocreales; family Hypocreaceae; genus Trichoderma; species Trichoderma camerunense. Next base: position 336,610 of record NW_028145348.1, read on the forward strand.
CCAGAGACGTGGTCATGGCGGATATTGTAGAGGCATGGTTATGATGTCAAGCCGAAGCTATTTGCAGCTCCATCTGATGATGGTGGTGTGGTGGTCGGAGAGCTCTGCCGATATGCGATTAAGCGGAACACTTACAGTGCGAGACGACACTGTATGTATACTGTCTCGGGTGCCATCCATCAATCCAGTCAATCAGATCATGCAAGTAATGAATGGTTCCCGTCGGTAATATCTGCCAAGGGTTCAATGTTTCACACAATCACATCGTTAGGCTGATCCTGGTTTGAAGTTCGCCGTGTATGCTTAAATGTTACAGTAAGAACTTTAATCACCGCAATGCGAGAGACACAGTATTTGCATTAAAGATATATTTCATCATTGACACGAGTCTGGTGTCACCGCTATTTTATCTGCGCTCAAGCCAACGGCTCTCCTTTTGAATCGAATCTAATACATCATTCATACCCCCCTTTCCCCAGAGTAAGACATTATTCATGTTGTATATATATAACGCTTCCAAATCCAATAGTTTAAATAAACGCCATGCTCACACAGCTGCCGTCACCCCCTTTTTAAATGGAATGGTATCAACCCAAAGCAAAAATCTCAATCCGGAGAGATGAAAAGAGCATGCCAGAAAAGACGAAATGAACGCTCCACACTGCGTCGTAGTGACTTTACACATTCTCCGCGGGACCACCGGCCTCGCTTTGTTTCGTCGGGGCATTGGCCAATGCTGCGTTGTGTTCCTCCTCCTTCTCAGTAGTCTCGTCTGCGCTCGTATCGTCCGTCTTAGGCTCATCCGCCGGAGCAGAAAAGACTGGGGCGATCTTGCTCTTTGACCTAATCTTGGCGCCATAGAAGTAGAAAGCGAAGGGAATGGGAGCAAGTACAAGAGCTACGCAACCCAGTAGTGTCGAAGCCCACTGGATGTGCATGCCGAGAAACATTTGACGACCAAAAAGCGGGAAAGCAGCGCCGAATAGAGATCTCATAAAAGTGTTGCCGGCAAGAGCTGAGGCGGCGAACATGAGGTATGCATCGACAATATAGTTAAGGGCCTGAAGGAAAATCGACATGAGACCAAAGCCGGTGAGGATACCGCTGACAGCCGGGGCGGCCCAGTGAATGCTCTCCTTGTATCCAGTCCTGACATGTTGTTAGTTGACTGATCAAACGAAATAATTGGAGATGATTTTGAGAAAAGACGACTTACCATCCGAACCAAAAGATACCGCCGGCAAACGCAACGCCACCAACCATCATGTTAGGCAATCGCCACTCGGGAATGGGAATACCGTGGTTGGCCTCGAGCTTGCGGTTGTACCACGGAACCTGGAGAATGATGGTGAGGGTCGCAATAAGCTCACCGATGATCAGGCCAAAGAAGGTCAGACCGGATTGACCCAAGTTGAAGCCATGGACACCGACGAAAACCAGAGGGTATGCGGTAAAGAAAAGGTAGAGCAGCCCATAGATGAAGCTCATGTAAATGGAGAGAAGCAGGATGATGGGCTCCGTGAAGAGGAGTCGCAAGGGACGGGTGAAATTCTTGCTGACGAGCTCGCCAAAGTCGATTTCAATTTCCTCTTGTTTGGCGTGAATGCCCCAGTTCTTGGTGCGACGTCGCAGTTCCGAAGCCTTGCCAACGAGAATGACTGGTGGGTACGACTCGGAGAGGAAGAACAAGTCTAGAATGAAGGCGGCGAATCCCATAATGGCAGGGAGATACTCAGTCCAGCGCCATCCTAGATATGATTCGACAATGAAGCCACCGATGAAAGGCGCCAGCATGGGACCGGTAAAGACAGTCATGGAGAAGATGGCAATCGCCGTTCCTCGAGTCCTGTTGTCGAACATGTCGGAGAAGACCGCAGCAACGACAGCCAGGGGGGCGGCACCGAAGAAACCACCGAAGAATCGACAGATGAGAACGGTCTGAATGTCCTTGGCAGTGGCGGTTGCGATCGTGAAGAGGGAGAAGCCAAAGATGGAGAGGACAATGGGCAGACGTCGGCCCTTGAGTTCGGATAAGGGAGCCCAGAGACTGGGACCAAAGGCGAAACCCAACACATAGAGTGATGTGCCTAGAATGCCAACCTCGAGGCCAACGTCAAACTTTGCTGCAACTGTACTCGTTGCAGATGAGAAGATGGAAGATGTAAAGGTACTCGTGACGGTGGTGTAGGCCAGCATAGCAGCCGTCAAGATCTTCTTTCGAAGAGGCCAGTTCTGGGCATGTAGGGGGTCGTTGGGTCCGTCAAACTCGACGACGTACTCTTCCTGGGCTGGTAGCTGGGGAGGATATGGCTTGCCGCCGCCAAACGACGGCAATGGCTTTCGAGAAGCTCTACTCTCAGTACGAATTGAGCCTCCAACAGTGTTAACGTGCTGGCTTCGTTGAGTTGCAATGCGACTCAGGGCGGTGGGGTGGCGCTCCAGATCGTTCTGCGTAGATACACGACTCATGTTTCTGCGGAACACGCTGCCTTCTGAAGACGCGGACGAGGCTGAGGATGCCGTGATGACGCGCTCTATTTCGTTGCTTGCCCGGCTCTGATAGCGCTCGGGGGAGGCAGAGCGCTCTGCCTCCATGAGTTCCCGGTCGAGGGGATCCATGGTGACCAAGTCGGTGACGCTCCTCTCTATGGGTGATGTGAAATCTGCAATCTGCTTCCCAATTGATAGCCGTAGCAGCTACAAGAAGGAGCTACAGGAAAGGAGAGGCCAGAGAGAAGACGAGGACGAGGCTCGGGATATTATAAAAGATATTGAGTGTTCGAAGAGGATTTCTGTTCAAGAAGAACAAAATCTCCAGCGCCGAAAGAGGAGAGAGAAAAGAAGAGGGATGTGAGAGCTAGAAGGGCCAGGGCCGAAAAGCTTGTCGCAGGGACGGCAGTTGTGCGATAGGTGGAACGAGGAGTCTACGGTACGATTGATCGGGAGCTAGGTGGGCCAAGATATCATGTACTCGCTACTCGGCTGTTATAGACCGGCCGAGTGTTACCGGAACAGGATAAGCAGTCGGCAGGCTAGTACGGGTAGGGAATAGTTGACGAGCTGGCGGGGCGAACTATTAGGTAAGGTGGATACCGATGATGAAGAAGAGTTACGAGTGAGTCGTATGAGGTCGTGAGAAGAAGAGAAAAGGAAAGAAATATCGGTCGTATACTTGATAATAAATGAAGACGGATAAAAAGAGTCGCCGGTGGAGGATATTCGCTCGTTCCAATGCTAAAACAGTCTATAAAGACAAACAAGGGTGATGAGTACACCAAGCCTATTGCATCAACTTAACTAACTAGCAGGGCGACACAAAGGATCTCAGCGACTGCACGGAAAAGGATGGCGGATAAAATAAAACAACCAATGCATGTAAGACATAACAAGCGGCGCACCGCTTTCTTTTATGGGCGGCGGACTCGATGCCAGAACATGTCACTAATTGCTACCGTCGACACTCGGCTTAAAAACTAGTTGATTACGGAGCATGTTCCGCTGAATATACGAATATGCTAACTACCTACTACAACCAGAGGTTCGGCCCCCCGATGTTACCCAGCCCGTCGATGGGGCCGGCTTTGAAATCTCTGCGCTCCCTGACAGGGCCTCTCCCCTATTTTTTTCGTTCTTGTCCTGCGGCAAACCTGCTTGGATGGACACCAGACAATGGAGCCAGCTAAAATCCGAATGCCAGATAGGGCTCGAGCTAGGGTCTTCGACTACCGGTGCGCATCCCGGATGTCTGGCTTGGCTCCACCGCTGCGTCGAAACATGTGGCATATCTACGAAACAGCACGAATCGTGGTTCTAGGCTCGGGAGCCAGCCGCAGAACAATTGATGCCCAATGGCTTTTTTCTTCTGTTTTTCAAACATGTCCCCTGTTCTTTCAGGCTGTTGCCAAGCAGTATTGCTCCACTGCATATCCAGCTCCGTCCCCTATGTCATTTCGGCCTGCTCTAGATAGAGTCATCTAAGACATGCTACATTGTTAACTCCTCGGCACGGAGACAACGGCCACGAACGCGGCGGGTTTTGCATAATCGATCATCGTACTCCGTAAATACACATACACATTCACGTATGATTGCATGGCTTGCATGGATATATCCACCGTGGGCGGACATCCATCAGAATTATTTCTAATACCGTAACACTGCCTCTCTCGGGCTTGGTCCCCATGGAGTGTCCGTCCGATGGTTCTTCTTCTATCCGCAGTCTTGTCTCGGCCGGTTTCGCCTCTGCCGCTTACCTTTTGCTGTGCAATGACGTAATTCCGCAATCTTTCCAGCATCGATTTTTTTTTGTCGGCAGCGGAAGGCCGAGAAGCGAACCTCAGCTGTCGGACCTAGCACTAGGCGAATTGCGAATTAGGCGTGCAGCGAGTTGGTCAGCGGCTGATATCGGAACAAAGGCCTGTTTATGTCGTGTGAGAAAGTGGGATCTCTTACTGACCCCGGAGTAAAAGCTTGATTCCCTATCAGAAAGAACGAGAACGAGAATCGCCTCAGGGATTCCTCTAGTAGATTCCAGGACCTGCACATCTTGACAACCCCTGGCGGCGCGGCCATGATTTATGCGCCGGCTGGGTCATGTCTTGATTGGCCGGTGAACATGTCCGGGAACGGAGAATATCGTATAAAGTCCGACGCCGAGGTTTATCGCAGCGCATACTGTAGCGAATCCCATTTACTTGCAGACACGGCCTTGTCGCCCAGGAATACAGGAATAGCATCAGCATCTTCATCCTGAACCGGCAACTTTAGCTCCCGCTCTACCTTATCAAATCTCTGTGCACGAACGATGGAGCCGTGCACAGCGAGGGATGGTTACCTCAGCAGGCTTAGATAGGCACCTGGCATCGGGGTTTGTTTGTCTTGGTGATGACTTTGCATGCCCAGAATGGCAACTTACATTGGTAATCGATGGTTGCTAAAGGACTACATTCATACCGATTCAAAGTACAATCAAAATCCTGTATCCCAGACCCAGAAGAAACAAAGACACTATTGGTCTCCAGAATGTGTACAATCCTGCTACATGCTACGCTGTTCTCATATTGGCTTCTTCAATCCTTCGCTCAGTCTCCCTAGCCATCAAAGAACGCGACGCATAATCTGCAACACGTATCAATAAAGAATAGTCGACTTTTCACTCAACGAATCCAATAGTACACAACGATAATGTCGCTTCGTAGGCAAATGATCCCATTTTCCACGCGTCGCCTAGGGGGGGCTGACCGGATCCTTCCAAAGTCCATGTCGCTAAAAAGTCCGGCTGAGTGGCTGAAGCTGAGGAAAAAGTGACACGAACAAAAGTCTAAACGGAGAGTTGGGCAGCTCAAGCTTCACTGACCGGATTTTACTCAGATGAATACAAAAGGGTTGCAGTCGTCGTCTTATTTTGAGGACGGATGAATCATTAAACCATCAAAACAATTCTCGCATCGCAGCCTCTCCTGTTTTCATCGACGTCTCATTGTTAGCTTTACACCCGCAGCTCACTTACACGCTTACAGCTACTCCGCACAAGACCACCACTTTATTGAAAAGAACTCCATTCAATATGCAGAACCTCAAGATTGCCATCATTGGAGCTGGCCCAGCTGGTAAAGTGCCCCAATAACTAAGAAAACACATTTCGCTGTCTCAACGCCGGTAGCTAACCCTTTAAATAGGCTGCACTCTTGCCCGGCTTCTTCACCTTGGAGGCATTCAAGCCACTGTATTCGAAGGCGAGGCCTCTGCCAATGTCAGAACTCAAGGCGGAACCCTCGACTTGCACACTACTTCCGGCCTGGCCGCTGTCAAAGAAGCTGGCCTATGGGACATCTTTCTCTCGCATGCGCGCTACGATGGTCAATACATGGCCATTGTGGACAAGGACCTTTACTATTACGTCGTCCGAGGGGCTGACGCCGAGTCAAACATCGCTTTTGGAGAACGCCCGGAGATTGATCGTGTGAAGCTCAGAGAAATCTTGCTCGACTCTCTTCCTGAAGGAACCGTTAAATGGGGACACCGCCTGCAAAAGGTTGAGGGCACCACCTTGACTTTTACCAATGGAACTACCGCCAGTTTCGACCTTGTTGTTGGTGCCGATGGTGCGTTTAGCAAGGTCCGCCTATCCATTGCGCCAGAGCTGGTGCCCGAGTACACTAGAGTGGCAATGCACGACATCTCCATCCCCGACGCTGAAAAGACTGCCCCTGAGACTTACAAAATCGTCAACCGTGGGAGTATTTTCGCCAGTGCGGACGGCCAGCGATTCACTCTCCAGCAAATGGGCGATGGCAGCATTTCCATGGGCTTTAATTTCGTGCGCGAGGATCCCGACTGGATGAAGCCCGAGAAGTGTGGCTACGATTCCGAGAATCTCGTCGAGGTGAAGAAGGCGTTGGCGAAAGAGATGGAGCATTGGGGTCCTCAGTTTCGTCAAGCAGTCGACGCTGCTCAGGGGCGAACAATGACCAGATCGCTGTGGCGACTACCCATTGGACAGAAGTGGCAGCACAAATCCGGCGTCACTCTTATTGGTGATGCGGCTCATTTGATGACGCCTCATGCTGGTGAGGGCGTGAACCAAGCCCTTGAGGATGCCATGCTACTTGCTCGAGTGATCCTTAAAGCTCAGAGTATTGAGGAGCTCGACGAACAGATTCGTGGATTTGAGTCCGACATGATAGCTCGTGTCAAGCCGATTCAGGAGCTCGCTTGGGATCGATGCCAGGGGCTGATGTTCACCGAGGGCGTGCCAAAGACTCTTGTTGACAGGGTGATGCAGCGTCGAAAGCAGCAAATGGCCGAGGGCAAGACTGCAGAGGAGCTCAAGAAAATGGATGAAGCCATCGCCAAGGCTCAGGCAGAGGCTGATGCTATGAACCGAACCTGATGCATAGAGCTACGAATCCAGCTTCATCAGGAAGAGGTTCCTCGTAGCTAGATTTGGGGGCCTTTTGCCTTCCAAAGATTGTTTGTTTTGAATCGTTTTGATATTTAGTCTGGTATTGTGTTCACGCAGGGTTGAGATGTCAGCGAGCGAGCAACATTGACGTTGATTTGGATATGTTTCGTCACATGACATGTATGGGCTTAACAACCCAATCAGATACTTCCATTATTTTAAATATTATCATATATCTCTTATGAAATGCTCTTTCCTTTCCAAGTTGATATAAACATGTGTGGCAGGCAACAGAGTGCCGCGTACCTGCTGCGTCACGGCTAAGCAACCCCGCGCCGAACGTGTTTCTCTTAGACAACCAAAATCACCACCAGAAGATTAACTTGACCTCTTAATAAACATCAACTCATCAAAAGCAACAAATCGTTGTCAATAACCAGGCGAAAGGATACATCATCCAACATGCCGACCGAAGGCGTTTACATTCGTCCATCCGGGCAGAAGACCTTCATCCCGTTGGAAAACAACCCGGAAGTATTCACATCGCTCGTGCACGACCTCGGAGTGTCGCCCGATCTCGGATTCTACGATGTCTATAGCCTCGACGATGCCGATCTTCTTTCGTTGGTGCCTCGTCCAGTTCTAGCACTGATATTCATCACTCCCGCACAGATGTATTTTGCTGTTCGAGAGGAAGACAAGACTACCGTGTCGCCTGCACAGTTGACCTACGATAAAAGTGGTGATGAGGAACCCGTCATCTGGTTTCAACAAACAATCGGGCATTCATGCGGCCTTATGGCATTGTTGCATTCCGTAGCCAACGGCGAAGCGAGAAAGTTTGTTCAGCAGGAGTCCTTCTTGGATGGCTTGCTGAACGAAGCTACGCCGCTTAAGCCCGTTGAAAGAGCAGCCTTGTTGTACAACAATGAAGAGCTTGAGAAGAAACACATGAAAGCTGCTAGAACTGGAAGTTCCCATCCACCCGGGGCAAACGAAGACAACCATTTCCATTTCATCTCCTTCGTCAAGGGGAAAGATGGTCATCTGTGGGAGCTGGAGGGTGCCACGGACGGCCCCGTAGACCGGGGATTGATGCAAGAAGGCGATGATGTGCTGAGTGAAGGAGCTCTGGGCCAAGCGATACGCAAGTTTCTGGCAGCCGGAAATGGGAATCCGAACTTTAGCATTGTGGCATTGGCCAAGAAGCCCGCTGAGTGAGATATCACGTCGTGATGAAGAAGCCTGTATCTAGACTACAGGAAACGACAGAGATCGGGATAGTAAGCATAAAACGAAAATGAAAATGCCATGATTCCATCGGCCAATAAGACATTTCCGAGCAATACAAGCATGTCGCCATGTGGCATTGCGTATCTTATCAGATCCATATCTTGATCTCAAACAGGGCTCCTTTTAAATGCATGGTGGGACGGGAAGCGTCACTGAGAACTAGTGCCGGGGTCACGCCGCCATTTCCATTTCGGAACTTGGAATCCGACTTGCTCCAAACAACTTCAACTTCAACTTGCCTCTTGAAGCTCATGGGCGCGACACAATCGCGGCACCAGCGTCGGAGTTTGCTATCGCAATGGATAGCTCCCAGGCGCCGCTGATTTCGAGCAACCGCCACGATGACGATGCGCCATACGATGCCGTTGACGACGAGCCTGGATCGAGAGCTTCCCCAGCGAAGGCGATCGACGGCCATCCTGGCCTGTTTGTTTTGATCTTGACCTTTGCTGCCGGCATAAGTGGACTCTTGTTTGGATGTGAGTATTTTTGGTCGTCTGTGAGTTACGGGAAGCTGCTGACGAGTCGAGTGTTCTCTAGATGATACTGGTGTCATATCTGCCACGCTCGTCTCGATTGGAAAGGCGCTGTCGGACCGAGATCTTACTTCGATGGACAAGTCGATCATTACGTCGTCGACCTCTTTGTTTGCGCTTCTCATATCGCCGTTCTCGTCCATCATTGCCGACCGGCTCGGCCGCAAACGAGTCATTCTATACGCCGATGTTTTGTTCATCGTCGGCGCAGTTCTGCAGGCTGTTAGTTCTACGGTGCCAGTCATGGTAGCCGGCCGCTGTATTATCGGCGCCGCAGTGGGAGCGGCAAGCTTCGTGGTGCCTCTATACATCGCTGAGATTGCGCCCTCCTCATACAGAGGCCGTCTGGTGACTATCAATGTGCTCTTCATCACGCTTGGGCAGATGGCAGCGTACATCATTGGCTGGGCGCTGTCTACATATGCGTCGAAAGAGACTGGGTGGCGGTGGATGGTGGGATTGGGTGCGCTACCGGCGGGTTTGCAGGGTGCTCTTGTGGCCTTCATGCCAGAGACACCGCGCTGGCTGGTAAAGGCTGGGAGATCCGATGATGCCAAACGTGTGATTCAAAAGGTCAATGGTGTGCAAGGACGATTCGATGGCACTGCAGATGCTATTATCAAGGAGATTGAGATTGAAGTCCGCGAAGAGGACGAGGCACGGCATCTTCAAGATCGCCAGGCATCGGGCCCTTGGAAGGGACTCGGTGTGTGGCGCGAGCTCTTGGGTGAGGGCAAGCATCGCCGAGCACTAGCTATTGCGTGTCTCCTACAGGGACTGCAGCAGCTGTGTGGTTTTGTAAGTGCTTCTTGAGCAACATGAGTTTACAATCTTCCTGTGACTAACTTGGAATGACTACCTAGAATTCGCTGATGTATTTCTCGGCCACCATATTCTCCATCATGGGGTTTGAGAGTCCTACACTCACGTCTCTCATCGTTGCGATTACTAACTTTGTCTTTACGCTTATTGCCCTGGGCCTCATCGACCGTATCGGCCGCCGACGGATCTTGTTATACTCAATCCCTTTTATGGCTTTAGGCCTGCTGTTAGCCGCAGCCGGTTTCTCATATTTATCTTTGGAACCGTCACCAGCCACTCGTGATGAGGATGCCACAACACCAGCAGGCGAAGGTGAGACCAGGTCGGCCGTCGTCGTCCTCGTCAGCATCATGATTTACGTGGCATCATATGCTCTGGGCCTAGGCAACGTGCCATGGATGCAGAGCGAGCTGTTCCCTTTGTCCGTACGTTCAGTGGGCAGTGGAGTCGCGACGGCAACCAACTGGGCAGCAAACTTTGCTGTTGGCTTGACATTTTTGCCGCTAATGGATGCATTGAGTCCGTCGTGGACGTTTGTTCTTTATGCGGCGGTCTGTGCCATTGGGTATGGCCTTGTTTGGCGGATATATCCCGAGACGGCCGGTTTGAGTCTGGAGGAGGCCACAGCGTTGCTAGACAATGGATGGGGCGTGCGACGATGACTGAGCGGTTGACTTGTTTTTGTAATTTAATTTCATCTGATAGAGCAAGGGACATAAAATCACGAACGCGGAATTAGAGTCAGTCTATTGCGTGATACATACGGAGTACCTACTTTTGCGGACTTTTCAGGGACCGCGTTGCCATGGTAGCTGTGTAAGAGTGTCTGGGATTGTGCAAGGTATCATGCAAGGTACCGCAGTCGGTGGCTGGAACCCTTCACCTGGGGGGGCTCAGCAGGGGAGCATTCTAGAAAGCTTCCAGATGGCGCGTTTGTCGAGTACGGTAAAGAGAGGGACACTTGCACATTGAATCAGTCGGATGCAACGGATGGATCGTGATAGATGCTAGTGAGAGACACGCGCAGATTGTGAAACTGGATGAATGTCACGCAAAGGGCACATGTACTACTAGGTAGACTAGACTGCCTGCTTACTGTCTTGGTACAATTTTACGTATGAGTATACTAATCTATTAAACTACGTGAAATGAGTCGGATTGATCTGTGCCGAGAAATGAGTGTCTATCGTCAATCTCAGATGAAGCACTACACAGAGACAATGTGGTAGATCTACAGTAAATCTACAAAGTAAGTAGACCAGGCTTGACAGGGCTATTATTAGCACTGAGGACACAAACTCGTATCTTGCAGTGACTATCCATCAACCACACTTTAAACTCATGGTGGGCTCCGTTGGGCAGCTATAAATAAAATCCACGGCCAGTCACATCGAAATGCTGCCCAACGTTATAGCGCACTTCAGCCACTAACAGCCTCCGGTTCCTGCGCTGGCGCTATTCGTTTTGATCTGCTGATGTGCAAGTTGCGCATGTCGTGCCCCCCGTCGATTGGCGGTGCATCAGGGCTGGCCAGTCACTGGGACGGGATAAAAGATAGGGGGTTGAAAGAGGAAAAAAAACCCTTGGAAGAAACCCAACGATAAAAAAAATTGTCGTGGTGTGTGCGTGTTTTATGTGGCTTCTTCCATCCGTCACAGCTGAAGAGTCCCTCAACGCTTCCATCTCATCTTGTTTCATCTCTATCTCCGAGAGAAACTCACTATAAGCTTCCCTATCTCAGCACCTACTGTAGCCAACTGCACTGTTTCTTTCCGATCTGCGGAACAGAGATAACGAACCCTTGACCTCTAGAACCTTGTCTGAGACACCTTTTTATTCTTAAATCAGCGGTACTTCGTATTCTCTCTCCTCAACGCAAACGGAGCTTTTATGAGCCTCCATCCATCGGACCCGAAGCTTCTCCGGGCTGTACCTTAGCAGACACTGGCAGAGGTAAAGGTACATGGCACGTGCAGTTCAGGTGGACGAACGGACTTGCGCTTACCACACACAGACCCCCTCTCGCTCTCTTCGCTCAACATACGAACCCAGCACACAAACCAGCCTCTCGCAGCGCCATTCCTTTTCTTCTGCTTCTCTTCTGTTGCCGTCTTTAGGGTTACCTCTCAGTCTCTGACTCTCAGAGTCCAGTCTTCCGCAATTCAGCCATCGCCACATCTGGCCTTTCGCTCCTGGCGCCGACTCTGTGTGTGCGCATCCCGAATACGGCCTCTTTGCTTCTGCCGTCTGCCTCTCGTTGGATGATGTGACGCTTGTTCGTTGTCGCACTTGACTATCGCTGTCTGTGTCTATAAATTGCTCGGGCAAAACAACTCAACGCCCAACGACCGACCTACTTTGCATCCCATCGGGCATATATCATTGCTCGTTCGTTCGCTTTCAGATCCGCCACACGACGCTTTCTTCGACCCGCTAGCCAGCCACCCGTTTGGCTCCCGCGATCACGGCCCGTCGAGCGAATATCAGGGGGAAGCCGATCTGACAAGAAACCACAACGCTATCCTGTCTTTGGAAGGGGCCAAAAGCGAAGAAGAAGAAGATTAGAAAGGTGATATAAGAAGCACAACGATGCAGCCGCAAGCTTCTGCAGCCCAGAGGGCGTATTCGCAGCGGCGATCCCCAGGCGCGATGGATCCTGGGCCTCCGCCCAACGTTTCGGTGCGAGCCATCTCTCCTGGCATCCCGCCCGGTAACCCCCAGCGGGCATCCAACGTTTCCATCAGATCCGCTCCGTCCAGCAGCGGTTCAAGAAGAACAACTCGCGAGGTATGTCATCCCTGGTTTGTCCTCTTTCTGGCGCCTGGGCGGCGCAAATCCAGCGGCGCGACTCGAGCTGACCGTGTGTGCAGGGTTCATCCGGATCGGGAAGCGGCTCCAACATGCCCTTATCGCAAATCGAAAAGAGTGTCACTCACCTCCTTGTAGCCACCAAGCAGCTGCTTGAGACACTGACACAGTGGTCGCGCGGCCAAGCAACCGATGCGCAAGTCTCCGACGTCTATGTGCGATTAGGCTATGAGTTCAACATGGCTTGCCGGGCCTTTACGGCCATCAACGTCGACACCTCCGACCTCGGTAACGTCCCCGATCTACTGCGAAGCATTCTCGAGGCCTGCCTGAGCCAAGAAGCGAGCGCCGAGAGCTTGGAGAAATATCTACCTAGGATTCGAGATATCATCATCAACCTGCTCCACGGTTTGAAGCGGAAACAGCAGAGATTACGCCAGAAGCAAGGGCGTGATAGGGATGGCTCCGCTGTACCCGAGAGAACCACCAGCGTTAGTACCGTCGGAAGCGGAAGCGGCCTGACCAATATGCTGGAAGATATGGACAACCACCGATCGAGTTCACATCGGCCAGGATCGGGTCCGCAGCAGAATGGTGGATCATCGCCCACGCGGCGCTTCAACGCTGATCGAGACCAATCTAGGGGTTCGGTCGCTTCAGAGGTGTCGTCTGCTTCCAGCACCACCATGCAGAACATTCCTGTTGTACCGCCCTACCCGACAGACGACTCATCTCTGCCCGCAGGGCCACCGGCACCAGAACTCAACATTGACGCTTTTCCACCGCCGCCTCCGCCACCACCGGATAAGACATCGAGTGCCCTGGCAGCGCTGCAAAAGGGTGGTGATTTGGAGAGAAGAGCGTCCCGAAGATATTCTCAGTACCAGATTTCAAAGCACCTTGGTGGATCCGGAAATGTCGTCCCTATGCTGCCCTCACAGACTGGGCCGACGCCGAACAGAGGAAGGAAAGAAGCGAGAGAATCTCTACGCGCCGTCCAGTCGCGCGAATCTGTTCGACACAGTCGGACCGCATCCCAGATCAAGGCCGGATCCACCTTCGACAACTCTCCTATTCGAGTACCTACTCGGGTAGAAGAGGAGGCTTTGCCTAATCAGCCATCGGTCGTTGTCGAAAGCCCATCCGTGCAAACTCCAGATGACAAGTATGCTCCCAGCGCAACTCTCTCCGGCCCTCTGAACGATTCCAATCCTTTCATGACTGAAGCTCCACGTCCGGGATCCAAGAAGGAACAGAAAACCAAGCTAGACGATGCCCCGACATCAACGCCTCACCCCGCCGAATCGAAGCCAAACGAGCCCTACTTCCAGGTTTCGCCTCCACCGACGCCGACAAAAGACCTGACACTCTTCCTCCAGTACAAGTCAAAGGTTAAGAAGATTGTTCTGCCCGAAGGCCGCGACGAACTTTCCATTGGGCGCCTGCAACTGGCATTCATCGAAAAGTTCTCATGGAACACGCAGCAAAATGGGACTGATTTACCTGAGATTTATATCCAGGATCCTGTCTCTGGTGTGCGACACGAGCTGGAAGATTTAAGCGACATCAAGGACCGAACTGTTCTGGTACTCAATGTGGAGCCGCTGGATGAAGTTAAACGGCACATTGATGAGGGCATGTTTGCGCTCACCAAGATTGTTCGAGAGGTGAAGCAGAATGTTGATGACCAAGCCGTCACTCTCCAGCGGGTGTCGGATCGTCAACAGGAGGCGGCCAAGGAGATGGCCCAGATTGTCTTGGAGCAGGCCCAACAGATGCCCGTGCCAGCTGCAGACGGAACAAAGACGCTCTTGGGAGCCGGCCGAAAGCTCGACAGTGGCCAGATGGGAGAAATACAAAGTCTGCGGCGCGACCTCGCTGTTCTCCGACAAACCTACTCAACTTTCCAGTCTGAGATTCAGACTTCCATGTCCACTCTTCGCACCAAGGCCGCCAATGTCAAGTCTGTGGCTGCCAAGGCCGCGATCCCTAGCATGGACGGAGATGCCGGTTACGCCTATGTTTCCAACGGCCGGAAACAACTTAACGCTGACTCCGACCGATTGGTCGCCAAGGTTGACGATCTCCAAGATTTGATAGAAGATTTGCGAAAGGATGTTGTGCACCGTGGTGTCCGACCGCTACCTCGACAACTTGAAGGCGTTGCTAAGGATGTTACAAATCTTTCCAAGGAGCTGAAGGCAATGGAAGACTACATGCACAAGGAGAAGCCAATCTGGACCAAGATTTGGGAGAAGGAGCTTGAAGACGTCTGCCAAGGTCGTGATGAGCTGCGCATTATGGAGGAGCTGCTTATCGATCTGCGCGACGACTTGGAGAAGGCATCGGAGACCTTTACACTCGTTGAGCAGGCTACAAAGGAGCAGATGAAGGACAGTGGAACGGGTCACAGTGCTAGTACTGCCCGTACTTTTTCCAAAGGCTTGAACAACCTTGGCAACAGTCTCAACCAGAACGCTGCCAAGGAGGATATGCTGGGCGAAGTTCGGGCTCTACAACCCAATCACCAGGACCGTCTAGAGGCAATCGAGCGCGCCGAGAAACTCCGACAGAAGGAGTTGAAGAATCGTAACGACAATGCACTTCATCGCGAGATTCACGCCTTTGTTGCTGAAGGCAAGCTGAAGAAGTCTGGAGGTTTCGAAGAAGTTGAGCGCGCCCGAATTGCCAAAGACGAGAAGATTCGACGTGAGGTTTGGGAGCGGATGAACGGCTATGTTGCTGGAGACGACGAAGAGGAAGAAGAAGAGGAAGAGGAGGAAGAGGAGGAGGGCGAAGAAGAAGGAGAAGAAGTTGCAGAGGAGGAAGCCAACGAAGGCGGCAACGGAAGCCAGCCTGGTTCGCCCAAGAAGACGGATGCCGCCACGGCAGCCAATGAATCGTAATGAGACATTGTTACGAATCCTTGCGATAAACAGAGGAAGGGAAAGGGGTTGTATGCTCTCTTTTTGCCGGAGCAATTTTCCTTTCGACCACTTGAGTGGCTTTGTACATGAACAACTTGAACGTCGCCCTTCTTTTCAATTTCACCACTCTCCGGCTCTTACCCCTTTCCTCGATCCCCCTTTCTTTTCTTTTCTTAATGTTGATTGATATGAGGGAATCCAGTTAGACGATTGGACAAAGATATCTGTCATTATCATGACGTCTCCTTTTATTTTTTTCTGGGAGTATGTTGCTACATATTCCGCCTTTGGATTATTCCCTCTACTTCGCTACTGTTGATCGGGCTGGTCTGGTCTATCCTGTTTATTTCACTTTTTTTTTGTATGAGATTGATGGTAAAGAAAGTATATGTGTTACTTTTTTGTGGTGGAAGAGGGAAGGAGGATTTTCATTGATGGATGAACTGATTGACTAATTAGCTTGTGATTGAATTCATAGCGGAGGCGAATGACGGATTCTGCTTTTTTATCTATATCTTTTTTTATTTATTATTATATTAGTTGGTTTTATTGTTTTTTAGTCTTTTGTGTTGCATGTAGGTTGGATTTTTTTTTCGTTGTAGATTGGAAGAGATTGGGGGCTCCCCTTTGTGTTTTTGCTGAGATATGGCGGAGTGTGTTGGTTTTTCGTGGAGGAGATATTTAAATCAAGAATATATACGCAAGACTGAGCTGAGCCCATTGTTCAAGAAATGTATTTGTTGATGTAGTCATAGAGCGAGTGATGTTTCCAAGAAGTAAATTTACTCGAATTGAATCGTTGAATAGCAAACAACAGATAGACTTCCCTCTTTTATCGACGAAGAGTAAATTTACTCGAAATTCCCTTTAGAGCCATACATTTGATAATGATAATAAAAATAACTCCAAATCATCCCAACAATGCTAGTTTCTTCATCCCTGATATCACCGGTGGCTCCATCTTCTTGCCCTGCTCTTGTATGAACTCCTGGAACACGCCCTCACCACCCGTAGCTTTCCACTCATTCGCAGCAGTAGCTTGTTGTTGGTCCTGCTGCTGCTGCTGCTGCTCGGCCGACACGGCAAACACTTCTCTCACAGAAGCCTCACACGCCTCCGTGACATCTGCCATGAGCGTCTCCGCCGCGCGAGCTCGTTCTGCCATACCTCTCCTCACGAGAGCAAACACCAACCTCTCGACGTCGGACTTGGACGCCTCCACACGCTCGACTAGTCGTCTCACGCTGTTGACAAGATATTCCTCCTCGTAAACAGTGCCCTTTCGCCCTCGAGCACGCTTCTTCTCCTCTCGCCTTCGGTTCTTGCTGGTAGCTCTGCTGACGCCCGTGCCGGCAGTACCAACACTACCTGCCTTGCCAGTATATCGCGTGAACAAACTCGCCGAAGTGCTAACGCGCGAACTTGCTGCAATGGAGACATCATCAGGGATGTCCATCCCACCAGCACGCTCACCCTCGTAAAAGGCAAGAGGATCTTCAGCAGCTTTGAGTCTCAGTTCAGCAACGCGAGGGACCTGTGCGCGGAGTTGAGCTTTGCAGTCGGCCAAAAACTCCGTAGTTCGACCTAGCGCCTCAGCGAGCCCGACATCAATGGCAGACTCGAGCAGGTCGGGACGTGAATTCTGAATGACGAGGCGGATAGCTTCGGCGAAATGGTAGCCGCGGCAGAGACACTTGACAGCCATCTCGAGCGAGGCAAGGTAATCGAGATGAATAGTGGCGGCAGAGGAAAAGTCCTTTGCCTCCCAGAGAGCATCTGCAAGAGCGGTGGCAAGTTCGGCTTTGTTGTCTGCGGAGAGGGGGGGATCTTGTTGGTAGGCAGTGAAGAGACATTCTTGCCAGCATGTGGCACCGGCTGAGCGGTAGCAGCTGGTGGCTTTGGCATAGTTCTTGATTGATTCATATGCCAGGCCTGCTTCCCGGTATTGAGACTTAGACTCTAGATAGATGGCATAGATTTCGGTCAGAGTCTTTAAGCGCGGTGGGTCGTATCGGTAGAGTTTTAGTGAATCTTGGTAGAGGTCGTGCTTGCTAGTGTAGTTGCACAGCTCATCGAATGCATCCAGAGCTTGGAGATGACCCAAAGCCTTTTGTCGGCGAGCGAGATGATCGTCAATCTCAAACTTGCGACGAAGCTCGGAAAGTACGTGGAGGTTCTGGATGAAGGGGAGATATTCTCTTGGGTCTCGCTGAGACTGCTGCGCAACGAGCAAAGCAAGATCAAGATTGTACAGGCCTAGGGCGTTCTCATACACCCGGTTGACATCTACCAGGAAGCAAATGTGCTCCACTGCCTTTTCGGCAAGCTTTTCATCTTCTTGCATGAGTTCAGCAACGAGTGTCAGTCCGTCATCCATAGCAGGAGGGACCTTGCAGACGTGAGCGGAGATGATATTTTGGAGATGAGTCGCTTTGTGGGATTGAAGAGCCTTGAGAACTGCGTCACAAATGGCATTGACCTTGGAGCCGTGAGGCTTTTGTGAAGGCAAAGTTTCAGGGGCTGCATTGATGCCGTAGGGCTGGGCTTTTGTCCGCTTGGTGTCCTGATACATGGTCTGGGTGACATCTTCCTCCCTGTGAAATAAAGTCAGTGATTGGGGGTAAAGAGCATTTTTATTAGAAGGTCTCGGTTATCCGTACCTGAGCGATGAGAGGAAGAGATCGATGTAGGAAACCTCCTTTAGTTGGTCCAAGAAGAGTCCAACGCAGGAGAGGAACTGCTCAGGCTTGTGGTCATACAGAATGTTCATATCGACTCGCTGTGACCGGCAGTATGAAAAGGCTCGAGCGTAGTTCTTTTCCTCAATGAGGCTTCTGATGCCAGCAACTACCATGGCTCGGGGGAAGATGGTCTCCAGGTTGCCTCGTGGCATCTGGAACACGATGCTCATGTTGGTTGGCATTGCAGTAACCAGACGGGAACCACGCTCCACGCTGCGACATCGCTCATCCTTTTCGGGATCATCCCCAGGAACCTCCAAATCTAGACCAAGTTAGCACGATGTCAGTTGTTTTATATATCTCGCGGAATCTGAAATTTACCTTCAACGTCTGCCACCAAATGCACATACTTGACGAAGTGGTTGCTAGTGGTGAAGATGAGATGATTTGGCGTAACAATAAAGGATGTGCAGTTCTTGGCCAGCAGTCTAGAGTTTGCAAAGATGTGGCCCGATCTTGAAAGACCAAAAGCCATCTCAACGTCATCATGCTTGCTGACTTCGAACCACGGAAGCTGTGTCGTGAATTGAATGGGAAGAAGGTCATCGCCAGAAGTAGACAGCCTATACAATTTGCCATACTGGTCTTGGCCGTAGCTTTCCACGGTAGAATCATCGTCCCGTGTTGCGGTGGCTGCCAGGGTCAGGCTGCTGTCCAGCATGCTAATCTCAGCAGAATTTCCTTCGCCAGTAGATACAACCAGCTGCAGATGGCCCAGGTCATCTTGGTAGCCCATACAACGCAGGCTGTTGTCGGACACCCAGCAAATTCTCAGGGGCATGTGGTGCTCTGGCATATTAGGGGTATCGAAGGGTAGCTTGAGCCTTTCCACTGGCCTAGTAGATCTTCCGTTCTTCAAGGGCAGTTCGTAGAGATCCACGCCTTTCTGATGCAGAACTGCGAATGAGGAGTTTTGGTGTCCAAATGCTACATCAACAACAGAGGACTCCGCCCTGACCTCAAACAGGGCCATTGGAGGAGGCACGTTGGCAGTGCGGAAGGGGGTAATCTTGACAGTCTCGCCATCGATGACAGCAACTACGCCGTTATCGTTGGGCAGCCGGCATGAACCCCGAGACGTGTGGAAGATTTGCTCAGCCAGGATGAGGCTCCCGGAGGATGCTGCTGCAAACCAAAGGGCCTTTTCTGAGTGCCATGCTAGGCAGGCAAATCCTGGCTCCATGGCAATTTCTTGCTTGAGATACCAGTGGTAGTTGCCCATGGTCCATAGCTGGATGGTATCCGTGAGAATGACTGCCAAGACTGTCGAATCTGAGTTCCACTCGAGTCGGATGCGGGCGTCACTAGCATCCAAAGCCGTCCCGTTCGGCGATCGCAGAGTGAACTGTCCATGCCGTAGGCCGTTGCGCTCAAAAAAGACAACATCAACTCGATCCGACAAGCGCTGAATACCAGCAATGAGATTGCCAGATGGTCTCCAGCTCAGAGCACTTTCAAACCCATCGACGGGCTCGCTAGCGCTGTCGAGCTCTCCCTCACGTGAATACACCCTGATTACTCGTCGAAAGCCCTCTTGGACCGAGTTGATGGCCACAAACGCGCCATCCCCGCGCCAGCTAATAGATACCGCCCCGTCCTCGTTGGTGCTCGGAAGGCCCTGGTCGACTTTCTCAGGAATCGTGGGATCTCGGAGGGCCTTTGCGCCACGGCCCTGGAATTGCGTTTCCTTCTTACCCCAACCAACAGAGACGTGCTTTGACGCCTTGAGATCCTCCTCTGTCATGGTGATTTCGGCAACGGGGTCGAAAGCGCCTCCCATGAGGACAACAGTGTCGGCCTTAGTAACCACGGCAAGCAGCTCCTCGTCCGGGGACCATCGTGCGGCCGCAATTCCGGCATCAATAGATCCCATAATCTCAATGTGAACATGGCCGGTCGAAAGATCCTCCCTAACTGTAATGATATCACCGCCTTCGAGAACGAGACATGTTGTACCACTGCCACTGAGGTGGTGGATATTGACGATGCGGTCGACGAGGAGATCGGGGTTGGGACTGGGCGCATCCCATCGAGTGAGCACACGACGGTTTCTTTGGGAATCTACATGTCAGCATTCTTTCTCTTTGTTCTACACAGCCGCAAAGACGGTAATTTTGTGAAGAGAGAGAAATCGCAGGAGAAAGAAAAATTGTGCCCCGCCCCCGCCTCAGTCGCAAAACACAAACACGAAGCAGCAAAAACGCACATGGAATCAGCGTCCGACAATCTGACCAGCTCAATCGTCGGGTTCTCGGCAGTCGGCCCGATAGTGCACACAATCTCGTCATTCTCGGGATCCCAGCAGGCGGCGGTGATGTCGGGATGCCGCCATCTCCCGAATCGAAGGTTGCGAAGGTTGCGCATCGTGAAGAAGCGGCTTGGAGGGGCTCAGCGCATGAGCGGGAGAGAAAAAGCGAAGGCCCTTGTCGATGGGCTGATCGATGGAACGGGTGGGAAAATCGGGTGACTGGCCTCGTATGGTCGTTTTGTTTGGTTCCCTGCTCCAAGGGTGTATTGTATTGTATTGCCCTTTTGAAGCCGAGCGTCGTGGATGTTGAGGCTATGGGATTTATGTTGTTTGGCCGTAGAAAAATAATTTTGGATATTTTTTTTCCTCCACCAAGGCTGGATGCACAGCGATGACTCGCAGCCTGAAGCCGTAATTTTTGCGGCAGATCGGCGCTAGCAAGGGCCGACGTTGATTAACGTTTTTTAACACTGAAGTGAGCACAGTGCATGCGGAGTAATTATGCTCTTTCATTGTTATCATTATTGGTACATGAATTGATGCATTATGATCTATGAGATAATCAGTGTAATCCTGTAGTAAACCATCGGAAGCAAAATACAGGTTTGGCAAGGTATTGATTGACAAGTGCATGCGGGAATCTGTCGGCAAATGTTCCATGGCGTTGAGGCTGCATGCATTGCAACCCCCCGGCTTCATCACCGCCTGTAAATCAGCCCTTTGCAGCGTCATCAGCGGCCTACAGTGCGCTGTTGCCATTGGCCTCCAGCGGCAGATGACGGCACTCGGGCGAATCACGGGCAGCCTCCAACCTCGGGAATCAAGTTCTGGTCCTGCACGTTGGAAGCTAAATCATATCAACCGTCTTCTTCCGCCTCCTCCCTTCAATATTTGCTCTGCTCCCTTGTTGTCCCCTCTCCCAAATGCAATTCATTGGCACTTCATCTTTACATGTGCTGTTGAATCTCTGAGCATAACGAATTGATTGCAGCACTCGCAGCTGGCAGCGTTTGATTCCCAGCATCTCGTCAAGCCGTCACTCGGCGGTCAAACTCCACCACCATCCACCATGGACGTCTCATACGTTCCTCATGCCGAACGCGTTCGCCGCAAGAATCGATCTTCCACCAATGTCAACCATCTCTCCCTAGCTCCTCTGACGACGAAGCTTCCCATCGACGATGACGAAGCCATTGTCGACGCCGCTGTGCCTCTGTCGCGACCGAGCACCTCATATCTGCAGGGCAAGTCTGCTCCCACCACGCCTCGGCTTCTAGCTAGCTCCGCAACCAAGCCTCGGTCACGATCGAGGTCGCAAAACCGGACACCATCCGCCTCGGGCGCCCCAATCACAAAGAGCAAGTCGTCGTCGCATCTCACCCATGCGGCGAAAAAGTCTGCGACCGGCACATCGACGCCCCGCCGCCGACACGACGAGGGAACTGACGGCGATTGGCTGCTGAGGACAGGTGCATTGATGACTTTTGAGGCGAGAGAATTCAAAGGCCAGTCGTGGCTTGTCTCGCGGCAGAGCTCGACGAGCCTCACGGGAATTCGAAGCATCGAAGACGTGGCGTTTGAGGATGAGCTGGCTCGGGAAAGAGAGATGACGAGCCTGCTTACAAGCAGGCGTGGCAGTCTAGCCGACGATGACATGTCCATTTCTGTCATTGGTAGTAAAATACACAGCCGGTCTCACAGCATTCACGGCAGCCGGAGTCAACTCATGACGCCTGTCGAGCGACTCATCGACGACGGCTCATACTTTCCCAACCAAGAGTCGCTTGCCGGGCCCGATTTCATCGACCTCGACGAAAGACTAGAGGAGCTGGAGCGAGACACGGTAGAGGACGCCGAGGCTGCAGTCAAGAGGCTGATGCGGCGAGGCACGGGGGCCAAGGCCGGGTGGATGACGAGCTTCATGGGATGGAATCTCTTCTCGGTGGACGAGCACGAGGAGGAGACAGATGAGGAGTCAGATTATGACGAGTCGCTGGCGAATTCGCGATCACAGGAGGACCGGAGCGCTTGGCTTCAGCGTCACGTCGAAGGTCCTTTGGACCCGGAGGACTTTGTGCCGCCTCCAACGACCGACGAGGGAAGCTGGAGCGATGCGGCATGGCTGCTCAGCGTAGCATCAAAGGTGATCTTTTGAGAATGGAGCACGCGGGCATCTATCTCCGGCAGCAGTAGTAATGAGTTTCTATCTTCAAAGCCGGCCTCATGAGCTTGTCATTCCATATTCTTTTTTTCTTCTTTCTCTCTTTATTCTTTCAATTTAGTGTATTAATAGCAGTGGTGGTTTTTCCCCAGACGAATCGATCGATCGATCGAGCTGCAAGTGGATACAAGCTCTTTTACAGACGGAAACCGAGGCAGTGCATGGCCATCTAAGCCCATATAATCAATGTCATGTCTGCTTAGGTACAACAAAGCTGTGTAGTATCCCATTTCAACCACTCATTCTCCATAGAGCACACGATACACTTTGTACATTGAATTAATGCACAACGCACATCATTGCATAAAGCACATCCCGACCCAGGACAATCTCCACCGCATGTCTAGCTTTAGGCACGGCTCGCCTATCTCCCTAGCACTGCTGTACTATCTCCCATCCAGCTCAGCTTGTTCGGATTGAGAAACGGGCAATACAAGACCCCGGCCTCGGTTCCGACGGTTGGGACCTTGTCCATGCCGCGTCCTCACGGGAAGACTTTACGGGAAGACTTTGAATGAGACACACTCGTGCTAAGCTGTACGAGTACAAGCAATTTCCAGCGCCGCGGGACTTTGAATTCCCCCGCAGAGGCCTCATTGGGCAGAGGCACAGGCACCATGTCTTGTCTCGATGGACGAAGGGATGTGAATGAGTCCTAAACCCAGAGAAAAGGGACCCTGTTGGCGTCTATCCATTGCATACTTGTACATGTGAATCCCACTCCGGATGGGCTCCCATGACGCCTAACAGGAGCGGCATCATGTATGTATGAGATGTAATGCTATGTCATGTCATGTCATGCCATGTCATGTATGTACAGGTAAGGTATGCACTCAAAACGCTTCACAAAGCAAGTTTATTCCAGTTTCACGGCGCCCAAGGCATTGGGTACGAGTGGCCCCCCGATGGTGATGCTCCACGGTATTAGCCATGCATTCGCCGTTGCCGCTAGCTCTCACAGCCCATGCAAGCCACCCAATAACGAGCCGGCAAAGGGAGAGAAAAAGGGCTGGAGAGAGACACTGAAGAGGGGAGGGGGAACTCGGGCTGCAAAGCCGGGGCAGGGTTGGTTGATATTTCGATGCTACTCTGGAGTTTTTGGCGGAGATTGGGCTGCTCAGCTCTTTTTTCACCCCCTCTTTCAGCTTCATCACCGTGACCTATTTTGCACCTTTTTTCTTTGGGTATTTAAATTTTTATTTTTATTTTTTGGTCTTCTTCTTTGTTGGTCTTGATGGGCACAGCCTGACTCCAATTTGAAAACTACTGCAGCTAAATAAGGCGTGTGATGAATCGTGCAAGTCTCGTCTACCCACGTAGCGCTGCATCAACAAGAAGGCGTATCAAATATACAGCACCACTCACTCACTCACATGCAGCATGTGCTGTGCTGTGCATTCCTTTTTCTAACCCAAGAATTCAACCCTTGCATTTGACTCACCGCGGGCTGCTTTTTAACTCCGAGTACCCTTGTTCTCCCTTACAGCTGAGGCGAGAGTCCAAAAAAGAAAAGAGATGAAAAATGATTTGGAAGGTGAGAAAAAAAGCAAAGAGCTTGAGCATAGCATACCTAGGTAGGTATGCAGACCAGGATGTGTGTGTATGTGTTGTTTTGGTGCAGCATCAAAGATTGGACGGAATATTTACAAAAACATCGGGCCATGATAATCGACCCATTTTGCGGCTCTTACGATTTATTCCTTGAATGTTTTTTTCTTTGCTTTTTTCAACAGTTTACCTTTGCTTTTTATGCTATATTCAGCCTATCCAATCAGCTCCGCTGCCGCTGTTGGTCTCCCGCACCTCTAAACCATGATGGCTCGCTTAAGCCTGCGACCTAGACATGTATCACAATTATTGTTTTATTTTTGCTTTTTTCCCATCTACCTTACCATCTTTTATACCGTTTTTAATACTCGTAACATGTAGGTTCTAAGGGGGGGTCACGCAACCCAAGGCCAAGGATGCGGTGAAGCTTTTACTGTAATCGCCCTCTCTTCAAAGCTGAGCTCGGGTCGTGCGTGCCATGATCCCCCATGACTTGCGATGGCAAATTTACATGCATGTCCATGTCCACCTTTTACACGTATGTCTCCCCCGTCTCCATCAAGTGGATATCAATCGTCGGGCCACTCGTACTGGTAAAAAAACAAAGCATCAAATCAAGTCCATCCAAAGCATTGACTTCGTGGAGCCCCCCCAATGAATATGATGCAAGGTTCAACTTCCCAGCGCGCCAACC
Source organism: Trichoderma camerunense (assembly GCF_050948025.1). Classification (NCBI taxonomy): domain Eukaryota; kingdom Fungi; phylum Ascomycota; class Sordariomycetes; order Hypocreales; family Hypocreaceae; genus Trichoderma; species Trichoderma camerunense. The sequence goes on from NW_028145348.1 coordinate 361,352, forward strand.
ACATGCAATATAGTCTCGCTTCAGCATCACCCATGGATGGACCAATTCGGCACTACTTGGAGCTTGCAATCTTGCTTTTTTATCCCGCCTTGATTCGCCTCTTTTTAGACCCCCCCAAGGCTGCAGCCAAAAAATGGTCAATGCCCTCCCGAAATCTCTTGTGACAAGTGACCAGCGGGATGTGGCTGGTCTGGTCTCATTGCTCCAGACAGACCGAGACCTGCAAGTATAAGCATAAAAACGGCCCTCCCAGACCAATGTTTCGTAGTGCGTACATGCGCCTGTACATGAACATGCATATGCAAGCATCAAATCAAAAAAGTGTAGTGATGCCGGTATTGGACCTCCCGGTGCCGCGGGTCGTTGGTCTTGCACAAGCTTCGTGTCTTGTCTTAGGCTTCTCGATCTGTATCGCCGATTTGCCTTTCCCTTGACTTCTCCTCTTACACTCTCTTGCTTCCCTCTTTGCTGTTTTGTAAAAGAGTCGCCTCTAATACTCACACATTTCCATCCTACGTCTCCATCTATTACATCTACTCCGTATATAGGGGCTATAGCTCTTGGTGGTTTCAATTTGTCCTCACGCAATCATTTGCTACTTCCTGTCAGGACGTGGTCTTCGTCAATCTTCTTCCATCAGTTTCATCTCGCTCTCCTCCAGATCTTCTATTCCAGCTTAGTCGTCGAAACGAGTCTCGCCAAAGTAAAGAATCGAAAAGAAAAAAAGTCTTGATGCCCGCCAAGTCAACATTAACATGCTGTTGACACCGGCAGAGCGTCGCCCAAACCGCACATCTACATCTCAGCCACTCGCTTCTCCCGCCTCTCCTCCGCCCCGAATCAGAATCATCGACAAATGGCCATGTCAGACAACCTCGTGTCGCAGGGCCGCGTCCACGACGAGCTGACGCACATCGTCATGTACGTCTTCTTCAGCCTGGCCCTCTACAACGTCGGCGAACTCGTCTGCCACATCGCCGTCACCTTCAAGCGCTTCCGCGGCCTCTACTGCTGGAGCTTCCTGGTGGCCACCTGCGGCATCGCCCTCAACGCCGTGGGATTCCTGCTCCGCAGCATGGGCACCTCGCTGTCGTTGTCGACGTACGTCTACTCCGCGCTGGGCATCGTCGGTTGGGCGGCCATGGTCACGGGTCAGTCACTCGTGCTGTACTCGCGGCTGCACATTATCCTGCCTCGCGAAGGGCTGATTCGTGGCATTCTCATCATGATCATCGTCAATTCCATCTGGCTGCTGGTGCCCACTACGGTGCTGCTGTTTCTCTGCAACTCGCCAAGCGCGGCGCAATACCAGGTGCCGTACTTCATCTTTGAGAGGATCGGGTTGACCGTCTTCTTCGTCCAAGAGGTCATCATCTCGGTGCTGTACATCCACGAGACGTACAAGATCCTGCGCAGCTACAGGGGGCTCGTGACGGGCGCAAACCGGACCACCATGGTGCATCTCATCCTCATCAACTTCGTCATCATCGCCCTCGACGTCAGCATCTTGATCTTGCAGTACACCAACCACTACGACCTCCAGACGGCGTGGAAGCCATTCGTCTACAGCATCAAGCTGAAGATGGAGTTCAGCGTCCTGAACCGCCTCGTTGAGCTCTCTCAGTACATGCGCCGCAACAGGGGCCTCGCCCTCATCGACACTCCGGCCGTTGGCAGCACGGCACTGCCGTTGGGCACAGTTGCCGCTGATGACGGTCGCATCATTGCGAGGAGGAGGAGCATCATTCCCGACGAATCTGCCTTTTCGACGGTTACGTCAAGCGTTGGGCTGAAAGCACCGCCAAGTCGGCCTGAGCCGTCCATTTCGGTATCACGGCTGCAAGTATAACGATGGCCAGCAGCGACTGTTCTTGCGGTGAGCAGGGTACAGGCACATGTGCATAAGAAAAGGTGCCAGGGTTGGGATTGTATTGGCTTTCGGACATTGTTGCAAGTTTTTGTACATTTTTCTTTTTTAATTATTTTTGGTACATGGCAGGGATATCATTCATGGGTACGGGTTGGGAGTTTTCAGGAGGAGGAACATGTCGTTTAAGTAATGCATGTACACACGGATGGAGTCTGGGGCATGTCGTGACACCCGACGACAGCAACAACGGCGTTTGTTTGATGGCTGGATCTTGATATCCATCGCGTTTGGAGGCTTTTGATACTTTTAGCAGCAATTGAATTAGTGCTGCTCCATTTTACTCCGTATAACTAGGCTGTCGCTGTGGATCCCGGATCTCGCCACCCGATCTTGACATGTCCGGCCGATTTGGTTGATCTTGGACGAGACAGGATACACACAATGGAAGTACATATAGAGATGGCATTCATGAGATTAGAATCGTTAAAATATCCATTCCCATCAAAGAGCCATCATCACGGCATTTGTCACCAATGCAATCAATAAACTCCCCGCTAATCATGCCGCATCAAATGTCATTCCATCTTGACCTCAGCTCAGCCCAGCTGACGACGCCCACGCGCCACACAAACCGAGGTTCAACATTCCCCCCTCAACACCACAGACAAAGGGCTTGATTACATAGATGGTGGCTTTTTTATAATGGAGATATTTTATTATCTCGTCAGCAAACATGTGCGATACCCCGAAAAAACGAAAACGAGCTTAGCCTCCCGTCTTGGCTCCAGCACTTCTCGCCACGCCACGCACGCAGCTCCCGAGCTCCCGGTTCCGTGGGGTCATTGCTGTCGAAGTTTAATTCTCGTTTCCCTCTATATGTCATATGTTCTCAATCCCGGCTCTTCCTCTTTCTACCTCTTCTCTTCCTTTTACTTTCAAATCATTTCTATCTCGTATTGGATCATTTTTCAATGAATGCTGTGAACAGCGACAAGTTCGTGCCGAGGAGAGCCGGAGCTCCGTCGCCTCCGCCTCCGCTTCTTCCTCCCCGGCCTCGCGATGTCGGCCGTCTCCTCCGGGACGACAGTAATATCGATCTCCCGCCTTCATACGAGGCGTCCACCCTGTAAATCCCCCAGTCTCTTAGCTATCTCAGCGTTGCACAACATGTGTATTTTATTCGATAAAAGAAACGAGAGAGACACACACAGAAAGCGTATCTGTTCGCCTCCGCAGCATAGAAATGTTGAAGACTGACATGGCCTCCTAAACCCCCTTCGCCCCCCAAAAACAGCCGCAGACCAAGCGACGCACACATCCGCGTCGCCGTCCGCTCCTCCCAACACGCCTCCAACAGCAACTCCTCCCTACCATCCCTCATCGCCGGCCGCGACGGCCGCACCAGCATCAACACCACAGGCTACCTCCTCACGACCCCCATGAGCGCCAACCTCGACCGCTACGACCACTGGGGCCAGAGTCACCCCGCCGACGGCTCCGGTTGCTTCTGCTCCTACTCCGAGGGGTGCTGCTACTCGAGCCGCGGCGGCGTTGTGTGCTCTGATCGCGACGGCTGCTGCTGGGGGGATCGCGGCGGGTTCTTCTGCAGCGACCGTGAGGGGTGCTGCTGCTCCGATACGAACGGGTGCTGCTTCTCGAACGACAAGGGGGCGTGTTGCTCGGATGGCAGATCTTGCTGCTTCTCGAGGTTCGATATGGAAGATTCCCAGAGGGGAGTTCCGACGATGACGGTTGAGACCAGTTCGGTGAGGTATAGTCCAAGGTAACCGGAGATGTGTGTTTTTGCTGTATTTTTATCTGTACCATTATATGTGTTGGCGTTTGGGCTGTCTGTTGATGTTGGGATTTGTACTTGTATATGCATCGATATTGGTATCGGCGTCTGGTTTATATAGCAGTCTAGGCCATGGCGTTATGAGCAAACGTCGGGATGTTTATGTATGTAAGCTCGAGGACTATTTTCATCAGCTCTTCAGATACTTGTAGAGTTATCCATGAACCATCAAAATTGACATCCATCAGCAGACTTCGAGAATTGATGGGCCTCGTCGTACTAGAAAAGAGAAAGAAACGTGGGGAGTAAAATAAAAGTAAAAATGTGTTTCCATTCCGCTGTATAGGTAAGTAAATTTGAATCATGTTGTTAGAAAAGTCCATCGCTTCCCAAATCCCGCTAAAGTTTCGTATATCATACATCAACGCTATCTGTCTGTCTGTGTGTTCATCAACTCATTCTCAACATCCAATTATATATAGTAAAAAAGAAAAAGAAAGGATAAAGAGAAAAGTATTCAAAAAATGCCCTTTACCAAGCAGACTGCGTCGAGCCCAGCATCAACTGCCGCTGGTAAAACCGGCCTCCGGTAAACGCCGTATAAATGTCGTCCACTCTCTGTTCCAGGTTCTTGTCCGTCCGGATCGCCTTCTCCACCCGCCTCATGCGAGCCCGGCTCAGCATCACGCCCCGCGGCCGGCGCTCCTCGAAGGCGTACCAGCAGTGTCGCAGCTCGTGGCCCTTGAGGTTACAGGCGGGACACAGCGGCGACTCCGAGTCTTTGACAGAGGCTGCGTCGTTGATGGCCACGTCCGCTTCTGACCCGGAAAATTCAAGATCGCGAATCTCTCGGTACACCTCTAGAAACGTCCACAGGCGGTCCTCTTCGCCCGGCGAAGTAGCATCTAGCTCCACCACTTCTTTTTCGTCCGAAGGTTCTGCTTGTATGCGTCCAGAAGATGTCACGTCAGTGCTGCTTCTAATATCGCTCGGAGCTGCTGCTTCCTGTAGGTTGTTGGCGTTGGTGTTGCTGCTGCTGTTGCTGCTACTGCTGCTACTGCACTTGTGCGTCTTTTTAAAAGCAATGGCCTCCTCGGCCTCCGTCTTCCACTCGATGGCGGCAAGGTCCAGCCTGTCAGCCCCCATCATAAACTTGTCAAACAGTGGCGGCGAAAAGGGCAGGATGCAGTCGGCCAGATCACGCAGCCAGGTGCCGCAGTGCGTCTCCGGAAAGTTGAGCTTGTGGCATCTCGTTACGGCGCTGTACCACTCATGAGCCCAATCCGCCTCGTTGTTGTCAAGGTCAAAGCGCTCCAGCACGCCGTTGTAGTGGCTCCGCTCAATCTCGATGCGCTGGCGGTACGTCGGGGCCGTCGTTGCCTTCAGGATCGCTATCCACTCGCGCAGTGACTGCTTCTCGTCAAGCAGTTCTGCCTTGGCCGGGACGATGGTACGTAGGATCAGCGCCTTGGTCTTGTCGACCATTTCGTTCTGGCGGTCATACTCCTGCTTCTTAGAGTAGTAGATCTTGTTCTGGTTATGGTAGAGGCCAAACTCGTCCTTGGTGAGCTCCGACACGTCTCTGGCATGAGGATTGAACTGCTGCACCTGAGGCGGGATTGGGCACGCACGCAAGTCGTCAACCGCCTTGTCGGACCACATGTACCGCCAGATGAAGACGTCGACATAGGGCTGGATGTCGCGCCGCCACTCGTCCCAGTCGCGATACCACTTGAGCACCTTGGGCTCATGGTCCAGATCGTCCAGCAGCGTCGAGTCGTCGTCGCCCGTGTGTCTCCATATGTCGGGATGAGGGTGAGGGTGAGGGTGAGGATGGGGTTGAAGGGGGGGTTGAGGGTGCGCAGGCGCGGTCGATTCCATCATGAACTAGATGCTTTGTCGTCCGTCCTCTTTTCCTTTTCCCACGTCCTTCTCCCAAGAGTAGAATTGTAGCAACGGGGATCAGCGCAGCGCCTGTGTTGGGTTAGGCGTCAAAGCGAAGAGCGGGAGAAAAAGGCTGATCCATCCATAGGATAGGATGAGCCAAACAGATCGCTGAGCCGTCCTCGTACCTGTGTACAGTACACTGGTCTAATTGCATTATCGGCATGTCGAAGATCCACCTGCATGAGCCGAATCAGACGATGCTATGCTGGCTGATGCGTGCTTTATGAAGCGAGGAAAAACAGGAAAAGATCAAGGTGAGACTGCGACAAAAACGTGGTTCCACATGGCAGCGACAACACCATAGACTGGCAAGTGTAAGTGCAAGTGTGCTGTCTCTGCCATGGCCAAAGTCCAGGTCGGCTTCGGAGCACGTATCCCGAAGTACTGCGTGACTCCCACCATCGCCGCTTACCCGGCAGCCCAGAGGGCCAGGAGGAGTGCTTATACTTGTACGAGTACACACTACATGTACAGATGCAGATGCAACATCCCCCGCTCGCATATTCCTCGAGACCATATTAGGAGCACCGCTACTATTACTACAAACTTGAACAGAAGTGTCAGTGCTATGCAGCAAACAGACGCCGAGTGGAGCAGAGAGGCCCTGGACGAAGCTATTGGCAGCGGGTCTCTCGACCGTGTGCTTCATTGGATCGGTACAACACCGAGCAATAGCGCAGCAGCAGAAGATGCTGACCGGGTCTCATCAACAAAGGCTCGCGATATCCTCATTGCTCGCGCTCAAGATCCATTAGTTATCCAAGGCATCAGCTCGGTCCTATCCAAGCCCGTCAAGTCCAGTGATGACTTCTACACTGCCTGTGCTGCTCTTGACAGCATCCTTAGCGACCTTCCCCCTGCAACATTGCGACTCTACAGGTCCGGCATAGAGGCTCTAGCTACCAATACCGCATACAGTCCTCCAGGGGTTTCCCTGCCGTCTTTGACAAGCCGGGCAAAAGATGTAAGCAAGTTCATCGACTTCCCCGAGTTGACTTGGGCCCCGGAGCACAAGATGGACTACATGGCAGAGCGAAGTCTTTCGGAGAGAGTCCACACGGCGCAGCAGATGGAGCCCCATGCCAGGGACCTACTCGGCTGGCTTGCCGACTACAACTGGCCGCCTTACTCGGGCTGTGCGAAGCAGCTTGCTCGCTTTCCCGAAGTGGCAGTTGACCCGATCAAGGAGATTATCGAAGACTACCGAGATGATGATCCAGAGTGGCTGCTGCATCTTCTGGATTTTGTAAAAGAGAGTGTGCCTATCGGGGTGCTGTGGGAAAAGCTGGAGCCTGAGCTATCGTCACTGTCCAGCATCGAGGCAGATGAAGAAGATGACGAAGAGAATCGTGATCTTGCTGAAACCGCCAAAAGTATGCTTGGACAGCTAAATGAATGGAAAAGGGAACAAAGTGGTAACAAATAACGCCTCGATCCAATACGATCAAGAGCCGTTAAAGAAGGTCTTTGCTCCAGATAATCTGCTGCTGTTTCATAGACATTCGCAACTCCATCTTACCTATGCGTATATGCTTTCCACCTCTCGCCAGCCATTAGAGATAAAGTGTAGTAACAATAACTTACACCATGCTTTCGTTAGGTTTAATTAGAAAGATTTGCGAGCAGACACATGGCTTTTATCTGCGTTTCCGCTATGATGAAAGTCCCGACGAAAGACCCGATGAAATTACCGAGCTTCTCTTTACTTACAAGGCCTTAGCATCGATCTCCACCCAACGCATGGCGAGTTGTCCGTGCCCTGAATATGACCGCCTAAAGATCCTATTGTGTTGTATTTCTTTCTAATAACAAGCATTAGGATCAATAGCCTAGCTAGGGCTGCGTTTTTACGGTTGGCAAAGTGTTTTGAACCGTTCGCAACTGAGTTGCTTAGTAGCGGTGGCATGCAGGAGACATGTAAGTATGTAAGGCTTACTACATGCGGTGAAGAACAAGAAATGCAAAACACTTGGGGCAACTATTGGATTGCAATGTTGTCCCTACGAGAGGGCAGTTGACAGAAATGTAGCTTTTGCCCGGTGACATGCGGATTCATTATAAGTCTGGCAAAACGGCTTCTTTGGGCTGGATACGACTAGGCGTTGAAGCATGAAGCCTCCTTTAAGCTTAAACACTGAAAGCTACTAAGGTCTCCTATTTTAACCGCGGTGAGAGCCAACAGACACTGGAAGCTGCATCGTGCTCCAGTTGCCAGGCTTGCGCCCCTCGTGGAGATGGCGATTTCATTTCTTGACTAAAGGGTGCATGTGTTCTGCTGGCTGCCATGGACCACCCTCTGGCTTCCCTCCCTTTTCGTATCAGAGCGGTCAGTGGAGGGTTGCCTGGCCAGATTGGGTCATCATGCGTTGGTCATCCTGAGTGATACGATTCCAAAGGATTCCCTAGTCGTTGCTCATCGGCGCTGGCCGGCCCTACCATATCAAAGCCGACTCAAGTCAGCTGCCTGGCGGGCTACTTCGCGCGACTCCCGCCATCCTTGCTTCGCCAGCGCCAGTCCTTCGCCCTGCGCCGCGGGTTGCCAACGTGAGACCCGGCCACTGTGCTCTCTGATGCCACAACATCATAACTGAGTCGCTAAACAACGTCCATGTCACTTGGTGGTCAAGAGGCGTGTGCTGGGGGCTGCCGATCATCACCGCGTTGAGCACAACTACACGGCGATGAAAGTCTAGAACACTGATAGACAGAAATGAACGGCATGCCAAGCCGGATACTGGCTTCAAGGATATTTCGTTAAGCAGTTGCGGACGTTGTTTCGCCCCGTTGACGACGCCACGGCGGTTGGGATGCGCCTCCTCGCGCAGGATTGCCGCTCCCTCCTCAAAAGGCGGCTTTGGTTGATTGATTGTCTGAGCCCGAGGTTTCCCAGCATGCTCATGTCGTGTCCATGGCCACAACGTGACGCTTCCAGCGGCCCTCGTAGGGCCTAGCGGTTTTGCTTGGGCGCAAACTGTGGGCTATTGCGTGAGCCGTGGATCTTCGGACTCTCGGAGCTGGGCTGTTTTAACCCCCTCCAGGAGAACGGCATAATAAGGGGGTTTCGCTACCAGAAGATTGCATATACACGCACTTCGTGCTAAGCAGCATTTGGCTCAGCTGCTGGTGCTACCCCCGTAACTTTTCTCGACCGGCGTCGGCTAGGATCTGGCAATCCAATGGCATCTTGATGGACGTCGGAAGTTTAGCAAGGACCAAGGCGGCTCCTACATACGAGTACAAGCATCCGTGGTTGAGGTGGGAGTCACGAGCCCCGCTAGTGTGGGAAGCTTGATGTGGGCAGCTGGGATGGCTTACAGGCGGTAGTACCGGTACAAAGTCTGGAGGTCTCTGGCGATGGGTAAAGTGGTGTGTACATTTCTTTTTCCTAAGCACCTGGGCACCTTACGTGAGTGAACCCCTAATATTCATGTTATCCAGGTATTCATATATGAGCATGTGCGGAGATAATAGCCTGTGATTCTAGAATCCCCTGAAAGAAGCTCAAATGGCTAGTTCGCTTCTAAGATCAAGGTAGAGAACAGTATTCAGTACAAGTACTTACAGGTTGCCGGGCTTGGCTCCGTTGCGCAAAGTGCTTATAACTGGGCTGGAACCTTGCGGTATGATTTCCTCTGCAGCTATTTTGCTTACTGTACCAACACATCAGTGGACCACAGATACTACCTCAGGTTTGTAAATTCAATGCTGATCCATGTACAGTTGCACCAGATATCATGGAGTGCGTCTTGGATGCACCATCAGGCATAATTGGATGCCCGCAAAGATGTTGAGTCGGGTATCACTGTAGCAGCATTACCCATATGGGGTACAGGTACCTTGAAACAGAGCGCGGAACCAACCACTGAAGCTCTTTTTACGCGGTCCCATGAATGAGTAAGGCCGGTACTAGACTAAGGTATCAATGTGTATTGACGTCTTGCACGCCTCTTCTTCTCCTTCTTCCAACCCCTTCTTCGGAATGCACTCCGTACACGCCTCACCACTTCGACGTTAGCACCTTAGTACGGAGTGCTGTACGCACAAATACCAGCACCGATGAACTCCGCCGTCGGTGACAACCCCAGGCTTGACTCAAGCGCGGCATCAGCGCGGATTTGCGCTGCTGGGAATCTAGAACCGCCATATCCATCCTGGAGGGAGGGGGGGCCTTGCAAAATGATGTAACCACCTCCCGCTTTCACGAACCCCCTGCAGCCATAGACGTAATAGGTGCCATCAGCTCGGGAAGCCATCAGTGGCAGGCGTAGGAGGCTGAAGCGGTCAAATTTCAACTCCATCTGTACGGGCTCTAGTCTACTATCTAATGCATCCAATATTCCCAGAGACTCGAACAATGCCAAGTCCTTACCTACATCTCCATATCGCCTAAGCAAATGTGTACTGGGCCTCTAATAGAATACCTATTTCTCGTCTCTCATGTCGAATCCTCACGACCATTTACTGAATGCACCTTACTTTACTTGCAGTGACCTTATCTTTCATCTACACACACTCAGCATGTGGGATGCCTCAATCTGGCAGCAATAAACTTCCCCTCCCCTCCCTTTCACACAACTCTTCACCCACCTGCTTCTTTCTTCTCTTTTTTTTCCCGCTCGCACATGTGGAATTGTTTCATTCCTTGCTTGCCTCCTGTGCTCCCCAGGAGTTCCCCCCTCCATGTCCACCCCTCCATCTTTTTCTTTTCTTTTTCCAAACCCTCATTTGTTCCTCTGCTCCTGATTCGACTCCCTCAAGTCTCCCCTGCACGGAGAACTTGTGCGTCAAATTAGCTTTACGGAAGGCTGGCCCTTGGCCTTCCCAGTCACCGGCGGATTTAAATGGATGGATGCTTGTGCCTGGGTTTCACGCGGGACCCCGGCTGCGGCATCTCTACCTAGCACCCAAGTCTGCATGACCAAGCACAGGACACTTCCCGGAGAGAACCACAAGAGGGGAGAATCATTCCCAGACTCGGGTGGGGATTTTTGCTTTCCGCCAGCATACGGAGGTCTCTCCCCGTTGCCTGTTTGAGTGGTGAGTTGAGCTAAGCTGCGACGGCGCGGCAGCGGGTTTGCTCTACCACTTACTTACCCGAGTCTAGATGTCCTTGTGCTTGGGTGAGAGATGATATCGCGCCATTTCCCGTCCAAGCGGCGCTCCGAACATGCCAGCAGTACTATTGATTATAAACATATACTACTAATGTCCTGACTACTAGGTCGCACAGTAACCACAACGAGAGAAGCGGGACCCCAGCATAATCCATCATCTTTTGGCGCCGCCTGCCGAGATTCTCGCGATGGGCGGTGATGTGATGACAGTGCCACAAACAGCCGATGGAGATTCGCCCGACTCCGTGAGTGAATGCGAGAGGCTACAGCTGCCTGCAGCAAGAACACGGGCAAGGGAGAGTGAAAAAAAGAAACGAAGCAAAACAAAAAAACACGCCGTTGGGTACTCCGTACACGAGCTAATGTAACCACCACATGGTGTTGCTGTATGCGCAGGCTCTGCTTGTACGCCCACACCAGGTACTTGTACTTGTTCGACACCCGATCCTTGCCTGCGCACTCCAACCACACAAGTTCAAAATCTTCAGGCTTGCAACCCCACTATGCGGCCCGCTGTGACAAAGGCAGACACAGACGTCAGTGCCCCTCCCCCCACTGACGTCTTTGGCGCAGATAAACAGCTCTGGCCATGCGCGCGTGCATCAGCTTAAGCTAAACTGGGCTCAGCTGCGTGTTAGTACGTGCATCTCCCCCTTCAGCGGCCTGAATTGCTTCAACCCCCTGCAAACCGGCCCTGGCCCCCCTCTGTGCCATCAGCTGGATGGGCCAGTGACAAGAGCCCGGAGAGACGGCTATTACTAGCACTGGGCTTGACTCTGTGTGCTCAAGCTGCATCATGGGCCTGTGGGAGCGCCGCTTGGGCATCGCGCAGGAGAAAAGAGAAAACATGCAGAGGGTGGCCGCACCATCCAATCATGTGCGCCCCTCCCATCTACTCCCGGTCATGCTCTGGCTTGATATAGAAATAACAAGGAAAAGACACTGGACGAGAAAAATTTTCTTGCCATGGCAATTCCCTCAGGTAAATTGCTCGCAGCGCACAAGGCCGCGCCTTGGCTGAGGGGGATCAGGCAGTTGAGTGACTTCTGGTCACCCAATCACCAATTTACCCACGATGGCTGCAAGCTTACCTTTCATTGCCACCATCCTCCGCTTCCTAGTTGAGGATAAAGCAAAAAGAGGACCAAAAAAGGGAGTAAAGATTAAAAAGTAAAAATAAAAAAAGTAATCCGCCTACTATAGTAGCACTTACATATACAGGTAGGGAGGTAGTATCGGGCTGATATAATCTCACCAGCATCATCCAGCTACTGTACTAAGGTAGGTACTTTGTTAGAGCGATGGAAGTTTGTACATCTGCAATAACGCGGAGCTCGTAGCGTTACCCGCTAGCCATATTGCCATAGTACCGCCCTGTGTGGCCTAAGCACCCGACTGTCGTAGTTCCAGTCTGTAGACGTGCTCGACCGATGCCTGTCTGGTTAGTGCGAGTTGAGGACTGATGTGAGGTTGGGTCGGGTGGTTCTCCAGAAGGTACATGTACCTGTACCTGTACCTGTTCCGCGCTGGTATTCCCTGTATTCCCTGTACCAGCACGCACCAAAGCTCTCCAGCTCTCTTCCTCTGCCCCTCAGCGATGCTCAATTTGAACTCTTACCTCAACATCCTTCTTCAGCATCGCGTGTCCTCTCCAGCCGCCTGCAAAAGAGGTGACCCTCGTTGACTGCAACAGTCGCATTAGTGAGTCAATGTCCTCCAGCTTGCCTTGTTTCACGATCCCCCCCCAGATCTCGGCATCGTGGCCATTCGCTCGCTTCCGCTGGTCGGCCGTTCTGCCACATGTACCGAGACCCCTCCCTCACTGCACTGCTCCCCTCTCGCCTCGCAGCTCATGCGTGCAATCCCCTGTCGTGCTAAAAACCTCCATGCCTGGTCCTTTTTTTTCTCCTTTTGCTCTTTTCCTCTTTCTACCCCTTCTTCTTTTTTTTTTCTTCCGCGTCTGACTGACTGGTTACATCTCTTCTCACCTGTATAGCTCTGGCAGCGCAGCTTCTTCTGTCCGATTTGGTCGCCCGTAGATCCTCATTTGTGTCTCGCTCGCCCAGCTCAGCCTGTGGGTCGCATCTCCTCCAACTATTAAATCCGTTCACCTCGGACGCTCCTTGGCCCCCACACCAAACCAAACCTCGCTCGACCCCTCCATCGTGGCCATCTTCTTCTCTCAGCAGCCGAAACGCGCACATTTCGCTCCTGACACATCTCTAGCAATGGCGCTCCCCGACGACAAGGTTGGTATCGCTGCGCTCGCGAGCTTGGTTTGGTACAGGCTAACGCTCGAGCCCATCTAGGAGCTCGAATCCATATTCGGCGATGCTATCGACCTCACCACCTTCAAGCAGATTCTCGAAATGGACGAGCCCGGTGACAACGAGTTCAGCTCGTCCATCGTGTTCGGCTTCTTTGAGCAAGCCGAGGAGACATTCGAGTCCATGGACACGGCCCTGTAGGTCGACCCCGCCACCCATCACTTGCACTGCGTTCCAACTTGTCCTTTGTCCCTTTGCTTCTCATATTTTCCCCGCACCTCTCCCAACAGCCTTGTTATAGGACTCGATGACCCTCGTTATGATTCACGCAAACAATTTTTCTCGCCATCTTTACACTATTGCATCTCACATATGCTGACAATTGCATTTCTTCGATTCGTCTAGGAGCGATAAGGATCTCGAAAAACTATCAGAGCTCGGACATTTCCTGAAAGGCTCCTCTGCGACACTGGGGTTGATAAAGGTCCGAGACGGCTGCGAAAAGATTCAGAGATACGGCAAGCAGGAGAATCTCGACGGTTCTCCGGAGCCAGATGCTGCTGTGTGCCTCGAACGCGTCAAGGAGGCTCTCACGGCAGTCAAGTCTGACTACGAGGAAGTCGAGACGGGACTAAGGAAATTCTACAAAGAGGACGAGGATGAGTAGACTGCTCGAATTATCGTCACTCGAATTGGATTATGACAACATTTTTGAAGGCTACGCGCCTTGACTCTGCCAAGCAACGCGAGAGCTCAAGATGCTGCCTTCACAGTAGGAGCCACTTTTGCTCCAGGCTGTTGTACATTCTCATTCGAGGGGTGAAACGATGCACGTTTGCACGTTTCCCACTCCTCGACTTAGCCTCTCTCTCTCTTTCATCGCTTTTGTCTTTTTATACTCTTCATACCGTCCGCTCACGACTCCTTTTTACGCATGCCATCACCTATACGTGGTGGCCGCAAAAACAAGAGCCGCGACCATCGCAGATTTGGTATTAGTCGTCCGTGGGCTGGCGCCTGAAACTTGGCAGGATATAGGGAACGCGCAAGGCTGTCTTTACATGCGCAATCATGGGTTTATGGTAGCATCATGATATTTTTTGGGAGCTCAAAAAAGTTGGTTTACACACTAAGAAGAAGCCTATACAAGAAGGAGAGGGGTAGCGTAGAAGAGATACCAACAAATTTAAAAAGTGAACTCCATGATGGCCTGCCGTCAATGAAAATATCATTTTGTCGTTTCCTTCTTTTTCCTCTCCCCTCTCCCCTCTCCCCTTCCCCCTTACCTTTTTTCTCTTCTCTTTTCACTGCGTAAAGCCACTGATGAATGGCGGCGTCTCTTTTCTCGTATCGAGTGCTCATAAATTACGTAGTTTGTGCCACCAGCCCAATGCAGTTTGGCGCGATCTGGTGGAGATCTGTGGCTAATATCGGCAAGTCTGATCAACACATGCACGTGGCTGCCTCATTCATCTACCTTAGTACGACGAGAATCAAAGACATCGAAATCAATTTTATCCAAAACACAATCACTGCATCTCGTGTCTGCTTCTCTTTGACAAACGACTCAGGTACGTTGCCATATTCAAAGACCAAGCATAAACACACATCATCCCTCTACATATTGGCGTGTGGGGTATAGTCAGGACCTGTACGATTATCCAAAGCTCGAGTCATGGAGGGGCCTTGTCTACTGGGTGGAAGCCCTGGTTGAGCCCCAGATCGCATGCATTGCCCATCATCTCCATCCTTACCCTGTGACACTTGTTTGAAGATGCAAATCTCAATCTGCGCAGACCAGTCAGACACGCCTGAAGCCCGTGCGTCCAGGCTAGTGGCTGGGCCGTCGTGGCGTTGATTTGCCCTCGAGTCGGAGCTTACTGTACAGCAATGAGTTGTACAAAGGCCTTTGTCCCACCGACTCTGCGCTGAGTGGATGAGCTTTTGATATCTGCATTGCTTCACGTTACACACGGCAGTCTGCTATTTGCTAGGTTCCATTGGCCGGGCGGCCGCACTCGAGATGTCGGATATGATGCGGGTATGACGGCCACTCATGACCTTGCAACGGACCCGATGAAGCATTGTCGTGGCCCGGCATTGCGTTGTCTCAGTCATTTCATGCCTTCTACTCCGTGTCTCCTTCGCATTTCTTACCCACTGCGTCGTTTGTGTCCTTACACTGCATCGTCAATCTTACGCTACACTGTTGACCCCTTGTTATTTAGCCCAAAGTATTGATCATATATGACAGCTCCTTACCACTGGCCCTTCGCAGATACCACCATTCACAGCGGTCACTTGCAGCCGCACCCCTCCCACTACAAGCATGCCCCCAAAGCTTACTCCAACGCACTTCCTCTGCATACCCCTCGCTGGGGTGCAGCTGGCCACGGCTCTTGCGGCGTTCCGGGCCGACGTTACCAGTGCTATGAGCTTCGGCCTGCCGGAGGACGCCGTCCGGCCCTTGGGGACGCTACACCTGACTCTGGGAGTCATGTCTCTAAAAAAGGACGGTGTAGAAAAGGCAGTGGATATACTCAAAGGCCTAAAGCTCAAAGAAATACTCGCCGAGACGAGATTGGCCAAGGATGCTAACACATCTGCCGCTGTCTTGGCATTGTCAGGCGGCAGCAATGATAGCAGTCAGCTCCCCAAGACAAACGGCCTATCTCTGACAATACGAGGTCTTCATTCAATACAGTCAGCAGAAAGAGCTGCTGTCCTATACGCACCTCCTTCGGATCCTGAAGGCATCTTATACAACTTTTGCAAGCAGCTACAAAAGCCATTCCAAGACTCTGGATTAATGATTGACGAAAATCGCCCACTATTGCTTCACGCCACCATTTTCAACACCGTATATGTCAAAAACAATCTCGGCCCTAGAGGAAGCCGGAACAAGCGGGAAAGGTTGACAATTGATGCACGCGACCTGTTGAATAGATACGATGACTATCTGTGGGCCGAAAATATGCCCATCGCTCGTGTGGCGCTCTGTAGAATGGGCGCCAAGCCCATTCCAGGAACAGACGATGCGGCATACGAAGTTGAAGCGGAGGTTGAGTTTGAGCCTTGATGTAGCTCACGGCTCAGTATTTGGCAGCATATGCCAGTAAAGGCCGTGTGTCAACGGTCCATGGAGCCGTACGAGCAAGCAGTTGATTTTACAAGATTGAGACCACCCTTGAATAAGCTCAGCTATCTTTGCTCTGTCAGCGAATGGATTTCCCTTCAAAATTGAGATATAACTTTGCAGACCTGACCGTGCTAGCGATCCACTCGTGTGTGAAGTTTTACATCTCTTTCTGCGCATGTGCGATCGACTTATACCTCTCGGCTTACAGCGTCAACTCACAATCGTTAAGACGCTAATATGCTATCCCGATTTGGACAACCTTCACGACTGAGCAGCATTGGTTGATGAATCAACTCAGTTAATATTGAATTGAATACATGATTAATTGAATCACCAACTACAACCATATATCGATATTCGCCAGCAGTTGCGACTTTTACGTTGCTGTATTTTAGCACAGCAAACATATGGAGCCCAACAAGGCGCCCCGCGCCGTCTCCGAAATAGCAGCTCCGCTCCGGCCTTGTCGCCCAGCCCCTCCAACTACCTTGCACAAGCTCTTCGGCAGATTTGTGGGAGGCGTTGCATATCCTGGCATCTCACGGCCTTCCAGGCAGCCACCAAACCAGCACGTCGAATTAATTTCCCTTGCTTTTGCTTTGTCTGGGAGAGTGGGCAATCAGGGGAGCGGGCCATCTCCTGTCGCCTGCCGCGAGCAACAAGCAAAAGCTGCCAGAGTGGCCTGCTGGACGCATCAGCCATCATGCCGAGCCAGCATCGTCTAGCCCTCTACTTTGGCATCACCTCTGCGACTTGACGACGAACCGACACGAATCCGAGGCGCGACTCGGGACGATACGATACGAGAAACATGAACCCATCTGATAAGCGCCGCGGAGGCGGGCGCAGCAACAGCACCGGGCCCGCCTGGCGAGCCGGACACGCATCGCATGCAAGTCGCCATGGCAGCACAGCAAGCAACGCCGACAATATGCCTGTGATGCCGCCTCGCGCGGCCGTAGTCAATACGAGCTCGACGGGCGGAGACGATTCTCACAACGCAAGCGGCACACTTGCGGAACGAAAACGAAAAGAAAAAGCGCGCGAGAGAGACGGTGTAGCCAGCAACTCGTCCTCTTCCAGCACGGCAAGGGGATCCAGTCCGCATGGCGTATCCAGTAGCAACGCCAGCAGCAATAGTAATAACAGCGGCGGTGGGGGCAGCCCGGTCTCGAAGCAATTACGCCGTACGCAGCAGTCAGAGGCAGCCGCAACGGCCCATCTGCTCCGCGAAAAAGACGATCGCATCGCATACCTAGAAGGCGAAATGGCCATCATGGAGCGCGAGTTCCACCAGGAGCTCGACAAGCTGAGCCAGACGGAGAGCGAGACGGCCACCTTTTGGCAGGGCAAGCACAGCGCGCTGAACCAGCAATACCTGCGCACCGACACGGAGCTCAGGCTGCTCCGGGCCGAGGTCGACGTGCGTGAGGCCGAAAGGGAAGAGCTGCGGCAGGGCGTTGAGGTTCTCCGGCGCGAGCTGCAGGAGAGAGACGACGAGATCCGGAGGCTGAGGGGTCAGGTCAGGGGCTTGAAGGACTTTGTGAGCACAAGCACCAGGACGGACGATCAGACGAGCGACGAGGTGTTTGGGGATGGCATGACCAAGCTGGGCAACGGGCTGCAGAACTGGGTCATTACGAACTTTCGAAAGGCAAAGCTGGGTGAGTGAAGAATTCTCATGCCTCTCAATGGATGACGATTGTTGGAAAGAAGGGGGCAGTTGATTGGACTAACAAGAAAGGCAGACTTGACCAAGGCCAGTGACGCCACGCTTACAGAACTCAGCCAGCTTGTGCCCATGTACGAAGACCTCATCCACACATCAAAGGTTCACCTTTTGCAGTCCATTGTCTCGAGCATCCTCGTCGAGATGGTCTTCAACGCCTACTACGTTGGCCTATCAGAACAAGATACGCAGCACATTCAGCAGATGGAGCAGCTGCTCTCCTCATTATGCGGTCCGCCCACCCCCCTTTACCCCCCCTTTTATCTGTAGAAGAGAGAGAGAGAGAAGAGGGAAGAAGAAAAGATTTCGAGACTAACATGGAGAAACAGCCTCGACCGATGTCGTAAACCAATGGCGCTCATCCACCCTTGCGCTCCTCCGCCGCGAGGCACACCACCTTCACGATAACACAGACGCGTTTGCCGAGGCCGTCATATCTCGCATCACCCAGCTGCTAGACAGCATCATTACGACTTCCTCATCGTCATCGTCATCATCATCAGCCCCCGCAGCAAACTCAGCTACGGCCCGGGACTCGGCCCTCCGCGTGCTCATCAAGAACTCCATCGAACTCGCACGCCTGCTCGTGGTGCAAAAGGCCCGACTGCGGGTGTACATGCCCAGCATCCTGCCTCACCAGCAGGTGCTGTTCGAGCCGGACACTATGGAGGACATGGGCGGAGAGGAGGACGAGGAGAACCTGGCCAACCGGGAGATTAGCTGCGTCGTCTTCCCCGGCGTCATCAAGCACGGGGACGAAAACGGCGGGCACATGCAGTTCCGCAACGTCATTGTCAAGGCGAGAGTCTTGTGTAGCCCAGAAGAATAGACCAGAGAGAGGGGACAGAGAGAGAGAGAAACGTTACTAAATTCCAACACTGTAGCCTGTGGTTCCTACAAAGCACAGCCCACGAAATTAAAGCATCTAGGCTCCGAAGCACACCATGATAAAAAAAACCATCTTTTCGCTTTCTTCAAAGAAGGATCCCGGCGTTTTTTGCCTGCACAATTACGTCGTTGCTCAGGCCCTCCGTGTCTCCGTGCGAGGCGGAACCGGACCCCCAAGCTGCTCTCAGCCTAGAGCGGAGGTACGGGAGGCGGGCCGTGACGCCGACCCGCCACCATCCCATCCTAATCCCATCAATTTCAGTACCATCCACAACTCAAAACCTCATTCTCGTACGATACAACGTTGAAGTGTGCCTGGACTCTGGCTGAATCTAGTCGAAATCTAGTTGCAAAGTACTCGTACAGGCATGTATCGCTCAGACCGGAGTGGTACTGGTTCTTTGTGGGTTGGTGCCCAATCTTGCGTCTGCCTACGGAAAGACGTGCATCCGTCCATACGGAGCAGAGCAAAGCGTGAGCTGGAAGGAGGAGTCTCTTGAGCCAAACGGGAAAATGCGAGCAATTGCATTCGTCGGAAAATGATCCGCGACGTCACTTTAGAATGGGCTGGGCTGAATGGTACAACCTTTCTCGCTTCTAGCTCGTCGGAGCCTCTTAACCCCCATGTCTTCCTTATTGTCTCTTTTCGCCACCCCAGACAACGTTAATTAATATCTCGAGGTCACGGGAAGCAAAAAAGGCAGACAGGAATAAGTCATCCGACACCTACGAGGGCGTCATACAGCAGGAATTACATCAAGTCAATAGGACTTTGATTGATTGTTCGAGAAAATTTATCGGGGATGGGCTGTGCAGGCATGATGATGCGTGTCAGTGTTTGGGACGGGGTAACTCTACACCAACGTTGCCCTAAATCGCAACTAGCAGATGCTGCTACTGTACCTCATGTGTTTCGTATTTGTCAGGTTCGTACAAAATGGCGTCTGCAGGGTGCCAAGAAGAAAGAATTCACTAGACTTGTCCCGCATATGAGTTCCTTTAGCTACCTTTGCCGTGGCAAATCTTGTGAATACGGCGAGCGAGTGTCACCGGAAAGACACCAGGCCTACGCTGGAAGTAAAGACAAGGTATTCGGCAACCTGACAGCTAGCCCAAAAACAGAGTGATCAGCAATTTCGGGCTTCGATACAGAGCAACATGCACCGTTGGCACCTCCGAAGCACCTCCGTGCTTTTCGGAGAGACCCAGCAGAACGGCCACTTGTACTATTTTGCGTATTCCCCCGTCACCTTTCCTATCGTATCGAGAGCTCCAGGTCTTACTTGGGTTTGGCGGGGTTGGACCCAGACAGAAAAGACAGCGGGGACCCCACTAAGGTCAGAGCCGCACGATTTGAGCTGGATCTGATCCCCCGCGGTTTTCGTTTCTTTGCCCGTCTTGAGAGAGGCCGAGGCACGGTCAAGCAAAAACGGACGCCGTAGCTCGCCTTGGAACATTTGGGGGGACATGACCCTAGCTCAGTAGCCCGGAACCAGCTCACAGCCATGATTTGCTCCCCTTCCCTTGATTTGCCTGCCAACGCAGGACAGCTAGTCGGCTTTACCGCCGTGCCGCCATCTTATTACAATTCACTGGCCACAAGAGACGCGGCCGTTTTGATGAAAGTCGTAAATGCCTGGCAGCCTTCGTCGTTAATCGGTGTGAAGCTGCCGTTTCATTCGTCGATGGCGAGACAGCCTATGACGCGGCCCTGGTTAGACACCTGAGCTCGTCCTCGGTCGTTCTAATGAGGCGGGAAGGGAAGAAAGGAGCCATTGCCCTGGCCTCGTTGAATGTCAATTGCTTAACGGCTTGTCACGGCTCCCAAAGATTCTTTTTATTGCCCACGAATAAGTTGGTGGCAGCGTGTAGATATCATCCATGCTGATTGTTCAGAACCGTCTTGTTGGCCAGTGAGATTGGCACCAACAAGCCTTTAGATGTATGCCAGCGTTCAGATGACCAGTATGATACTGCCGCCCATCAATAGAGGATGGCCGACACCGCTCTCACACATAGTTTCCATGCATCCATTTGGCAATGTTTGACGATCTGTGTTCATGCCCGATAAGCGTCAAGTACTTTAGTACGAGTACCCTCCTCGCGTTTTACCTGCATACCTACTACCTTAGCAGCAGGTAGTAGTTAGCTGGTTGGTGGAGTCAGTCAGACAGTCTGCAGCAATCCCAAATTAAAACACCAAGACGCCCAGGTCTTTTTTCACCCTTCTGTGCACCTCTGTCGAAGGGAAAGGACGTAGAGTGGTAAAAGAGCTTTTTTTTTTCTTTTTCCTCAACCACCACCCCTACCTCAGGTTTTTGTCTTCTTTCCCTTCCGAGCAACAGGACGGCATCCGCTGCCGTGTCCAGAGACGCTTTCGCACGAGGTCGTCCTAACTGTGACATAAGCGTCATACGCATCACGGCCCATCTATTTTGCCTGGTCGTCTCTTGGGGGCATCCCGACTGAGTTTCGATCATCGCAGCCATCATCAGGTTGCCTGGGCACGGAAGCTTGTTGATATAATAGGCCATCGAGTCGCTTGTTTGATTGCCAGAGAACGATCCTGGGTAGGCCTGATAGCTGCAAGCTGAGCTATCCCAGAAGACGTGCAGTGGCCCTTCAGCATGGCGGGACAACGGCATATCCCTTTGGTTGTTGAAGACATAACCCATTTCCTGCAGGAGCATAAAGAGACGAAGGTCCGTTCCACGGTAACGGGAAGCTCCGATTTCCAGTGGGAGCTACCTCAAGAGACGCCCCGCCGTGTCTCGATTCCTCCTAGACATCGTCGCCGTCATCGCCTAGAGGCACACGTCATGTCCATCACAAGTGGTGAAACTCGTCGCTCTTCCATCTTCGACTCCGTCGAATCTTCATCCTCCGCTTCGTCGGCCTTACCAGGGTATGTCCTTGCTGCATCTTCATGTTTCTTGTCTTGGGCCAACTCGCTGATGTGATTCTCCACTGCGCAGGCGACGGCTCCCGTGCGAATTCTACTGGTACGGCGATTGCGAAGAAACATTCGATCTCCGTGACATCGACGGCTGGGTAGATCACGTTGCGGCCCACCATCTCGATATGATACTGCCAAGCAAGAGCTGTTGCTGGTTTTGCGATGAGGTCGTGTTCCACGCCCAGCCCGAAACCCAGCAACAGTGCCGACTCCGCTATACGGACAGAATGCATCACATTGCGGGCCACTATCATCAAGGGGCAACTCTCGCTGATGTTCGCCCTGACTTTGACTTTCTCGACCATCTCCGGATAAATAATTTGATATCTGAAGGAAGCTTTCAGCGTGCTAGAAACTTTCACGAAGCACCTCAGCCAAAAAATGGCATCAACTCTGTGCCGACACTTGCAAGAGTAGATCGGGGAGCTGTTATAGAGGTGAGATCTCGCCCGCTACGTCGCTCGCGAGGTCGCCCCGAATCTCATACCAGTTATCGCTCATAAATGTGTGTTGCAGGGCTATGGCATATCATCCGAGAGTCGTGGTCAGACATCTTATTTGATGTTATGTCTGCCGTATCGGTTGTCGTCACGGCTGTCGTCTGAAAACGGCGCCCAGTAACGTGACGCGGGATGTCACAGCTGCTGCAGATCCGGAGATTTGTGTCATGATGGTGATACGATCGGCGGGACGATCGATGTCACTGGTTTGCGTGTCTTTGGTGAGCTGGCCCATCGTTGTGTGTCGGGGTCAAGGTCATATATCAAAGATGCATCTCTACTCCATTCACGTTAGTCTCCTTTGTTCACTTCCTTTCTTTTCATGACTGTTTGTGTGGACACGACAGACGTACCCTGGTGGTTTTTCAACTGTATCTTCTTGTTGCATTTTGTCATGGTAAATGTCTTTTGGTTGTTATGAGGCGATTTGAATTGCTGCTGGTCTTTGAATAGGAGAGATCTAGGATCTTCTCTTTGACGCCGTGTGAATGCGGGCATCTAGCGGACAGACTCTGATAACGAGCTGCATGATTGAGGTTCTCAGGTTCAAGCTCCAAGTGTTAGGTTTAGGTTCATAAAAAAAGCAAGAAAATAATTGGATTTCGAAGGATAAAAAGAAAAAGGAGAAGACAATATTGCCACCGTGAATGTTCGCCGCCTTCCACGCGTCGTTGTTGATTCGCGTTATCCGAAGGCAACAGCCAGTCAGAAAAGCGGGCTGTCAATCAGAAGGAAGGTTCGGAGAAATATCGACGGGCTCTTTTTTTCCCATATAGGAATATTCAAGGGCCAAGTACTCACATCAACCTCCAATAGGCAGATATTGCTGTAGTTCCACCAGCGTGGCAAAATATATTGCTTCTTTCTTTCTTTTTCTTTGTGTGGCCAGACATCATGAATCAGGGCTCTGCATAAAATTTTATATAAAAATTTTCACATATTAGGTAGCAACTACGTCGCCTAAGAGCTGAGCCCAACCGCGCCAGTTGTTTAAAAGCGCATCGAAATATCGGCCTAGTGATACCTCGCACGTACCGGGTCCCTCGGTCGAAGAGAATGAGTCTACGCTTCGGCGGAAGAATAATCTGTTATGCTTTGTTGGCACCGGTACCGGGGAAGTGTGCGTATAAGTGCCTTGATTATGGGTATAGGAGGCTATGCCGGATATCGACCTATCAAAAGCACAGTCTTGATAGCTGAAAGCAAAGCATGCTCACCCCTTTCGACAGCTGTTTGTTGGTCACGCGCACAGTCATCAGTAATACGGGTATTAATACGACACGATGCGTACGGTATTATTCCATGGCTACTACTCCATAGCGGGCTGTTCCGCTGGTCTGCAACACATAGATTGGCCCTTTATGCATTGGCGTTTCACCTTAAGGGGCAATCGCCGGGCTCTAAATCTCACTACTGATGTAGTGAGATTCTATATCATTGACTCGCCGAGAATTTCTATGCGCTGAGAGCTCGCCTTGCTTGGCTACTCTTCCGTGTTCCTCGAATCTGCAGAATACTCTGCTTTCTGGGTGGGAGACGGGGACGGCCCAGAACTGACATTCTACTTTCCTTTCTTTTGGCAGATGAGAGCAAGGTGACGTCTATGTTCTTATACCTTGCTTCATACTTCACCCACCTCTCAAGGCCGGGAACGTGAATTCCCAAAGTCGGCAGTGCCAGCAATGTCAGAATTGGCTCCGAGTTTTCCCCTTGGCCAGACTCTTCAACGCTGTAGAGGGCGGGCAGCGAGTACCGCACTTTGCCTGGTGCATAGTGTTTGAGAACTTTTTCCAAGTTGGCGCGCTCCCTCGGAGGCAGGGCCATGCGAAATGGCTTTGCGTATGAGGGTAGAAAAGGAAGCACGTGGAACTTTGCGGCGACACAGGCGCTCACCCTTATCCAGAACCGTCCATCCCACAATTTGGCGGTTTTCCACCCACGCCAATGACGGTATCGACTTGGATGATCGCCATCGGCTTCCAACTTGAGGACGCCTGCTCGATAGTTGAGGTAACCGGGCAATTTCCGCTCAGGTAACGGCTGCCTCGAGGAATATGGTGCTCTCGACAGGAGCCACGATGCTGAATTCATCTTGGACACAGGTTCAAAGAGCACACCTGCAATGGAAAAGGCCTTTGGCGGCGCTATTGGCACGGTATCGACTGTCTCTGACAAATCTGGGAAGAGCCGGTCTACAGCATTGTCCAGATTGGCGAGAGGCGGCAGATGGAGCTCTGGGGTTACAAATGCA
This sequence comes from Trichoderma camerunense, assembly GCF_050948025.1. Classification (NCBI taxonomy): domain Eukaryota; kingdom Fungi; phylum Ascomycota; class Sordariomycetes; order Hypocreales; family Hypocreaceae; genus Trichoderma; species Trichoderma camerunense. Next base: position 385,808 of record NW_028145348.1, read on the forward strand.
ATGAGCTTGCGAATTGCCATGGTGGCCATCAGCCGACGGGGGCGTCTGCGAGCTTCTTGTCTGGCCTGAGCAAACGGCCGCCTCATTTGATGAGGCTTTTCGCTCCAAATTGTGGATAAGTCCACGAGTAAAGTACCCGCGTTTGGATCGAAATCCTTGATGACCCCTTCTCGAACCAATAGTCTATGGGCTTCAGCCTCTTCCAGCTGAGCCCTCTGTCTCGATCGGTGAGCTAGTGCTAGGATAGAGGGTTTCTGTAGAGCCTTGGGCAACGTATGGGCTCTTGTGAGTTGCCGGATGGCATTACGAGTTGTGAGTGTTGGATCGGTATTGGTGTGATCTTCAAACCATTGGACGCCGTTGGCCTCACATGTCGCAATAAGCCGATTCTTATCAAACTCCAAGAGTGGCCGGTATATCATGACACCACCGTCCTCGCTCTGCAGGGGAGTTAGATACGGCACGCTGGGATCGAAATCTCGGGACAGATGCCCGGGAAACGGTCTCCCATTTTCATCGAAGCTGAGATACGACTTGATCTGATCCCACGGCTCTGCTGCTTTGTCGTCTTTCAAAGAGAATCGCAGTCGCTTCATGACGCGTGCTGGTGGCTTGAAGCTTAGGAAAGGGTGCTTTTGTTTCTGATCATCGAGAAGGCCACTCTTGTAGACACTATGCAACTCGTAACACTCTGGAATGGCATTAGCTTGCCGTATGCCTTGGAGGCCTCGGTACCCATGACCGGCGAGCAGCCGCATCAAGACCGTTTCGTACTGATCATCCTGATGGTGCGCGAAAAAGAGGCTAGGGGCCTGGAGATATCTACAAGTAGACCCCAGAGCTTGATACCGCATAGTGCGAGCAACACTTTCGACATTAGGCAAGGTGGTTGGTTCAATGCCATGCCACCTATGCTCCCTCCAATTCAGGGACTTGATGACGGCCTTCAGGCCAAGCCGCTTCAGCTCCTGAGTGACGCAGGAAGCTTCCTGGGAGCTCTCCTCGCGCAGCTTGTGGTCAACAACGATCCCAAAGGCACTCTCGGTGGGGTTGTCAGCTATTTTGATGCCCCTGTACACCCTGAGGAGGGCTGAGAAGAGATATGCCATTGCCATTGAGTCTACACCTCCGCTGACAGCCAGGGCTATTGGGGCGGACGAGGTCAGCCGTGAAATCACCAAGAATTCCGTGTATGACTTGCCTATACGCTGTGGCCGGGCATAATAAGCCGTAGGGAACCGCGGCCGGCATGTTGCCAGCACGGCATCGCGGAACTCGTTGACGGAGATGGGCTTTGATGCATGGTGGAAAGCCAGCGTCTGCGAGCTCATTCCACCCGACGCTGCAACGGCAGCTGGGGCAGCTTTGGACGCCACGGTAGCACGATTAAGGGGGTTCCATATAGAGAGAGATCGGGATATCGGGATATCTATGGTATATAGCACAGCTGGCGACAAGTAAGAAAAATGCTTGGTTTGGGGGGATTGAAGCTAAAATTCAAGGTTGCATCCCAGCTACTTTGGTTGGTGGGACAAGGGAAGAAAAGAGGCGAGCTAGAGCCGTAGTGGGTTGGAGCTCTCAAAGTGCCGCTGTTATGCCGGCTGAACGAATGGATCAGGCGAGGCCATCACAAGCACCGTTTGATTGACAAGCGGGCGCTGGCATCCAATCGGCTGGCCAGCAATGCCGCTTGCTGCCAGGCACATGTTCTTTTGTCATTTCAGGGATGGCAAAGGTCAAGATACGGGGGAGTGAGAGAATTTGTGTCCCGGTCTGCTGCATTCCCGTAGTGCACTGTACATCTTCACATGCCCGGCGAGCTGCCTCCCAAACCCTCAAGGTCTAAGAGAAAGGAACCAGCATTCTATCTCCATAACAGGCCCAGCATCAACCCCTCGTCACCGCGTATGTACATCTACCGATGCGATACGGTACGGGGCATGCATACGCATGGATACATGTATTTTGTTCGATGGAGATCAAATGGATTTAATGGAGCTTCACTCAGTGTCTGAAACCAGCCAGAGATTGAGCACCTGCAGGCGCTGATTTGCCCGTCGCCACCCGAACCTACAGGCGACCGGCGTTCCGGTTTAGCGGTCTCGGGCCTGCATGGCGAGGCTAACTGCAGCACTGCAGCGGTTGCGCCAGCGAACAGATCCAACCGGCCGTTGGCCCACCGAGTCTGCCTTCAGCTCCATTCGATGCATGCACACACGACAGCGATTCGACGCGACGGCGATTTTCAAGTTTTCATCTCATTTCAAATCTTCCGTAGCGTCTCAGTGATTGTCGTTTCATATCGCCATCCCTCCCTTTTCTCTTCTTTTTTTATCCTTCTTCACCTTATCATCTATCAAACACCTCGCGCAGGTTTCGCAGAGTCGGGCTTTCGAATTTCTGGTGACGCTTCTTCGCTCCCCCACTTCCACCACTACCTGCGAGAGAAAAAAACAAGGGCTGGGCTGGCTCAACTCTTCCTTGCTCATGCAGCAGCGCCAATCAAGCTGACTCGCAACAATCCAATCCAATCGTCGATACCCCAAAAAAGCAAAAAATAAACAAACCAACAAACATCATCATCCCATCGTCTCACCATCTACAGTCGCCTCATCCCACATGGTCTCTCAATCTGATCCCCCTCCGTCTCTCGCAATCCGCGGCACCTCGTCCCTTGTCTCGCGCCCGTCTGCACGAAGCAAGCGCTACAACCGCTCACAAGTCGGAGGCACCAACTCATACTTACCGCAGAATGAATTCCCCGTCTTCTCCCACAGCGGCGATGTCGAGATCCTGATCCGCGCCGGGCCCGTCGAGAACCGATACCTGCTGCACCGCCACACCCTCACCAGATGCAGCGGCTTCTTCGAGGCCAGCACTTCGTCCGAATGGTCGCGAGCCCAACCACTGTTGCCAAGCGGTCACGAGTTGTCCAAGATCGGTGAGGACGGCAACGCATCCTCAGCGGATGGAGGTTCTGAGCTGGGAGGAGCCACGCCCACGAAGAAATGGAGATACGAGCTGGACTCGGGTTCGGGCGACAACGACATCCCCATGCTGGTGCAGCGAGACGAACCTCGAGACGACGGGCGCTCGCTTGGGTCGTCTCTCTTCGGTCCCGGCCCCAAGACATCATCGCAGTCGCGCTCACATCACAAGAGCAGCAGCTACCCGTCCAAACGCGACTACTCTCGCTCTGTTATGAGCCTCGGCCAACAGCCCCAGACTCTCTCGCAGGCCGACGAGGATCTGCTGCGGGATTACGACAACCTGTTCCGCACCTTTTACAACTACCCGCCCGTGCTGGACAGCATCAACGTTGCCGACGCCTATGTGCAATGCAAGAGCCTGCTAACGCTAGCTGATCAATACGATGCCCTGCCCGTCATCGGCCCCCGCGTGGACCATCACCTGCTTCAGTTCCAGTCCCGCCTGTGGAAGCAGATCGCAAAGTACCCCATCTCATACCTCCGGCTCGGCTACCTGGCCCGCAGCAAGGTCATTTTTCAGGAGGCCCTGATCCACGTCGTTGGCCAGTGGCCCGCGGGTGAGCGCAGCCTGCGCGCCACCATGCCCGATATTGTGCTAGACATCATCGAGGACAAGGTAGACGAGCTGGAGGAGACAGTCAGCCGCGTCGAGGGCCGCCTGTTCCGCCTCAACCTCACCACGTCCCGCGGCGAGCGCGTCAGCCCCAACAACGGCTACCTCGACTGGCTGGCCACGAGCCTCTTCCGCCAATGGATCGCCGACAACACCACGCCTCAGCCACCCCCCGAGTTCCGCCGCCCGGGATCCCGAGACACAAACCGCCCCGCCGCTCCACTACCATCTGCTCCTCCGGCCCCGCCTCTCACCGCAGTCGGCCGGGCCTACCGTACACTCGGCTCCGGCAATCCGAACACGTTCCTCGGCCACGACGAGTGTAAGAAGTTCCTCAAGCTGACGCCCGAGTTCTACAGCCGCGAGAACCTGCGGCGCTTCGAGAAGCGCATGGACGAGCTTAAGGCCATGGCCCGGTCCGTCGTCCGACCCCTTATGAACAGCGGCCTGGAGCTAGATTTGAGCGGCTCTAGCCGCGTTGCCGATAGCATCGGGTACTTGACGTGCACCGAAGTCGGCAACAGAGACCTGCCCTGGACGGTAGATGAATGATACCTATATAAGAGAAGCAAACTGACGAAGAAGAAAAAAAAGGGGGAGTATATAATGAGAAAAACAATGACAATATGAGCAAGCATGGGAGGGAGTGTTGCATAACAGCATGGCAATGATATATATGTACGCATGCTTTGTCGACAATTTTTTGCAGATTTGGCAGAACATGAAATGAATGAATGAGCCGAGATAGGGGGCGAGATGAGATGAATGGATGATGATCACGTTATACGACGACTTTTTTGCTGGGTAGCATACCCTGACCGCATCACACGAAATGAATTGGTTTTTTCTTCTTTTTTCTTCTTCTTTCTTCTTTCTCAAGTTTATATGCCTTTACTTCTGGTTGTATAAGATTATACCCCCTTTTTTGTATTAGTATAATTTATAATACATTACATCTATTTTCATATCCGTTAGGCTCACCGACCGATTCAACCATCATTCAAACAATGATTCATTGTTGGCTTGACCAAAATTATACAAGAAAAGGTTGTTCTCTATTAAATTGATCAAGAAGTACCTACGGTTTGTATTGCATGCCGAACTGTAGTGTAGTAGCTAGATAACGGCCATTCGTCTCTTTGATTGCATAGCTCTTCTCTTCCTTGCCCCAGTTCCTAACAATCACCATCCCTGAGCGAACCCGTCAATCGTCGTAAGAAGGAGATCTTCCTTAAGAATCTGCTCCTTCTTTGCCTTGAGTTCGTTAACATCCCACTCAGCCCAGACAAATCTCCCACTCAAAAACTCTGCCTCTTCAGGAGCAAGCCAAGCAAAAAACTGACCCGCAACTTTCCCATCCGTCATGCCGGTCGGTGGCCCCGGAGCACCAGACTTAGCAAAACCGTCCGATTTAATGCTACCGGGGTGGCAGTTGATGAATCGGACGTCTGGGTGTTCAAAGCGGATGCGTTCGAAGATTCGTGCTTGGCCTAGCTTGCTTCCGGTGTAGCCTGACCATCCGTGCATTGGGAAACGCATGTGAGTAGCGAGAGTAGAGACGCTGAGGACAATAGCACTTTTGTCTTTGGGCTTGGCTCTGAGGAATTGTTGGGTAACGGTTGCTGTGCCCAGGATATTAATCTCAAAGCCGGTCCACCAACTCTTCAAGTTTTCCTTGATAAAAGGTCCTTCGTCTGGGAAATGACCAGCCTTATTGATCAAGACGTCAGGAACACCAAATGTCTTAAAAATATGCCCAATCTTTTCTTCATCGGTTATATCAGCCGCAAAGGCCTCAAATACGGTGTTTGGAAAGGCCTCCTCAAAGTGTTTCTTTGCCTCTTTGATTAGCTCAAGGTTACGACCAACGAGTCCGATGCGCTGTGCGCCCGCTGCCGCAATTTCTCGTGTAATGTGCTCGACTACGCCTCGGCCGGCGCTTGTAATGAGGAAAGATTTGCCAGTAAGTGGATTGGCTGCCACGGCCTTAGTAAGGGCATCATAAGGACTGACGTGGGTTGTAGTAAAAGAGGCCATGTTTTCTATCTGTTTATGAGAATTTTCTGCAAGTGAAGGGGCTCCTTCATCGTGTCTTAGGTTAACTATTTATATTGTTGCCCATAGACTGCATCATAACGTTTTGATTCCTGCCGTATCAGTTCAAGACAAAAGTTGCCCAACGTATTGCTAAGCTCAAGCTACCGAGAGGATTCGATAATAGTTTTGTTACTTACAAATCATTGTAAAAGGTGCGAAAAAACCACGATTGAGTGTTTTTGTTGCATCTATAATATGTGGTTATTACTCAGCCTAAACGGGATTATGAATAAAGATGCCGATGCCAACTCAAAATTAGTGGGTGTGAATGTGTTAGAATAGTAATGTATAGAAATTACTATGTAGTTTCACATTAGGCAGCACAATGATGTGATAGCGAACACTACGCATCAATATCGTGTTATGCATGTGTCATTATCAGCTGCGTTGAAATTCGCGATAGTATAGGGGTGTATAGATACAAATTGGCTAGGTTACGATATGCAATTCTCAGTCCACAGATTCAACGGCTTCCCTTAACTCTATTAAATTGTTCGCTATGCAAATACGCCTTTTGAGAGCCTCGAAAAATACGCATATTGAATCAGAGTTATTATCCCTTGTTTGCTAGTCAAGTTCGTTACAACTTTCATCCAGATCAAAGAGAAGCGGCTTCAATCAAATCGGGCAAACGTTCTTTTCGATACCCAGGCCCATAAGCTAGGCAATGTGACGCCTTCGTAGCTAGGAACCGTATAAATGTAGATTCCCAGAATCTCACAGTCCGTTTTGTAGAGGTTGGCTGAGTTGGAACTGCCGTCACCCTGTTTACTCCCTGTGGCACGGCGGGGAAGAACACATTTGCGTTAATCAGATTGGGTTTTCTCGTAGAATTTGTTTCCATATGTGCCTCGCGTTGGCTGTCCCGCTGCTCTAGGTCGATTTCGAGGACATCTTCAGTTATCCTCCGAAGTCCATTGTGTAGCAAATAAGCCTCGACGCCGCTCGCACTAAGCAGCGGCTGTTGCAGGCTAGAGCTACGCCGGTTTTGCATTTGAATGTCACTCAACGCATCGGAACCAACAGCAGGGCTCAGCGTGGGAAACCCTTCATTGTCTCGGGCATTCAAGGTGTGAAATCTCGTTATACCCAGTCGATAAGCTTCTCGTTGCCCCGGCCCCGAGAACCATCGAATGTTAAATAATAATTCATCTCTCGAGTATAACTTGAGCGCATAGCGAAATATATCTTCCGCCGCATCTGAGCACAACGGGTCGTTTACCTCCAGCAGAATATAGTAGACATAGTATAGGGTGGCCTGAACGATGAGGGTACTCATGGACTGTGCTACGGGATGCCCAACAACCTGGCCAAGAGTAGCCCTGTATGAAAACGGTAGATCCTTTGTCCAACCATTTCCCAGTATATTGATAGGAGACCCGGTAAGCTCAGGAAATGAAGATGGAGTTGAGTCAAATTGATCAAGAAGACCCCATAGGCTGCTCGAATTCTGTGAATTCCACTGCAAAGCTGAGACTTGCTCAGATGAGCTTGTGTCTTCGACGATTGCTGCTGGCTTAGCTGTCCTCTCATTACCAGGATTCCAGATCTGCTGTGGAGTTGGTTGGCGGATGTCACCCTGATTTACAGTGTCAGGAGAGTCCCACCTCGGGTCCGACGAACTCGCAGCTAAAGTGAGAAAGGTGTGGATGGATTCTTGGGGTCTCCCTGCCAACATAAGGTCTTTCTGCTTCTGATTTGACCGAATAACATCGTTCACAAGAGTGAGGAAGGTATTCCCCATCCGGTCAACTATATCTTCAAGCTGGGATATTCGCAGCTCACTTGCAACTTCAGTGGCTCGTTTGCGAGCTCTGAATATGCTTTGAGCCTGTCTGTTCTTTTCTCTTTGGATCTACGCTGTCAAGTAAGCTCGCACTGTTCGATTAAGTTGTCAAATCACCGAACAGCACTGACGAACCTTTGCGGGTGAATCGGCAACACTCCCTTCTTTCCGAGGGCGCCCCTTTCCCCTCTTCGAGACTCCTCGTGCGGACATGTTACGTCGAAGGGCAGTTGGATGATGGGGTACCACTGCCGATGACGGTCAAAACAGTCAAACATTCCGTTTTGAAGCTGAGAGACGGAGCAATCATCGAGGCGAAACTCTCTGACTAAGTTGTAGAATGCTCCGGACGTGAAGGATTGCTTACTTATCAGTTGCTTGTAAGCTGAAGGACTTTAGAGTTTAGATCGGCATATTTACGTATAGCGTCCGATCGATCGAGAAAGGTGGCCCACCAACCGAGATTGATAACTCTTCAACTGAGCCAATGGGAGCTTTTATCATCTGACTTATTCCAGTTTTGAAACTCGTGCTCCTTTAGGCTTTTGACGCTATTGGTTACCCAAGTTGTGTATCTCGTGTATTACAGATCCGAAGGTAGTTGATAAAGTAGCTTTTTCAGTTGTGTAGATGCTATTACAGCTATTACAAATATGGTGAAACTGTGAAAGTTTGGATGGCTGATTAAGTTGGATGAATAGTAAGGTTAGTGATAACCGGAATGTAGCTTACACGAGCAGGCTGACGGCGAAAGGATGTAATTTGACAATACTTTCCACACAGAAATAGACTCTACACAGACAGAAATGCCGACGATCCTTTTACAGAGCTAGATACAACTAAATATGATCAGCTATTCACAATTTACAAAGCCCATACAAGCCTCAGTAACAGCTGCATCGAATCTGTACAACTACGTTTGCCTCAGCCTTGAGTCCGTGCAGAAGATCCCACGCCTCTCGTCATTTATGGCGCCGCTTCGTCGGTTGGAGCGTTTGCAGTGAAGTTGGTCTCTTTATCCAACATTCATCCAATCTATGCTGTTGCGAGACGAGAAACAGATTTATAGAGTCGCTTCTCGACAGCTCCAAGGGAAACCGTGTCATCGACAATCGCAAAGGCCCTGATTTTGTCACTGCCGAGATCCAAAGATGGCGCGGATCAGATTTGCGCCTGCGGTGCCAAACGTCCAGAAGTGCCGGCACCGATGGATCAGCACGCCCAAGTAGGCTAGAATCATCAAGGCTTCAGGCAGCAGTGTTCGTAACACGTCCACGTATTCCGCCTCAAGGGTGACGATAAAGGCATCTACTCCATCGTAGAGCATGTTGATCCATCACAGTCGAATGGCTAATCGTGCTGATAATTAGCTAATGTGCATATTCGGTTGACATACACCTCGAAGCCACAAAGAAAAAAAAGCATTTTGACAGCTGAATTATTTATAGTCTCATCTATTCACAATTCACATCTCGAAAAGCGGACATGTTAGTAAATTCCCCGACTCAATTTGTCAACCCATCCTAGCCGTCAAACTAGCAAACACATCTAGCTCCAATCCCCTAAGCAGACTATTACCCACGGGGAGATATTAATAAGTTTTCCGTATCTCTAAATAAACAACACACCGAGATTTATAAGCCTTTTAAGGGAAACAAGCCTATCATCGTACGCTGTTTGCTGGCTTATATGCTTCGTGTGGACGCAGTATCCCAACTTGTCGCCGAAAATGAGCCACGTAATAAAGTTGACGCCCAATTTTTCTCTCCAGGTTTCCACAATCTGGTGTTTGACAGGTAGAATGCTTTGGAATCTTTTGCTGTAGCTAAGCAGGACGTGGTAATTCAGGCGTTGAAGTTTTTTTTTATAGATTATCTAGATTTCGAGTATATGATGAGACTCAAACCCGCGCCGTTGTACAGCAGAAGATAATCCCCAAGGACTACCAGTTGTCCCAAGACCGTCCAAATAAGAAAAAATAAATAGAAAAGACATCTCCTTTATCACGTCACTCACGATAATCCAGGCCAATGGATCCGCCCAAGCAAGCGGTCCCCGTCATATCAGATGGCAACACAACCGACGACACGGAAAACCAGAGATCACCTGAAAATGAAAAGATAGTCGACACTTCACCCCCCTTGAACCAATCCATCTCGTCCTGGAAATGGTATTCCATTTGCGTGGGATTATACCTCACTGCCGTTCTATATGGTATGGCCTTCACAAACAAAAAGATATTGCCATTATTCTCAGTAAACTAACAAAATACTCACAGGCCTAGACACCTCCATAGCAGCAGACGTCCAAGGCCCCGTCCTGGAATCTCTAGGAGAAATCGAGAAGCTGTCCTGGGTCGGCATCGGTTTTCCTATGGGCTCTGTAGCCACCATCCTGTTGCTCGGCTCCCTCTATGGTTCCTTTGAAATCAAATGGCTCTATCTCGCGAGCATCATCCTGTTTGAAGTCGGAAGCGCGGTATGCGGAGCTGCGCCGTCAATGAACGCCATGATTGTCGGTAGAGTCGTGGCGGGAGTTGGAGGAGCCGGAATGTATCTTGGGTGAGACTTGAACAAAACTATGATACAGAATCTCAAGAGTTCTCATGCTGACAAGATTGTATCATCCAGCTGCCTCCACTACATAGCCGTCTTCACCAGCCTCAAAGAACGTGCCCTCTACAACGCCCTCGTCGGCCTCTGCTGGGGAACAGGCTGCATCCTCGGCCCCGTCGTCGGCGGCGCATTCGCCAGCAGCAGTGCAACCTGGCGATGGTCCTTCTACATCAACCTCGTCCTGGCCGCCGTCACTGCACCAGTCTACATTCTCTGGTTCCCTCGCCACAACCCTCAGCCTGCAATCCCTGCAAGGGAGAAGCTCGCGGCCGTTGACTGGGTTGGAGCCGTGTTGAACGCAGCTACTTTTACGCTCTTCATGGTTGTTCTGGCGTATGCTGGGACCGCCTGGGGTTGGAGTTCTGGGGGTTCAATCGGTCTTTGGGTTGCCTTTGGCGTTTCTCTCGTCAGTTACGCCGTCCAGCAGGCGTTTTGCATCTTCACGACCGAGCAGAACCGGTTGTTTCCCGTTCAGTTCCTCAAACGACGAACAATGCTTCTCCTCTACTTCACAACTGCGAGTGCCTCTGCAAGTCTCTTCGTGACGGTCTACTACGTACCCCTGTTCTTTCAATTCACAAAGAACGATTCGGCAATCAAGGCCGCCGTGCGCTTGCTGCCCTTTATTACTCTCAACGTCAGCTTCACCATGGTCTCAGGCGCCTTGCTGCCGGTATTTGGCTATTACATGCCATGGTACCTACCCTCAGGAGCCCTCATGCTAATCGGCGGCGCGCTCATGTTTGTCGTGAAACCCAACACAAGCGTCGGTGCGATATACGGATACGAGATTCTCATTGCAGTTGGTTCTGGTCTCGCAGCGCAGCTTGCCTATGCAATTGCCCCCGCAAAGGCAAAGGCGCACGAAACTTCCGCCGCCATTGGATTCATCAATGTAGCCCAGCTGGGCTCCATCGCCATTGCACTGGCAATCTCAGGTTCCATCTATCAAAACCTTGGACTTCGATTTCTTCGGGACGCCTTGCGAGAGTTTGACTACAGCAAGGCGGACCTAAAGTCGGCACTTGCTGGCGCCAAGTCTGTTATATTGACGCACAGCGATGCACATGTCAGGGAGTTGGCTATTGGTGCGATTGTAAAAACCATCAGTTCGCTCTATGGCCTTGTCATTGCTGCGGCGGCTTTGACTCTTGTCAGTGCCGTGTTGATGAGACGCGAGAAGCTGCAGTTGGAGGTTGCAGCAGGCTAGTTTAACCTTGCTGCTATTACATATATTGGTTTTACAAGGAAATTGGTTTAGATAACAGCTTCACGTATAGATGACATAAATTGAGACGTTTAGATTATAGTTGTCATGTTTTGCCTTGACAAGACATAGCTGGAGCTATCTGCTCACTTCCCTCCAGAGTATAAAAATGTTCTTCCTACACTGCACATATATGAAACGAGAAAAAGAAAAACAACAGAAATCAGATCACCATGCAAATGTGCTCACAACAAGAAAGAGCGGCTTATCTCCCAATAGCAGAGAGTGTCTCAACATTTCCATTTCATATTCTCATAAACAAAAAGAAAAAGAGAAAAAGAGAAAAGAGAAAAAACATTATTCGTTTGCTTATTTTCTTCAAGAGTCAACTCCTGGATCAATTCCTTAAACATGTCGCTTCGCTCTTCTCTGATGAATCAATTACTTGTCGAGTAGTCTCATATCCAACTCCTCCTCTCCTTTCCACACACTGTTTGTCCTCTCGTTCTCTGCTTTGTGGTATCATCTTAAACAGCCTCCTCTTCTTGCCATCATTGTCAATTAATCTCCATTTAAGAACTTCCTATAGCCAACTCTTCGCGGCCAGACATGGAATCGACAGTCAGACTCGACCTGCCATCGCCCTTGGTTCCATCGATACGTTTGATGATACCTCCCGCCCGTGTATATTTGATATCCTTGCCTCGAATGTCCTGTGACCCCGAGAAGGTAGTCATAGAAAACTTTCCTTCCCACGAAGCGGGATAAATGAGTTTAAAGTCTCCACTGACGGAAGCATGATGAGACTTGAGGTCGGTTAGTCCATGCGGTTCCTCATCACCTCCACCGTTGGCGGCAGCGGCAGCCATGCTCGGCTTAACATCCATGTACGGTGGCGGAGGAAGCTTGGTTAGCCGCTCGTCAGGGTGAATGATGATCCAAGGCTCGTCGTTCTTCGGTTCATCATCGTCGCGGGCAGGGGGCTCCAGTGGATCAGAGTGGCCGCCAATGCTAGCGGCAGAGTGCTTCCACAGCGGCTCAAAGACTGTCAATTGAGTTTGTCCACTCTTTGTGTCGGTCGAAATGGAGGGTGGTGAAGAGCTAGAGCCAAAGATTGGTTGTAGCCTGATCTTTTGGTCGCCAGACACCGTCTCGAATTTTGCCGTTGAGGTAAAAGCCAAGTCGGCTTTAATCTCACCAGAGGCGGACGACACGCTGACGGCGTAATCTCGCGGTGGGAACCTTTCCTCGCGTTTTTTATCACTGTCGTAGCCCAGGGGCTCGGTCAACTTGATATGTCCGGAAACAGAGTCGATGTTGAGCACGGCCTGTTCAGGCTTCTTATCAGACGAGGGCTTCGGGGTGATGTCAGTCTTGATATCGCCGGAGACCGTGTGAACCTTGAGAAGGTCGTATAGGGGGAACCAGCCTGTAACATCGCCACTGACAGTCTCGACGATGATACTTCGTGAGGCGAGAGTGTACGGCGCTACATCCCCCGACACACGACCCGTAGTAACATCTCCTGCGACGGTTTTGATCTGAGCATCAGTGGCAGAGCTCAGAACGAGACCATCTCTAACAGCGACATCCAGGTGAATAGCATCAACGAGGATCGATTCGAGTGCTGCTTCACGGGGAATGGACACGGTAATTCGAACTTGGATACACGGCTGCCAGGAGCTGGGACTACTCCAGGTGACCCAGCGGGGAATAATGACTTCAAATCGTTGGTCCCGCTTGTTGAACTCAACATCGACGTGAAGGCCCTGATAGTTGGTCGTGATTTCAAGCTGAATGTCGCCAGTAGAAGAGGGGTCGACAGGCTGCAAGATGACTTCGCCGTATACATTTGGTGTGACTCCTCGGTGGTTTCCATTGTCCTTCTCAAGCGTCTGAACAATGCTGAGCTTCTTGTTGTTGCCAAAGCTGATGACCTCGTTTATTTTCGCCGACTTGTGCGGCTCGCCCAAGCAGTTTCTGCTGTTTCTAGGGGGCCACGACATTGGGGGAGGGTTGTTGGTTGGAGGGGCTTTTACAGGCGACTCGTCAATGATGCCAGGCTTCTAAATTGTCTTGTTAGGTGGTCACAGTAACACGAGGTTTGTAGCACTTTTGCATGAATTCACTACTCCTTTGAAGAAAGAAATGACACGAGCTGAGCTCTACTCACCTTGGGGCTACTAATGTTAATGGTGCTGCCGAAGAGGGCAACTATAATAGAAATGATGACGAGGATACCAAGGATGGTCCGAATCCTCTTCCTCGTAGTAGAAGAGTTGGTCGAGTTCCTAATCCTTCGCCACAGTGGCTCTCGAGCTCCGTTTGATGCTCCGCCCATAGACTCGGGCTGACGTGGGAGTAAGGTCTGGTTCTCCTCAGGCACACCCATGGCTTCGATATCGGCTTGTGGGGGAGCAAAGGTCTGATAACCGGAGGACAGCGGCGAGGAAGCGGAAGGGGAGTATGCGGGAGGTGCGTCAGACGGCCGACGAACCGTATACTGTCTGGGTGTCTGGCTTGCAGGACTTGTAGGCTGAAAGGACGATATCTCTTCGTCAATGCTACGTCTGTGATGATGGCCAGAAGAGGAGGGGGATGACGACGACGCTGAAGCCGGCGTCGACTGATAATGGGTATCAAGCCGGGGGTACGGCACAACTGGGGAGGATTGGGAAGGATGGGAAGGGCTGTAGAAGCCAGCTTGGCCCTGAGCAAACGGCACGGTCTGGTGATGAGGCTGGCTATCAGTCAAAGGCGTCGACCGGCCAGCAGAGGCACTATTTATCAGCCTCTCCTCCTCAGCCTCTTTCGCCTTTGCAGCAGCTCGATCCTCGTTCAGAGTCGGGTCCTCCACCATGACATTGGGCACAAAAGGCACGTTTGCTGATTGGCGCTGCTGCCGAACGGGAGGGGACGGCGATGACGTTGCGGCCTCTTCTAGACCGGACGACGACGCGTGGAAGTAGCCGTCAGCGGGCGACAGCGCATCCGCATCCGCATCGTTCTGGTCGTCATTCCAGGGATTATCATCGCCCGAGTAAAGGTTATCGGAGTACGGGGCCGGCATGTCGTCAGACCCGTCAGGAACCGAGCAGAAGATGCAGCCAGCGGGAGCAAAGTTTGTCTCGGGGAGCTGACGAACGCCTGCCGATGTCTAGCCTTTAGAAGCCTTTAGATGAGGCGACAGATGCAGAGTGGGTTGCACCAACAAGCCGCCGGCAGTGGAGTTGCAGCCCTTTTTTGCTTTTGGCAATGGGAAATTGCGATTGAATACTAGACAAGACGCGCGTTATGAGCTCGGCAAGCTGCTCGAATCCTCTGCTAAAGGCCTCTATTTAGCAGAAGCGAATAGCCAGATGGGGAAAAGCAAGAGGAAGAGAAGGGAAGAGAGGGAGAGAGGAAGCGAAGGTGGTGTTGAAGAGCCCGGATAAGCTCCTCAGTACTCGTCAATATGTACGTACACTCACTCAATCGCTGATAGCAATCGGTTCACCAAGCACATGGCCTGTAAGCGCGCTCAACTTTACCCCGTCGCTACCTTGCTACTACTCGTGTGGGCAGCAGGTTCTTGCGTCCTCTCAAGGTACTATCCATGTCCAAATGCCTTCTTTCCAGGCTCTCTTTCTCCTCTCCGCCTCTCCACACCTCCATCTGCTCCTTCCGATCCGCTAATCCATTGACTCTTTAGGACCCGCTGAGGTTGCGATAAAAGAAGAGCCGCTACTTGTATTACTCACACAACCAAACTACCAACCTCCCTCTAAACCCATGACTTGAACAGTCATCTTGGCAACTCAATTGAAGAGGAAATCCTCCTCTGGATTCAGGATCAAACAGAGAACAGCAAGGATAACCTCACACAGAAAAAAAAAGAAAAATTATTCACAAAATATTCCAACTTGCAAAAGGCGCACGCCATGCCAACAATCCCGCTAATGCCATTTGCAAAAGTCCCCCCAACCCGTCCACCACCTAACCCCAAGCTAACTCCAAATCAAGCAAGAAAGGAACAAAGCCAACCCCCAATCAGCAGCAGCCTCCAGCGATTAGTTCCGGCGCTGGAGCTCTTTTGCTTTCCTTTCTCCTCTTACCATTACGAGTAATACGGCACCATACTTGTAAGCTCTCTCGCTACGGGCCGGGGGCCACGCACGTGCTGCGATTCGTTTTTTATCTCCATACTTGCTTTTGCTTGTTTTTGCCTTTATGCAAGTTTGCTTGCTACTGTACCCCGTCCGATAAAATCTCCAACTCCCACGAGGCTGCGTAAGCGAGCAACGTAACCCGGAGACAAAGCGCGCTCGTCATTCGGGGCATCTCTGATGAATCAATGACAACTCCCAACGCCCATCACCTTTTCATTCCCGCCACTTCCTCCTCCTCCTCCATGTCACCCTTCCACACAACTTTTAGCTTCCTAATTGCTAATCGCCATCCATCCCCCTGCTGCCTGGTCATGGCGCCGGCCAGCTGAGCAAAAAAAGGCCTGGGGCAAATCAAGCAATAAAGACGCTCGGCCAAGACGCCGGCTCCAGAAATTGCCCCGGCCCTTGCCCACCGGTCACGGAGCTCCTCGTCTCCACTTTTCCGGGTACCGATCCCGACGTAAGACTTCACATATTGGCAACCTCTCCTCTCTTTTCACGGCTCCTAATTCTGTTCAATGCAATGTTTCATTGAGAACCAAGTCTCTTACAGAATCTATAACATGGTAGCTAGATTTCGTACAATTCCTCCTATGCCTTTGCGTTCCTTCGTGAAGCTTCTCGTGTGGAAAGGGTCGGTTTACAACCAACTCTCTCTTCTATCCTTCGTTTCTAAATGCCTTCCTTCCCCTCTCCCGCCTCAGACTTCAAATAATATGGAATAGTGGTTTCTTGTTTGCAACTCACCACATCCAAACACTCAAATCAAGCACATGGCTGCCGATCAAAAGCCGGCCCTCGACCCTTCCATAACCACTCGCCAGCAAATCCTGGCCTCATCTCGAGCTAAACAGACACCGAATAAAAGGCCGTCCAAATGCGAATAAAGCTCGCTACCAACCAATATGTCCGACAAATGAGATTGACAATGCTAATGCAATAAATCGATGCGCGTATGGTATCATCGTATCCTTTCTAAACTTGTTCGTTGAGCCAATGATTGATGAAAACATAAATTCAATCAGTGCAATGCGAGAATGCGTTTTGCGTTTTCGTACACCACCCACGTTATGCTCAACGCAGGGGCAACTTTGAGCAGATTTGGCGTCAGGCCCTTGTAGAGACCTCGGACTCCTTCGTGCTGGATCGTCTTCTGTGTAACGTCCCAGATTCCCGTGTAGGTTTGAGGGTGCATCACGGTGCCTTGTGTTTGCAATCGTGTCCGAACCACGTTCAACGGGTAGACGACCGACGCTCCAAAGGCTCCGGATGTTGCGCCGATGATGCCCGTGGCGATGTTGCCAGGCTCGGCGTCGTCTTCGTGGCAGCCGGCATATTTTGCGTAACGGATGCGGTAAGTATTCTTGAGGAATTCAAACATGCCCATATCGATGGCACTATATGGGAACATGCCAATCAATCCCATGGTGACACCTCGGTAGCAGGCTCGCAGACCGCCATCGGCATACATTTTCATGGCCGTCTGGCGAACGAGGGCGCTCCCCTTAAGACCGCCCTGGACCGTCTCGCACTGAAGTCGAAATTTGAGGGTATCAAGGGGATAGACGCAGAATCTGTATTTTCACAGGCCATCAGAAAAATGAAAAAGGAGAAGGGAGAATTAAAAGCAATCATATCAGTCACCACTTACTGGGCAACCATTCCGGCCAGACCACCAGCAACAAATTTTGAGTACGAATTAATGTTCTTGGCATCCCCGTGGCCCTCGAAATTAGCCAAGGCACGCTTGGTCGCTTCGTACGATCCGAACTTGATGGCCGTCTCTGGCATGATTTTCACAACATTCAACCCGTTGCCTTTTCCAGGTAAATGTCAACGTCAGCTCAGATAATATCAAAAAAGAGATGCCGGCATTGGGACCAGAAGGATATATAAGCTTACCAGCAAAAAAGCTGCGCAACCCGCCCGATCGATACAAGTCCTTCACAGCATCGCTAAAGGGCCTCGCCGCATTTCTAAGCGCATCAACGATACGGCCTTGCTTCAGCGCTGTCACCGCCGTCTCGGCACCGCTGTTGGTGTTGACGAGCAAGTAGACCTTCAATCGGTCGAGAGGGGCCGTGGCCGTCCGCGACACTCCACCGGCGATGGCACCCGCAAGGAAGTAACCTGGATGGGGAGCAAAGTCTGTCAGTCTAAACTTCTTCTTGGTCGGTGCAGCTCCGGTAGAGGACTCTTCACGGTGCTCGATTGAGGTGCCATCGCCGTCGATCTGTGGAGTAGCACCTGCCCCTGATGGGCCTTGCTCGACTTCTGAAATCCCGATAGCAGACGCATGCGCCGTCGCGTCCACAAAACTTCCTCTTGCATGTTGTAACGGCACTTGGACCTCCGGCTCGACTGTCCCAGCAGCTTGCGCAGGAGATGGCGGAGGAGGTGATGGAAGCTCTGGGGGCGCCCTCGGATAGGAGGGAAAGGCAACTCGTAGGAGAGAGCCAAAGAGAATATTAAGAAAAGAGCTAGAGCCGGCCCTACCTAAGCCTTCCAGTGTTTCCCCACTCACAAGGGAGTCTCCCTCCGGCGTGACATTAACCACCGAGTAATAAAAGGACAACACGGCCTGCAAATGGGACGCATCCTGGTTCCCAGGCATGAAAAGCAAGAAGTTCCTGACGTTTGTTCGGTCAGCTGGTGAACGGTTTCCATGTCACAACCCATTCGGAGCATTTCTCCGTGAGGCATATAATCATCATCAGGGCAAGCCAGGGGCGCATGTTTGGCGGTTTCAGGGGAAATCGGTCTTGTGGTGTTGAGCGTGCTCATTTGTCCAACTCAAGACCGCGGCACATGACCCCTTGGGGGTGCGCGCCTGACAGCGATCCGCCCCGGATCGATCAACCAGCCCCCAATTCTATGCCCATAGCAAATCAAGGGGATATTTCTTTCGCTTTTGTCTCACTTACCGCCATTCGTCAAAACTGACGTATCCGTCGTTGTTCTCGTCCATGTCGCTGAAGAAGTCGTGCAGCCGGCGGTTTGATACAGTCAACCCCGCAGCCTTGAACGCCGCCTGGAGCTCTGTCTTATCCAGCTTGCCGTTGCCGTCGCGATCGATGGATCTGAACAAGTCGTAGAGTTGGCTCTCCGCCTTTTGCACAAAAACTCGAAACTCTGCGAAACCAAGCAAAAAAAGTCCCGTTAGTAGCCGTAGCTTGTGTTTGTAGCGCCTGCAGCGGCAGCGGCTTTGCGTTGAGCACAACAGCACAACAAGCCCACGCCTTGCGCCAGAACAATAGACAACGCACCTTCATATTGAATCTTTCCATCGCCGTTGGTGTCAACCTCCTTCATGATCCTCTTCAACATGGCATCCGCATTCTTGAGCGCTGTTCGCAAGAGGTAAAAAAAAAACCGTCAACACCTAGACAGAAAATGCGGGGCGGGATGCGCAAACGCTGCGAAGCAAAGAGAAACAAAGAAAAGAGGGAAAATCCTCACGATGGTCTATCTTCCGAAAGCCCTTCTGCAGGCCCTTCAGGTCCAACTCTCCATTAGCACAGGGCCCCAGCTGTGCCCAGAGAGCTTCAACACGATCATGGTTTGGGTTCTGGTTCTTGTTTTGCGGCTCACGAAGCCCCTTCTCCACCTCGGTAGCTGGCCTGGCTGTCATGGCTGTGGCATGTCTCGAAGGCGAAGGCGACGGTTCGAGGCGGCAATTGCGATGCCCGCGGTGGGTTCAGGCGGGCGCGTCGTCTTGTCTTTTCGTTTGGGTGCTATCTCAAACTCATCGTAGAGATCTGGAAGCTTGCGGTCTGGCAGGCGATGGCCAATTGGGAGCGATTGCGGGCCTTTGACAGCTACTGACGTCGTAGCTCGGGAGCAGCAGGAATCGAGGCCGCGGATCTTGGGGAGAATTGCTTGCGATATGGGGAGGGGACTGCCACTACGTAATAATTTCTAGGCGCTGCAAGGCCGCTGCTAGGGGGGGAAGCACAGCGCTGTGCAATTAGGGGGCCCGATAAGGCTCGAGATCGCTTATCGCCCCGCAGCCTTGTTGTGACCCCAAGATTAACTTGCGGTTGGTCACGATCTCACCCATACAGGATTACGGGATTACTATTGCGGCACACACACATTGAACTTACAATCATCATTTGGAATATTCGTTTTCTGTATATTCTGTACCCATCAGTGCTTCCCATTGCCCTTTCAGACGGAGAGGTGCCTTCGCGGCCCCGTCTCCGCCGCCATCATGTCCGCCAACTACTGGGAGTCGACACAGCGGCGGCATTGGCTCTTCACCAAGGACGAGCTCGCCTCGATGCGCCAGAAGCTAGAGGAAGAAAACAACGAGCTCGTCCGCATGTTCCCTCTCCCACAGCCGCGGCACATGGCCATCTACTTCAATCAACGTGAGTCGTTGCGCGTCGCAGAATCGGTGTCGTGTGTTCCGCTCAACTAATCCGCCCGTCTGTCTATCCAGAGCTGCTGAGATTGGGGAAGCGTCTCACCATCCGCCAGCAGGCCATGGCCACGGCGCAGGTCTACCTGAAGCGCTTCTACACGCGAGTCGAAATCCGTCGAACGAACCCGTATCTCGTCATTACTACTGCGATATACCTGGCCTGCAAGATGGAGGAGGCGCCGCAGCACATCCGCCTGATTGTGACCGAGGCCAGACAACTCTGGCAGGACTTCATCGGGCTGGACACGTCCAAGATTGGAGAGTGCGAATTTTATCTTATCAGCGAGATGAGCTCCCAGCTCATTGTACATCAACCCTACCGAAGTCTACTGGCCTTGCGCGGCGAGCTATCCCTGGTCGATGAAGACGTGCAGCTTGCCAAGTCGATCATCAACGATCACTACATGACGGACCTACCATTTCTCTGCTCACCACACATTGTCGCACTGGTAGCAATCCTCTTAGCCCTCGTTCTGCGTCCAAACTCCACAGTTCCAGGACAGAGCGCCTCGGGATCTGCCGCAGCCGCCGGTCTGGCAGCCGCACAAGCCGCTCTCAGCCAAGCACACACCGCTCGATCAGGCCAGGGCGGGATTCTCTCCGAAATCCCTTCGACACCGGAAGTTAAGGAGAGAGTTCAAGAAGCTAGGATTACCCGTGTCCAGCATTTCGCGGCGTGGTTGGCAGAGAGCGACGTTGATATTGCTGCCATGGTGGACGCAACCCAGGAGATAATATCCTTCTATGAGTGCTATGAACAGTACAATGATAAGCTTACGAGGGAACAAATCAACCGGTTCGTCAAGGCGCGAAATCTCGACAAGTAGGCACGTCGTAAGGCCCGACCGAAGAGCCAACCGAAGAGCCAACTGAAGAGCCAACTGAAGAGCCAACCGAGGAACCGACGGAAGAACATACTAACTGAGAATCCGAATGCAAATACCCTAAGATAGGGATGGATTCTGACTCTGGCGCTTATTCTCGAACAATCTGACTGGCTGTCCTTGGCCAATAACAGGAACCGTCAATAGAATAGCCGCCGTTAAGCCCCCGTTCCGGAAGCGTTTGTGATCGCCAAGCACGTTTTACCATACACATGATATTATTTGGAAATGAGGGACGAAAGCATTGGGTACATGGCGTTTTGGAAGGGTGTCTTTTTGGAATGCTTGAAACAATTTTCTTTGTCTGAATTTCCCAAAATAGCGTTTCTATTTCTATACTCGTATTTCTTTGTTTTGGAGTACACGGGACCCAGTCATGGCATGGTTTTGGTGGGGGGATATTCTCGAGGAAATCGAGGCATCAAGACCTTATATATATATACTCATACGCATATAAATAGAACAGCGCCGGTCTTCTAATCTTCTTCTTCTTCTTATCAAAATCTGATTTATATGTGTCATAATCTTCTTCTTCGAGCTCTAATTTCTATGTCTAATCTTTTTAGATCGAGTTCCGCTACCGCTGCTGTTACTCTTGGATGACTTGCTATTACCATGTCGACTGCTCTTCCACGACGACATGGCAACATCAGCTACTTCTTTGCCCTTTGAAATGGCAATTTCGTGGCCCCCAGAAATCACACAAACCTCTACGCCCTCTTCTCCCAAAACGGCCTTGGTATCCTCAATCCACTCGTCCTTGATAATCAACGTATCTTTATCCCCCAGAATGACGCACACTCTCTGCAGCCCCTGACCAAGCTCCCGATTAGCAGCCAGCTTCTCGCCCAAGATAGCCCACATCTTATCATGCTGCCCATAGATGGGCGCATACCGAATCGTGCTCATGTACGAGTCGACAAAGGCCGGGTTGGCATCCAGCTGCCAGCCCACGACGTCACCAACTCTGACAGAACTGTTCCTCCCGACAGCCATAGTCACATCGTCAAAGTTGACCTCTGCTGCTTCATCTCCATCGGGAACGTCTGCGCTCTGCCCGTGCTGCGGCGCTATGCGTGCCCGCACCCAGCTCCGGAGCAGCCACTCGGGCAGCACGCCGTGGGAGTACAGGAGGCGGCTCTTCCAGCTGAGGTGGGACTCGCGCACGAGGCCTCCTGGGCAGACTACGGTGAGGGAGCGCAGCATGTGCGAGTGATACGCCGCAAAGGCCGCCGCCAGAGCACCCCCCAGCGAGTAGCCCAGGAGGTGGAAGGAAGAGGCACCAGTCCAGGATAGAGACGAAGATGCTAAGACGAGAAGAATCTGAGTGGTATAGAGACACTCATCGTACGGCGCATTAGAAGGGCCATCGGAGTAGCCTCTCCCAAACAAGTCTGCATGCGAACGCCGTGTAAGTAGCAGCCTCGTCATCTCACACCTCTCATGAAGATACAGGTTTATATACGCAAATATACAACAAAATACAGACAGAAATTGACTTACCAAAGACCATGACCCTGTACCCCTTCCGCACAAGCTCCCAGGCAATCCCGCCCATGGCAATGCACGGCGTCCCGATGCCATGCACCAGAAGCACCTTTTCGCCCTCCTCAGGCCCCCACTCAAACACCCTGACGGTTCCATATACCGTCTGGACGTCCTTGCCGCCCGGGAACAGCTCCGGAGGGTACGGCGCCGCCTTCTCGGGGTCTTCCGTATCGGTCCCCGAACGGTCCTTGACGCGCACAATGTCCGTCTTTGGCGACTTTGTCCGAGGCGACAGCGATGGCCTGATGAGCATGTAGAGTGACAGACATGCCGCCGCCGCCAGGACAGCAGAGCCCCTCCTTGTGAGCTGGTCCGAGCGGAGCCGGAGTCCGTACGGAACCATGATTTTTGCGATTTTCAATTCTCGGAGTGCGAATCGCACAAACGGGCTGACGGAGGGGGGGAATCTCTGACTGCGCCTGGCAGCGCAAACTGTATGAGCAAAAGCGCCGAAGAGGGACGATATCGGTCAACAACTGGCCGGAGGTTGGATTTGTCGGTTGGGATAATCCGCCTCCGAGGGTCACCCCGCCAAGTTGCCGAGGATACAAGCGTTTCCTTCATACGAGGACATGGCAACAGCTTCTAAGCCGAGGGCAAGGCATATTGGGATTGAGTCGTCTACCGCGGCTTCAACCTTGTGGCAGCTATCACCAGGTCTAGGCAGTTGCAATAGTTGTGGCGAGTTGGCATTTGCCTCTACGGAGCATCATGGGGTTGTTGTGGTGCTGCCAGTTGCTTCAGACCACGTTGCGGCTCTCCAGACAGCTTCAGCAACTATTCACCAAAAATAACTCGAAGCCACTTCAGGGGCTGTTTGTTCATGACTCCAGTTTCACCCTCGTAAAACCAACTCAGCCTCAGTCGGCCGAAAAGACTAGGCAATGCGCTATGATGAAGCCATCGGTCGAACCACCTAACGGCAGGCCGTTGTTGAGTCTTCTGCAACAACAAAGCACGTCCTCTCCTGCGCTCTACGTCATCCCACGAACCCCCTGCGTGCTTCCATGTAAGGGCAGAGAAGGAAAAGAAGGGGAATCCGAGAAAAAGCCTGAATTAATTAGCATCTCCGGGCCTGAAAGTGGAGAGATGGATAAGATCGGAGACGTGGGATACAAGTTCCAGAACTGTCTGGCTGCAGCTCGGGAGTCTGCATATGCTATTGGCACCGCAGCACCTTATCGGTCGGCATGTCCGTGTGGCCGCCCAAACGAGCAGCTCACAAAGAATGCGCTGCTTGTTCTCTCAACAAGCCGGAAGACTCGCAGTAGGGGAGGGCGGAAGACCCGGCGCCACGAAGCCACTTCTGGGGCCACGATGGCTTCGCACCGTGTGGCTGGGCTGAAAGAGTGGAAGAGTGGCTGCGTTACCGTCCGCTCCGCCCAGTGGTGGCCGAGCAACCCTGATAGCCAGCATCAACTCCAGCACCAGCTCCAGGAGGCATGTACCTGACCTCCAGACGCTGGCCAAACCCAAAGTACCTCTCTTCCAGACCACAAGTCACCTCCGGAGAGCGTCAAAGGCTCGTCTCTCCACATGCGGGCGACGACTCCACAAAGCCATGTCTTGCTTCTCCACCTCACAGACTCGGGACAGCCAACAGGAATCAGGCCTCGGTATCCATGGACAAGGGCCTGGCCAATGAGAACAGGTAATCACATTGATGGCCTGCCGCCACACCGCTCTTTGATGGGGTTCGTCCAGGGTATCGCCAGGGCACAGCTAGGGTAGAGACCGGGGGGGCCTGAAGATGCTGCTTTGGGTACTTGGTGAGTACTCCAAGTCTGGCCGGTTGGCGAACAGATATTCCATGTACTACTTCGTAGGACTTGCAGACCCCGCGGAGTGCAGGCAGACTGACGCTCTCCGGGATCGAACCCTTGCAGAAGGCCAAAAGAAACCGACAGAGAAGAGCAAAGGAACGGGGCGTTCTTCATCCTTTACGGAGTGCATCCGGAAAAGAGCCAATAAGCTGACGATCGATCGTACAGTACGAGGACTACTCGCTGTTAGGTACAGGCACAAGGTACAGGCACAACCCCAAAGCCGCTCAACATCAATATCAAAGCGCAGTGGCCCGAGTACGGAATCCGAAGTTCAAGTATGGGGTGCAGATGCCGACAGTCCAACGGACCTGGAGAGCCCAAAGGTGCCGGGCGCAAGCAGCAGCCGCAAGATGGAGCGGCGAATCGAGCCGGACACAGCGGGCGATCTGGGGTTCTCGAGATGACCATCGAAATGGTTTGCTGCTTGTACTGTAACTACACGTCCGTGCAGACCTGAGCCTGGGGGACCGTATCCGGCAATGCTCCGAGACATGCTGTGCGCTTTGCGTAGTCTGTCTGCAGGGAGATGAGATGAGGGATGCCAGCATCGAAAAGAGTTGAGCGGCGAGCCTGAGCGTGAGCGCGAGCGCGAGCAACCAGCTTGTAGCTTGTGCCGGCACCAGTGCGCTTCCGTGCCACACATTATGGCTGTTACTCGAACCAGGAGCCAGACCACCCATCCATCTCTTTTCTTCATCCCAGGGTCACGTCGGAGCCGACCCGGCGTTTAACTGCTGTACTGGCAACACTAGGAGTGGCCGTCTTGTACAAACGTCGGCGCTTGTGGCTTGAATGACGCTTCCTTTAGCGCTCTCAACATGGCAGTGTTCTATTCGAAGTCTCAACCGGTGTAGTACAGTAATAGCTTGCTTCTGCAACGAGACGCAACGCTACCGGCTCAACCGTGAGAATCGTGCAGTACGCCGCATAGTACTAGCTTTTAATAGGTCCTACGGCAAGGAGGACTGCAGATGGGCATCATGACCAGCGGCTATGGCGCTACTGCGAGTTGTTACTGAAGCAGACCACCGACAGGCGATAGGGTAACAGTGATGACGGCATCCCCTTGGAGGCATGGTCAAACACATGGCATGATGTGGCAGCAAGACTTCAAGAATAGCTCTCGGACACTGCGAATGCTACTGCTACACGCACGGCTCCAACCGCCAGCGGCCACTTAGATCCCCTCCATCTGGAGTATGTAGATCAGATTGGCCAGAACCAAGCCTCGCTGCATTGGAGTCGAACCAAGCCAGCCATGGGGAGGCGAAGCAGCTCTCTGCAGATCGATGCCGCGGTGTAACAGGTCGAAGCCCGGCTCGATCCAATGCAGCTGTGAAACCTGAAATTAGATTCTTCTTGGGGGGCAGCCATGAGCCGATCGTTCTTGGAAAGTTGCCTCCCAATTTCTATCTGCGTGTAAGTGCGGGCGGATTTGCATTCATGATCGGTATCCATATCCATCACCATATCCAAACGGAGTACTTTCCGTCGGAATCCGGTTGATCTGTATAAGGCATGACTGCTAGACAACGTCGGAAAGCAAGCTTTGGAAGAGCAATCCCTTGGTGGGATCTGCAACGCCGGGAAAGGATTCCCATCATCAGATTGGATTCAATGCTGTGCCGCCAGTGAGCAGCAACCCGGGCTGGCTGCCGACAGTGGCGTTGGTTCGACCTGTCATTTGATAGAGCAAAAAACCTTGCTGCTGCTCGTGGCGCTTGTGTCTGCATCCTTTTTAGCATCGTCATTCCACCTCGACCACCCAACCACCACGCCACAGTGCGGATCGAGACGTGCGAGAACCCAGCACCCAGCTTACTAGAGCCGCCACCTTTCCCCCCAGAGTGGATTAGTGGTGAGAGGTTTTGGGTCTGCAAGTGTGAGTGGATTTGATGGCTTGCTCGCAGTCACACAACATGGGCGTGAAATGACCTGAAGGCTTCTCTAGAGTTTGGAGCCGGTGGGCGGCCGGGCCGTTGGAAGTGTCCTCCTTATCGTCCACATCTGGCACAAAAGAGCTCATGGCTTCGTACCTGTATCCGCGAGATGGTACCTGTGATGATCCCTGAGGGGAAAGTCAATCGACCAATGTGGCGAATATGGATTCCATGGCACAGGCAGACACAGATTACGATCAGAGTGCCTTGGAGTGATGTTTAACTGCCCGTACCATTGTGCATCGGCGGGTCAATAAACAGACCCAAGGGGGTCCAATGCTCCTCTTCTCCCTGCCAGGGGCTGCCTGGGTTTCACTAGCCCTGAAGGTAGCTGGCGCAGGTACCAAGTATGGAGGCAGATGACAAGGCGAGAAACGGAATGCGTTTCTCAGTCGGTCCCCTAGCGATGCGGATTTTGGGGTGTGCAATTTCAGAGTGTCGAAACAGGCCAGAAATGCGACACACATCATGGCGATTCCGTCCTTGGTGCCATGTCCAAGGACGAACCATGGTGGTATCGAGCGGTTCTGACACTGTCTCTCCCGCAAGTGTCTCGGCACACGCATGCGCTTGTGCGGCAAAAACATCGAATTGCAAGTCAATAAACCACACGCGGCGAAAACAAAGACAAAAATAAACATGAAATCAAGGTAAAGAAGGGCATGACTGACTGACACTGGAGCCAGCATGTCGGTAGCAGCCGTCCATGCAGATGCGGGCCAGCAAGGCCCGAGATTGAAACCTAACCAAAGTCGAACCTTGCCGTGCCGGACATGCTCATATGCGGTTGCTCATCGAAGTTGGAGTGATGGATCTTGGTCTCTTGTATACGCTTTGATTGCTTCGTAATTGCAAGTTGATGCCACGGAGCGGCAATCCAATTCACGAGGCGGAACATCTCAATAGCACCCCAGGCGCCGGACCAGAAAATACCCAAACGAACAAGCAACCGGAATTGCCCCAATTTCCGAGCAGATGATGGCGAAATTTCACCATGAAGAGAGATGCTCCATGTCCGCGGCTGACAAGCTGGCAAGCAGTTTTATTAGTCCTCTGGTAGCAGCGAGCCCAAGCCAGAAGCTTCAATCTTACTGTTCCTGAACCTCGCAACGATGGCGACTTACTGTGCTCGGCACCAGGTGCCAAAAGCGAGGCAGCATCGCTTGGAGGATTGGCACCGAGTTGGTCAGCAGCAGATCGCGGACTAGCAGTCTCACGTACCGACGGCGCACTAGCCGCGAAAACGATGCAGTCAAGTGATCATTGATGCCGTTTGTTGGCGAGCTGGAATGGGCCAGCAACCACGAGGGGGCCCAGTTGAGGTCCGGTCGGCAGATCCTGGGCCCCAACGAAGAGCGATCCGTTATTTCGCACTTGGTACTGTGTCTGTACGAGCGCCCGTATGTTGTGATTTGTACAGTATTCGGACAGTGTGTATTGTCAGGGTCCAGTCTTCTGTACTCGTACGCAAGCTCTGGATAGGGTAGAAGGATCTTGGTACCGCAATGTGACTGGACGGGTCCAGTTGCTCCTAGAAGGACAGTGCAAAAGTCTCCCGGCTGCACTGACCATGAATGGATATTCTGCCTTTAATCTCTTGGGTGAAGCCGTGAGTCCACAGTGCAGGACGTGGTCACGCAGCAGGTGACTTGTCCTCCACGCAGTCAGCCACGCAATTTGCTGGTACCGGCCAGCGCAGAGCATCCACGCTGGCGGCGCTGATTCTGGCACGCTGTGGATGAGAGGCTCCAGTTGGCGATGGGGCGCTGAGTTGCTGGGACATGAGAGATCCATGGATGCTTGCACAGTCCTCGGCCAGCCATGCAGGGGCAGAGGCGGACTCAATGGCAAAACCACCCGGTCCAGCGTGGACTCGTACGGCACCGCACTGTGCTCGTACAGTATGGTGAATGCCGGGCGCGGACACTGTAGGAGCGAGCGTGTATGCATGTCCTACTGTAGGGTCTTGGATGCGCGCGGTTTGGGGTTTGAGAGCTGCATCCAGTCCAGTCTGCGGGCATGTCTCAGTTGCCAGGTAGCCAATGCCTGTACTCTGTGTGAAAGCGGGCGTGGGTGTGCAGCAATACCTGTACGGAATACCAGACCAACCTGGTACATGTACGAGCAGCGACTGCATCCGCCTGTCCGTGCACGACAACAGAATCTGGGGGTTCTCTCTTTCACTCTCTCTCTGTCTTGGGTGAGACCTGGTCTGAGAATCTGTAGCAGGAGTCGGGCGAGCTTTGTGGCGAATGAGACTCATTTGTCACTGCGCAGAGGCCGCTTGCAAGCATTCAATTCAATACTGTAGATGATTGATGGATCCAGTCAATCGTTTCCACTACGAGCACATTGATACGAGTACAGTCAATATGTACAGTACAGTAAGCGCAGAGCAGAGCAACACAGAGCAGCGCCGTACAGTGCGCAATCGAAGCTGCAGTGCGGTCGCCACCGACCTGGCACGGTCCCCCCAGGCCCCCATCGAACCACCACGCGGTGCCAGGCCAGGACCAGCACCCTCGCCGTTGCGCTGCGTTGCGTTGGCACTCTCACGGTGCCACAGTGCGCAATCACGGAAGATTGGCTGACTGAACTGAACTGACTGTCCAGACTGCACTCTTACAAATGCCCCCCCCGGTACGTACCTGGTATTACGCACACAACAAGTTCAACAACACAACCGCCGCCGCCCGGAAAACCACACAGTGCCCACCCACTGTGTAGCCACGCACACCCCCAGCAGGCCCTAGGCCCAGTACGGCGCCCCGGCCAGGACCAGTAGCGCTGCTGCACGCCAGCCCAATCGCTAGCTGGTGGCGAAGACGGCCTATCCTGGCTCGCCGGAATCTTATTCGACAGGCTGTGCCCAAGTCTCTCTCGCGTCCCTCCAGGTCCCTCAACCAAACAAAAAGGCCGCTGCCAGCCCCCCAAGAGGTTCTGCCCTGCTCCTGCTTTTCTGCTTCCCACCCTTTCTATTCTTTGTACCACCCGCCCCCAAACCCGATCCCATTCTGACTACCGCCAACTTACCATTTACCACCTTCGACACCAAAAAAAGTAAAAAATTACCACCAACGGATTTCTGCATCTCTTCAACACTCAACTTTTTCCCTCCACAAAGTTAGATTTCTTTAGTACATCGCTTCGCCACGACAACAGCGCCGAGTTTATCTTGCTTCGTTGTCCCTATCTGTCTAATTTAATCTCGCTTTTCAGGCCAAGAAGACTTGCTGCACCCTCTTCCTGCCCTACCACCTCCGCGACCGCTTTTAACGCACACAATCTCAAATCTCAACCACCACCACCACTCGAAACGTTGCTCCTCTAAAACTGTTACGCTGGATCCCTAGCTACCTCACAGATTCGCAATCATGTCTTCATACTACGGATTCAACGCGCATACTGCGCATGCTGCCCCCGTCTCCCACCACCACACCAACAGCCGCAATCGCAGAACCCCTCGTCTCAACGTCTCGCAGTCGCAACGCCAGTTCCGCGGCGTGCGCAGCATGCGAGAGCTCAACGAGACGGCCGCCCTGTCTGCGTTCCGCACCCGGTTCGAGGCCGGCCGATCCTTTGACCTTGAGGACGACCTGGAGTTCTGCCCCAACCTGTTGACTGAAAGCGACGTGAGTTATCCTCCGAGTCCGGTGGATTCTTCCCCTTCACGCAGCCTCTCTGACTCGCCGCTGCAACAGTTGGTGTCCATCTCTGCTTCTGAGCGCTCGTCGCTGGCCAGCAACTCTCCCGAGGCCTCTCCTACCCAGCAGCCTCAGACCGTCGCCCCCGCCTTTTCTCTCAACTCTTCGTCTCCTCCCTTTATTCCTCCTCCCGGCGTCCAGCCTTTGACTGTCGCCTTCCGGATGGCTGCTCGTCCCCGCAATGCCATCCCCATTGTCAACCCTGCCACTGGCACCTCCGTGCCCAGCCCGCCCCCTTCACTATCGCCTGCCCGACTGCAGCAATCCGTTCGCCGATGGTAGAGTGCTTAGCGGGTCGTCTGCGCTCCCTCGCATGGGGGAGATTGCCATGGCATGATAACCATGGAGACGACCTCAAAGCACCGCTGTCGGTTGCCGTGATCGCTGGATGGAAAAAAAATCGACACTGCGCCATTTGCAGCAAGCTTCTTTTTTCTGGTCTTGGCGGGTACAAGTGAAACTCGACAAAAAAAAATCAAAAGTGACATCCCTCACTTCTCTTGCGGGCTGGGTTCCTCGAGGCTGTTGACTCCCCTTTTATATCTCTTTACACCCAAAAACAACTCACCTTCCTCACAACACTCTTACACATTACCTCCACCCACTCCTATGTATAAGCACCTATAATCGCCATACACCGATTTGTTTCGACAGGATTTTCTTACGAGGATATTACCGGCGCGACTTGAGAAAGATCGATACCATTTTTGTTTTTTGCTTTGTCATTTTCTCTTGCCATTTCGCCTTGTTCGATCAAGGCTGCTGGGGCACGTATGGCGTTTTTCTTTTTATTTTTCCTCCTTGTATCACGGCAAATTTCCTTGCAGTTCTCTATAATTGTGTTGCATCGGTAACCGACAGTGGAGTTGTGGGATTTGTTTCTTTTTACGATCATCCGGCGTCTCACCATCTTGGGAAGCGAATTGTCCTTCCTGCTTAAAACCATAAAATGCCTTCTCCCTTTGTTGCGGTTATACGGGTTTTACGAAGTCATCAAGACAACAAAAAAAGAAAGATATAGAAGCGATATCTTATGAAAGTGTTGGGGGGCACGGCTGTTCTTGTCTAGTCACATATGGGAAATACCTTGGGCTGGCGGGGTTCTGGAAAGATGAGCGGTTCTTGTTTGCGCATCACCATACTGGAAACGGTTTTTTTTTTATTATCTTTTTTATTACCGGGAAATAATGGGGAGTTGGTCTGAGTCGATTTCTTGGGGGAGTTGATTGCGGCGCCGCTGTGTGCAAATCGAATGGGGAAAGCGGCTTGTTCTTTTTTGTCTTGAGAGTGTTTTTTTACAGCCTACAACAACTTTTGGCCCTCCTCCTTGAGGGAGGCGGCGCGTGGATTCTGTCCTGTCTGGTTCTTCTTTTCGCTGCTCTGACAACACGCGAGCCCCTGTGTTACTGGATATTCTAGTCTGGGAAAGACAAATATGTTTGATCTTGTTTGATTATTTTCTTGCGAAGCATCTTGGAGTGGATGGGAGGGAGCTATGACAATGATCTGGTTTGCGGGTAGGGTTCCCGGGGTTCTCAGGCCCTTTTTTTGGAACGCCCTGGTGTTGCAATTTCATGGGAAACTTCAGTGTCCGGGATTTTTATGGCGCATGTGTGTGTGGTTTAGATACCGCGGCTTGAAAGGCCAAACAGGACGAAGAATATACGAATGTTTAAACAAATGCAACGATGCCTCTTGAAAACGTGACGATGAATGTGAGCGTATTTCGTATAAGTAGTTTGACATTAGGAGTGATGTGTACGGAGTCACAGCGGTAGGTTTCACCAGCATTTATGTTGTGTCGTGTTGAAATTGAGAGGCTGCATTCATCGATGAAAATGATGGGGTTCGTGGCGGAATTCAATGTATAGAATGGAATTGTGGAATTATGCTTATCTTGATGTCCCTGATCGTGCTGAAATTACCGAGGATCGTGTTGTTCCTTATATTGGGGGAGATTGGCAGACATGCTGCAATGGTGACGTCACACGCCGCTCTGCTTGTAGCCTCGCTTGTTGGAGTGACTTGGCGATGTGCGGTGTCTGTGACGTCTCGATGCGTATCAGCAATGTGGAGAGTGACAT
This sequence comes from Trichoderma camerunense, assembly GCF_050948025.1. Classification (NCBI taxonomy): domain Eukaryota; kingdom Fungi; phylum Ascomycota; class Sordariomycetes; order Hypocreales; family Hypocreaceae; genus Trichoderma; species Trichoderma camerunense. The sequence continues at coordinate 417,676 of NW_028145348.1, forward strand.
GACGTTTAGAAAAGCCCTTTCCATTTAAAAGGCTCGTGATTGTCTTATTTCATTCATCTCCTTCATCATTTTTTATCTCAATTTCTCCTTATACAATACTCTGATCTAATCTCCTCAGTTCAAGTCACAATGCTGTTTGCCAGTGCTACCAAGATGATGCCCGTCTCCAGCGCCTTGCGGACGCGCGGAGCTATTGCGACCCGCGGCTTTGCCTTTTCTGCAACAAAGAGACTGGGTCTGAAAGAATCATCAAATCGTACGTTTGTTCCATCATTTTTCCCTTTCAAGTGAATGAAAATTGCCTTGTTTTCGAGGGGAGACAGCCTGTTCTAACAGATGGACTTCATAGAAACCAGCGTTGACTACGACCACCACAAGCAAGACTCCCTCGCCAAGCAGAAAAGGGGCTCAGGCCACTGGAAGCCGGAGCTCGCGTCCGACAGCGAGGAGGCCGTCAAGGCAGACCGGGCGTCAAGAGATCATTTAGCGGAGAAGATGGATGCGTTGCAGGAGAGGACCAAGAGGGCTGCTGAGGAGACGAGCAAGGCGGGCACGAGCATGAGAGATTCAATGTGAGGGGGCGAAGACTGAGGGTTTTTTATTATTCAATATTGTTAATTGTGAACACAAGATGTAAATTGGAATTGTGACTTAATGATGGCGGAATGAGACTTGTCTTGTCTGTATAATGGCATCTACATAAGATGAGAACGATCGCGTACCTATATGCATACTCACATAGCCTCGGGAAAAGCCAACACCCACTACAACATCTCCAGCAATTGCATCATCAAATCAGCATCACATGAAAGTAAGCAAAACCAATCCCAACACACATAACCAATCCAAATAATCTCTACAATGTACTTCCATCACCAGTACAATTATCAATTCCCCCGATGCTAGAGCTCTCCCTTCAGGGTAAGCCAAAGTCACACCCTCGGCAACACACCTAAAGTGCTCGCATTTCCGACCGGCTTGCAGCGGTTATCGATAACCCACACCACCTAAACTCCCACCTATATCGGCATCCCTCCAAAAAGAAGAGCTTCGATTAAACGCATCACCAAAACTCCCCCCAAAACCTTCCCAATCCCTCCGATAAAAAGGTTGGGCTTTCACAGCCCTTCCTCTCCTCCTCCTCCCTCCCTCCCACTCCTCAATTCTATTCAAAAAAGTCCCAATCGACAACCCCCGCAATGGCTCCCCAACCGCCATCCTTCCAATCCGCCCTCCTCGCCGGCGCCCTCGCAGGAACAACCGTCGACCTCTCCCTCTTCCCCCTCGACACCCTCAAGACCCGCCTCCAGTCCTCCGCCGGCTTCTTCCCCTCGGGGGGGTTCTCCGGCATCTACCGCGGCATCGGCTCCGCCGTCGTCGGCTCCGCCCCCGGCGCGGCATTCTTCTTCTGCACCTACGAGACGACTAAGGCTTTCCTTGGCCAGCGCATACACGGCGGCGGAAATGGTGATATTTCAAGGACGTGGGTACCCGCAGACGTCCTCACGCACATGCTCGCCTCTAGCTTGGGCGAAATCGCCGCCTGCTCCGTCCGTGTGCCCACAGAGGTCGTCAAGCAGCGCGCCCAGGCCGGCCACCACGGCGGCTCCTCTGCCCAGGCGCTGGGCCACATCCTGAGCCGGTACTCCGCTCCCGGGGGCAGCCTCGCCGCGGTCTGGCGCGAGCTGTACCGCGGCTGGGGCATCACCGTCTTCCGCGAGGTGCCCTTCACCGTGATCCAGTTCCCGCTGTGGGAGGGCATGAAGGCCTGGGGCCGGAAGCGCCGCGGCGACGGCAAGGACGTGTCGGCGGGGGAGAGCGCGCTGTACGGGAGCCTGGCGGGAGGCGTGGCCGCGGCGTCGACGACGCCGCTCGACGTGCTCAAGACGAGGGTCATGCTGTCCAAGGAGCGGGTTTCCGTGGGCGACGTGTTCCGGCGCATGGTAAGGGACGAGGGCGTGCGGCCCTTTTTTGCTGGCATCGCGCCGCGGGTGACGTGGATATCCATTGGCGGTGCGATATTCCTGGGGAGCTACCAATGGGTCATCAACACCATGAACAGCATAAGCTCATAATTAAAAAACGTCACGGAGTTTGAAGAGAAAGTGGGAACATAAAAAGGGAAACAAGAATCAAAATGGGACTATATAGATAGGCGCTATGGCGACGGGGATATATATATGTATCAACTTGGCTGTATAAACAGGAACAAGAATTAGGAGGGCTCTTTGTATGAATAGACCAGCGTATCAATACTGTATATCCTCTTCCCCCCATCCATAATGATTTTGTATAGTAACGACATGAGAATAGACGACACAGACAACTGTTTAGAGGATAACAATATATCTTCGGGCGCGGACATAAATTATAGATCAAGGAGAGAAGAAAGAAGAAAAATCATTTTTAACGTGACGCTGTCAGGGATCTGATATATAAAGGAAAGTACAGAACAAGGTATAACAAACAATTGCGTTGCCGTTCACGCCTATACACCGTTGGTAGTCTCAGTCGCCGCCTCTCCTGCGGGGAGTGGAGGGACTGGTGGTACGCTCGCGTCCGCGGACTGTGTACTAGAAATTGTTGGCAATGGGAGAATCTCTTTGCGGCCGTTGGCTTTGTAATAGAGCATAATGTCGCTTCCGCCCTTCCAGACGTGGGTCCGGAGCGTGGCTAGGTTCATTGTTGGATGAAGCAGCTGCAGCAGAGGGTTGTTGTTAGCCATTTGAAGCTTGGGATGAAAATAATAAAGCAAAGGCTTGTGGGTATGCTTACCTGGTCATTGCAATACAGTTCGAGATACTCTTCGGGCTTGAGCGCGTTGGGATCCTCCTCTTGCTCTGGCTCAATCCTCTCGGAAACATAGCCCAGAATCTTCTTCACCCGCAGCATCCGGTTAGCGTTCAGACGGCTGTTACCATCCGTGGCAATGGGAGGCAGGTTGCCCATAGGTTGCAAGACAAAGGATATCTTGACGGGGTCTTTCAGGGGGATCTGGTTCTGTAGCAACACGTCACCGAGCCACATAGGCGCCTTTTGCTCGATGATATCGGCATCTCTGCCGAGATTCTCCACCGTTCCTTGGTACAGATTTGCACTGCCACCAGACGTTTCCTCCTGAATAATGACCTTGGTCCCCAGAGGGAGTTTCAAAACGGGTGTGTCGGATGGCAAGCTCGGTGTTACTCGTGTCTCGACGAACTTGTCGGGAGACTCGGCAATTTGCTTATCATATTCGTTTCGGATCTTCTGGATCACGCCAAAGAAGCTGTCATCAACCTCCTTTTCGTGATTGGAAGAAGACTCAGACTCGTCGGCCTTGTCGTCCACAACGACGGGCTTCTCTTGTGTTGCTTGAGATGCCGACCGGCCGATTCTCTTGGAGCTGAATGACATGCGGAATTTTCTGCTGAATGGCGATTTACTGTCGGCAGCCTTCTCCTTCTCCTTGGATTTCTCGTTGCTATTATCCGTAGACGTCTTTGGCTCTGATGTCTCTGCAGCAGCAGGAGCAGCCGCGGCGCCACCAGCTGGCGCAATGCCAGCCGTGAAGTAGTCGTTCTCAGCCGATGGACGAGAAGCTTCCCTTTCCAAAGGGCTCGCAACTGCTTCCTCTGGCACGCCTTGGAGCGTCATTTGGACACCAGGCGACGCCAGCCCAATCGCCAGACCAGGGGTGGTCACTTGAAGATGAGGAGCAATCGCGCGTGGTGTCAGGAGCTGATCTGACATAGCTCCAATGCCAGGCCCGGGAATGACGATTGACGTGGGCGCTTCTGCCCGGGTGGCAGCCTGTCTTTTCTCCACGCCCTCGTTCAGCTTTGAGCGATGTGACTCGTCGCGTCGGATTTCCTCGTCAATAAGATTGGCAAACAAGTACCGTAGGATCCATTTGCCGAGGCTCACTGGATCATCATGTTAGCTAGTTGAACATAGATTTGGAGAACGAACAGGGCATTGCCATTTACCTCTTTGATCATCCCTGAATTCAATGGGCTCGTCCAATTCGAGTTCGTCAGCGTACACCTCGGCGTCGAAGCAGTTGAAGGGCTCCAACACGACAGTGAGATTGCCAGAGCTCAAATCAACTGAGCACCACGGAGCCACTGCTTCTCGCGTATTAACCTGCCTTTCGACATCTTCGAGATGCTGCTTTCCAAAACTCTGAATAGGTTTACACTGCATAGCTGTAAGCATGGGGCCACCTTAAATCACAGCGGCAATGAAGGGATTGTGGTTAGGCATACCTTGATCAAATCCCACAGCAATACATCACCAGCCGTATCCAAAGTCAAGACCCTCCTCCTATCGTTGAGTAGCTTGTGCTTCAAAAGGCCGAATTGACCTTCAATTGTCTCTACTGGCAGGGTGTGGATGGGCTTGATTTCCGGCTCGGGTTGTTCCACGACCACTTCTGAATTCTTTCTTGATAAGCCGTCATTACCGGGGGTTGGTTCTGGGTCCAGAGGCGTGCGCGACGGAAAAGTGGCTGTGTTGGATATTCTCAGAATCGACTCGGCGGGTATCTCCTTTTCCTTCTTGGACGACCCATTTGTTTGCGGCTGAGTAGTTGCCGTTGATTGCCTTGTCTTGTTGGACGCAGCCGACATTGCGCGCTGACGGCGGTACTCTTCGGGAAGCGGCAGGTTTGCGCCTGTGTCCACGTCTTCCCAGCGGTTAATTGACGATCGGTTCGTAGCTGTCCAGATGTGACCGCCTGCAGCCACAACCTTGGAGACACCGAAATGCTCCTGTGCAACAGCGAGACTCAGTCCATCATCCATATCCTCTAGGCTACCTCGTACGTCAGTCTTGGCGACGAGACCCGACCTATCACTGCTGTAGAAGATGCCGAGGCGAGGGTCATCCGAGTACAGAGACCAGATGCTCTCGTCATGCATCGTAAACGTGTACATGCAGCGACCGCCCTTGACACTCCACATCTTGATAGTCTTGTCGGCACTGGCGCTCAATATGGTATCGCCCACGTCGTCGATTAGAATGGCGCGAATATTGTCTATATGGCCGACGAGATTGGAAACTTTGGAGCCAGTACGAGGATCGTAGAGCTTGACCGTCTTCTCTGGGCCGCCGCTGGCAATGAGGTTGCGACCGACGGCGAGAGCGTAGACAGATCCCTTCTCGGTCGTCTCCTCGCCCTTGACGTTGACCTCGAGCGTCTTGCCCCCGCCATTGAGATCCCAGAGGCAAATTTTGCGGTCCAGACCCGCCGAGGCAACCCAGTTGGCATTCATATCGCTTGGCGGCGTTGCGACGCACTTGATGTAGTCGTCGTGCTCTCCAATCTTCTGGGCGCGGGCGCCATCTTCCTGAGAGTGCGGTCGCCACACCTTGACAGTGAGATCGGAAGATGCCGATACTAAGGCGGTATTGTGCTGTGCCAGAGCGAGGTCGTTGATCCAGTGCATATGCGCCTGCGTCTGGGCTCGGAACGTCGTGGTCGATTTCGATTTCGCGGATGCATCGTCGATGATGTCGTTTCGGTGCCGCAGGTCAAGGTTCAGGTCCCAGGCGCAAATCATACCATCTCGGCCACCAGAGTAGCTGAAGAGAGAGGGCGTATGTTAGCGAAGCTGTTCTGCTGGACCACAGCATAGACACTGGCAGACGCAACATGGCTTACAGGATGGCGTTGTCCGCATCGACGGCGAGGCCATTGACGCCGAGGCGATGGCCGCCTGCCGAGGATTTGGCATTCTCGAGCACTGGGAAGAGGCGGTTAGCAGTTGGAAACCAGAGTCTCGTCAACGGCGCTGTTGTGCATGGTCCATCTCCCAAGTACTCGCATGAGAGCTGTGGTTCGTCTGATCTGGGTCGTCGGTCGCGTGCGGGGTGGGCTCATTAACAAGCCTGTGTGCAGCAGTTCGGACTGCAAAGGAAAGAAAAGGAACGGAATGGAGTGGACAGATGGCGGGAATGCAGGCGGGAGGTCTCACCATAGCTGATTCTTTGACGCGCCTTCTTGGCCATGGCGAAGCAGAATCACAGAGCTCGACAAACTGGCGAGTTTGTCTGGCAGCGAATGGCGATGTCTCGGAGAGGGAACCTGGAGAAGTTGCGGATGCTACGCTGGGGATTCGCAGACGACGGCCAGAGAGCGGTGGGATTGGCCAGCAGCTCCCCTGTAGGCCCTGCAGAAGTGCGGCTTTTAGCGCTTGCGGGTGTCATTCCACGTGTGGCTCAGTGGCCGTGGAGCAGTCCAGGCTACTGCTTGGAGCTAATATCTCGTAGCGAGGCGCTGCACAGGTGGCTAAAAAGCGTCGGGTCTGGTTTGGTCAGCAGCTAGGCGGCGCTTTAGCCGGCAAGCTTTCCCCAGGTGGGGGCCAGCAGTGATCAGCCTGCAATCCTGGTCTTGATGGAATCGACAGGTCCATTGATGGTCGTCGTAAATGGGGTAATGGGGGCGGACTGCGAGTGTCCGAGTCTGGATTTGGGGGGATTTGATGCATAGATTTCGCGTCACATTGGGTTACTAAGCATGAGCAGACAATGCAGTAGCGTACTACCGAAGATACGGGTGTAATGAAAATGCTGATAAGATTGACGCTCAACTTTTATAATTTAAGGCAATGCCTAGAGATATAAAAAAAAAACAAAAAAATCTCGTATCCAATTATATGCTTTCTTTGCTCTTATATCGTCGTCATTCTTCATCCTCGTCTCCTCCACATGCAGCTAAATGAGCACGTTTTATCGTTCAAATCATCATCTATACCACACATACAAAGCAGCTGCAGTTCATTTCCAGACCAAAACTAAAACCGAACATGCCGAAGATCCGACTGGTATAGCAAAAATATTCAAAGAGGTAAATAACAATATCTCGCGGTGAGTATGTCAATATTGCGTTCTGAGCTTTTCTTTTCGTTCCTTTTTTTGTCGATATTGTTGCGGTTGCTGTCCAAAGACGGGCTTGGTGAACAAAGCCATTGTTTCTCGATATAGCGACACAAGTCACAGCTTCAGTCGATATCGTACACCGACTGAATCTGCTTCGTTCCGGTTGCACAAGCACAACTCGACAGGCTTCTGATATTTATTCTGTCCCCGCTTGGCGGTCTGGTCTTACATGACCACGCATTTGCACGAGCAGCCCATGGGACACCATCGCGCAGATTGGACTCTCTTGTGGCCTTCGCACTGCGGGCAGTCTTCGGTGTCGTAGGAGAGGTCGTCTGTCCTGCCGGGACAATCGTCGCGATAGCAACGCGTGTTTCCTCTCGAGACCTGATGCTTGCAGCGATATTCGATGACGTTGCGTGTACACATATTGCTACTCGGTTGTCTGCTCTGCGCCGGAAGCCGTTGATGGGTAGCTCGGGATCGTTTGCGGATAAAATGATGAAACGTTGGGTGCGATGGGTGGCACGTTGAAAACGAACAATGCTTTTCTTCTTCTTCGTCGCAAAGTCAAGTAAAAAAGCCAATCCGTTTCATGGACGATATCTCATATTGAACGAGTGTGAAGTCTATACAACAAATATGACGAGAATCACGAGTCAGTTGACCAACGGTCCCTTCAGGTATTTAATAGGACGGCCACGCGTAATAAAAAGCACACAAAAACCCGATCCAGCCCACCGTTGGCTGACCCTATACGAGCAAGATTCCGTGGCTACCGGACCAAAAAAAGCATAATGGGTGCGGCTTAGACTCGGCGGCGCGCGTAATCAATAGCGTTCGGGAAAGACTTGAGACCCGAATGGAAGGATTTTTTCTCATGTCACCGTACGAATACTTTGTGAATAGCGCGCTACCTAAGACCTTCCGGGTACCGGCGACCACTGAACGGGCAGTAAATACGGGCAGAGACAATTCATACGAGTACGCGGGCAGCCAATTCCGCAGCTTGTCTCAATCAAGTGCCCCTGTCGACGCATGTGACTTGTTGCTTGTCCGTTGCTGAGCTTGAACTGAACCTCCATGGATTGCCGACGAACCTTGCTTGCTCGGCAGGACTAGGTAACAGACCAGCAGCGTGCAAATCAACTTTCGCGATAGCCGCGTCTCGTGGCCTGAGCATCAATCAATCACATGGTGTCATTGTCATCCATGCCTCCTCACCAAACGGCTGGTTGACAGAATGAAATGAAATTACGAGTGCACTTTGCATCGGCCTGGTGTGATTTACGAGTAAGTCAAGGGACCTTGGATGGCACCTAGATCAAGCTGCAGGGACTCGTACCCGCTCCTCACGCTCGCCACTTACAGTACAGCAACTTGTCGAATGCAGCATGAGATTAGCTTCTGCCAAGTCGAGCGTCGAGTCCCCAGGCCGTGTCAATTACGGCTAAGGCCAGGGTGGTATTCCGAACGGAGCGCCGAGGACGAAAGCAGTAGTTGAGCATTGCTGTAATATTACTCGTACTCGAGAGGCCTTTTTTGTCACCCAGTCCAGTCTTTTCAGGTACCAGAACGGCGAACGGCGACTGGGGTCCCGCCTCTAAACGCTCTAACGCTCTCCTGTAACGGTCGAACCCCAAACTTGCCCCGGCGCATCGTTAATCCGGTCGCCTTGAACTACACGAAAAATTGCATCAATATCATGGCCATCGCCAGTCCTTCCACCATCTTCCAGCCTCAAGGCAACCACTATCCACAGGCTCAGCGACAAAGCGCTTTTTGTCTTCACCTGGCTTTGAGTGAGGCGACTTCTCGGGATTAGCGCTGCGACCGCCTGGACGGCTTTGTATACTTGGTCCGACAAAGGCTGCGCTCTCGCTCTTTCTTCGCAAAATCCAACTGATAGTGCCTGAATCCATCTTCTACCTTGCTTTTCGCAAGTCGCATTGTGTCCAGCGAGATACCATACCAATCCGATCGCAAGTGGTTATACGACGTTGATTACAATTTGGGTCGCCGGGTTTTTAAAATTGCGCGCGTGTCCAATCTGTGAACATTGCCTATGCTGTGTTAATCAAAATCAATCCACCTACTGTTGCTGTTACTGTACTCTCGCTCGCTCGCTCGCTCCGGCTCTCAATCTGCCATTGACCCCCGGTTACCGACGCTTTCTGCCCATCAGTCAATCGCGCTGTACCGTATTCTAGCAGCGGCTTACTACCGGCTTGGAACATACATACACTGCACTCTATACTGCAATAATCCGTCGCCATGGCCGAGCCTGCGCATCCTGATATCCAGAGCATCTTGGCCGCGCTTGGTGAGACACCAGAAACCTGTGATGGAGCCCAGACCCCAAACTGACCGCGCGCATCAGCTTCCCAAAGGCCACCGTCGTCAGCTTCGACCCAGACGCCGCCCGCATCTGCTGGCGCATACCCAGCACCGCCTGGCAGCGCTCAGCCAGCGTCGTATCAACCCCCGCCCCCAGGCGTCGCGGGTTTTGCTCCTCCCGGCTCTGCCCTGCCCGCTCCCGCCTCCAGCGGCAATGTCGACCTGAGCGCTCTTCGACCCGTCAACTCGGGCACAATGAACTTTGACGATGTTATTTCCAAGGCTCGAGCGTATGCGACCGAGAAGGGCATTACGCCTTACGACCGCCCGCTTGTCTATGGCTCAGAGTCGAGAACCTCTGACAGGTCTTTCCGCCGATCCAGATCACGATCTCCTCCTCGCGGCGGCGGCGACTATCATAATGGCAGCTCATACCGGGACGATCGTCGTGGGGCTCCTCAGGGTCGAGAATACCGCGAACGTTCTTACTCTCCCCCATCACGTGGGCGCACCTTTTCCCCTCGTGGCGGCGCCGCCGGCCGAGAAAGATCTCCTCTGAGAGGTGGTGGTGATGACAACTCCGAGACGATTCAGATAGAGTCCAGTCTGGTTGGCCTCATCATCGGCCGCCAAGGAGAGAATTTGCGACGGATTGAAGCTGACACGAATTGCCGTGTCCAATTCTTGGCGGCTACCGATGGTGGTCCCTTCCGACAGTGCAAGATCACTGGCCCACGTGCTCGTCGTGCCGAAGTCAAGACAGCCATCAATCGCATCATCGAAGATAGTGGAATGGGAGCCCTTAACCGCGCCCAGGAAAAGCCTCGTGATCCTGCTCGAGGCGGAGCAGCGGCTTTGAGGGATGGCGAGGACCATATGCAAATCATGGTTCCGGATCGCACAGTTGGCCTCATCATCGGACGAGGAGGCGAGACTATCAGGGATCTACAGGAGCGATCTGGCTGCCACATCAACATTGTTGGGGAATCTAAGAGTGTCAACGGTCTGCGTCCCGTCAATCTCATTGGTAGTCGCGAGGCGGCCGCTCGGGCCAAGGATTTCATCATGGAAATTGTGGACAGCGACAGCCGGGGCGATGGTCCGGCCTCTGGCACCAAGAAGCCCCCCAGCGCTGCTCGCAACGAGGGACCGCCGAGGGAATTTTCTGGCGGTTCTGACAAGATCAATGATGCCATTTACGTCCCGTCAGATGCAGTAGGTATGATCATCGGCAAAGGGGGCGAGACCATTCGGGAGATGCAAAACAGCACTGGCTGCAAGATCAATGTGGCCCAATCATCAGGCCCTGGCGAAGTCCAGCGAGAGATTGCGCTCATTGGAACCCGTGATAGTATCGCTCGTGCTAAGCAAGCCATTGACGAGAAAGTAGAGGCAGTGGTAAGTTGATGACAAACACCTTGTATCGTCCTTCAGCAAATGTCAATACTAATGCATGGGCAGCGACAGAAGAGCAGCGGTAGCGGAGGCCCCCCCGGCGGCCGAGGTCGCGGACCGCAGGATGATCGACCGAGCTACTCCCAGCAGGGTCCCGACTCGTCTACTAACCAACCTCCCCAGTCTTCTTCAGCCGATGGCTCAGATCCGTATGCCCAATGTAAGTGTCTTCTATCTGACATTGAGACTTGGACCCTACTGACTCCTGTCGCTAGATGGTGGCTATCAAAACTATGTCGCTCTTTGGTATCAGTCCTTGATGTACCAGCAGCAGCAACAGGGGGGACAAGCGACACCTCCCTCCGGAGGCCCTCCTGCCGGTGCCCCTCCTCCCGGAGCCCAGTAAAGCTTGCATGTGTTTTGATTGCAAGCAGCCGCGTGCTTTCGTGACTGGGTGTGACCTTGACACTGGATGCTGGCCTACTAAACTCGCAGACTCAGCGCCCCTTGAAGATACCATGATTTTCTTGACTAGCACCACCCCCGAAGCTCTTCTTCCCGACTTTAATCTCTCTTGAACAAGAAAAAAAACACACAAACATCCAAAAAAGCCCACGACTATATGACACTATTCCATGGAGTCCACGTCTGTACTCACCAAATTTTTTATACCCCGCCATTTTCCCTTCTTTCACTCTCGAGGATCGCTGAATATTTCTGTTCGATTCTACGGCCCCGTTTAATATGATGAACGTATACCCCCTTTTTCTCTTTTGTCTGGTGGCCGTCTGACACGGAGACCTGACATGCTGGTTGTGCAAGCGACGTCCATGCCTGCTTACTATGATCTTGACTCCCGTATTGCCGCAGTACAATCATGGTCCTGAGGTCAATGTCCCTGGAAAACCGGATGACAAGTTGACAGAGCTAGGTGACAGACTGCATTGCTCTGATTCTGGATGTTGCAACTGGGTGTGGATTCTCCAGCGCTGTGACTTTTGGATTTGCTTTGACATGTCGACATGTTGCTCACCGGCCTATTGCTGCGAGAATGACGTATTTATTTCCTGACATACATATCTATCAAAGCAATCCTGTCCATCAACGGACGATGATGCTAGGATATGGTTTGTGTCGGCTTCAATATGTCACAAGCAGGTGACGTGACTTGCAGCGACAAGCCAACAATAGAGAAGCAGAATGACGAAGAGAAGAAAAGCGAAGAAGAAGAAACAAAAAAAGCAGAAAAGAAAAATGAAAATGAAGAGAAAAAAGAGAAAGCTACTGGATCTTTGATGTCGCTTCCTATCTGCTACGCAATCTACGTAATCCAGCCGGACTCCTCATTGCCTACGGATACCTACCATTCGGAACAATTCTAGGACATAGTCGAGTGACGAAAGGACGTTGCTGTTTTTGGCCTATGATCACCTAGTCCTGCACAGATGTGCCAGCGCATCTCTGCCCCATGTTTTATCTTCTTTATCTTTTTTTAAGTTGACATTTCTCGCATCAGTCGAGGTGCGATGCGTTGCAATGTCTTGATGTTGGAACTTGGCCGTGCTTCCTGCTGTGGCTGATGAAGGGAGCGGCGACGAGCAGCAAGGAGTTGAAAAGAGTTGCCACGGTTTGTATATTAGCATAATTCGCTACATCAAATAATACAACTGCCATTGTGAAAGAAGAAGAGCATATATACTCGTACATCATACATAAGCACTGCCCGAGGGCGATCATCATGGGTCTGACAGGGATGCAGAAGAGCTGAAAAGATGTCCCCCGTCTTACTTTTTGTTTGCCGCAAATATTTGCGATTGAAGGCCTGCAGGCAGCAGGGCCTCGATCCTGCTAGTCGAGGCAACTTGCATGTGCGGCTGGCGAGGGTCGAAAAGGCGTGACTGCGATTGGGGGTTTTTAGGGTCGAGATGCATTATGCGATGCAGATGAAATGCATGCGGGACAAGGAGGAGAGGCAAGTGAGAGGCGTCCAATCGGGTGGTGCTGGGGCGAGGAGCCGGTGAGATGAGTTTTTGAGGGTGATGGAGTCTGGAGAAGCGACGTGATTGATGCGAGTATATGCGGGCTTCGATGGGGGATGTTGTCAAATCAGAGAGAATACTAACCTTAGTACCTATCCACACATACATACGCGTACCTTGAGTGTTAGTTTTCATCTCATGTCCATGCTATGTATGCACAACGTCGTGTACGAGTTCTCGTATGTGCACCCGCCGGGATGGCTCGACTTGGCTCGACTTGGGCCGTACAAATCGCGGCACGCGGGGAACATCTTCCTGCTGTAGGCTACCTGTCATATTTTCCTGCCATCCCAGTGTCTATCTTAGTTGCGGTGTGGGCTGGAGCATCGAGCATCCCTGGCGATCGACTTTTGTTCCCTTTTTGCGAGGAGCTGGTTATGGAGTCTGGCTGTAATCGTATGTAGATGCCAGGGTATCATGTGCTTGGGAAGAAACACGTCTATTACCTGCAATCCGTAAAGAAGGGCACCGATGCTATCAAGAGCCACTTTTTATACGGAAGAAGAGTCCGGGCGCGTATGGCGGAAGCCAGGTTGCCTGCGGATGTGAAGGATTGTCTCGGGCTTTGCGAGCTGGACGCCGAAACCTTTCATGCTCGAGGTCGTGTACGAGTATATGCAATGCACATGCAGATGCAATGCACGCAGATTGAAAGGGCTATCTGTCCGAGAGCTGCTATAGGGCTAAATACGTGCCCCAATTTCGAATGCATGCAGAGAGTCACCGTCTCATGTCGTCTGTACTCGTACTTTGGGGGCGGAAGACTGCTTCCCGCTGGTAGCCCTTGCAAACACACACGTACATACGCACACACTTGCACGGTTGCTGGCATGGCATCGTCCAGCCTCCCATGAATCACGACAATGGCCGGGCCGCTTCACCTGGCCGCAGAAGGCCGGGCTCCATGTGACTCGTTTATGCTGCTTTCTGGCCCTGTTGCTTGTTTTATAGCCGAGACGATGAACCGGTTCTTGGGCCGTTAGAGACGGTTGAGAGAGAGGAAGCGTCCGCTCCCGGTGCACGGCGAACAAGGAGCGAGAGACATGCGGCGATGCTTGTCGGCGACGATGGGAAACGGGTGAGAGACAAGAAGGCGGCAGGATGGCATCTGGCCGTGGTGAATCAGGGGCGGGATTAAGCTTGGTATCGTAGGTAGTCTGTGCTGATGGCGTAAGAGTAAGAGGAGGAGTGTGAGTATGAGTATGATGAGTTGATATTATATGGATTCGATATATGATCCAATGCATAAGCGAGTGGAAGTGAAGATACACGCCTACCTGAGGTATCGATAGGCGTGCTTATGACTAAGTGATTCTTTGGAAGGAAGGTACTGTATCCGTACCCAAATATTACATCAATATTCTAGGTACTAACGCAGGTAAACGCAGCCATTTTGCTTCCGTCATCCCCCATCCGAACTTGTGCTCGTGCATCGCAGCTCCAATTTGCAGCATCTGGCCAATGAACGTAGCCGTCAATAGCTGGCAGCAGATGCCAGATGCAGGCTGGCAAAATGTGTACGACAAAGACCCCTGGCCTCTTGTTTCCTCTCCACTCCCGGGGGCATCTGAATCACCCTGTCAGTTTCCTTGACCCTCACGCTCATCGCTAATCTGTTGGTCGATCTTCCGCTCACTGCCTCCGCAGCCGTGAATCGGATTTACGACTCTATTCATCAATGATACTTTTCGTAAAGGCATGGTGGCGCCGAGCTCCCCCCTCTCGTCCCGCCCATCCGCCCGCCGTGGGCGTGGACGCCGTTCGGGCTACAGAGACTGGTGGAGAGAGGAGACATGACATCTTGGGCCTCGCAACGCTATATCCCGCCCGAGGCGGCGGAAGGAATCCGGCGGCAACCTTGGTGGACTGCGGTTCCACTCTCTAGACTTTCCCTCGATCCCTTGGCTGGATATGGAACAAGCTGCGCTTTTGGCGGCTGCTCCTTCGCGACCCGTGACGCTCGTGGCAGCTCCTCGATGTGTTTTCATTTGTCCAGCCAAAGTCCATTTGTGTCGAGGCTAGCTTTGTCTTCCTCTCGACGACTCAGATCCAAGGTGGCGAGCGCACAAGTGTGTCTCTCAAGCCGTGCTTGTCGTGGTACAAGACAGGACGGGAGGAGACGCGGGTAGTACCCTTGCCAAGTCGCTCCATAGCGTCACAGCCCTCCAAAGGATGGACGCAGATACATTGAGAGCGGTAGCAGAAAGTATACTAGGCCGTAAGAGCGGTAGAGGTTCTCGCATTCGATGAGATGTCCGGCGGGCTTTGAGACATTCATTGGTGCGTGCATGCAACTAACAGGCCAACTCTTGCTGCAAGAAAGACACAGCACACCCCCTCCTAATACACTATAGGACAAAAAAAGGGAAGAGTAGTCGCCTCTAGGAAAAAACGATAGATCTCTCCACGCATGTCCAGATTGCGTGGACCAAGGACATCAGCAGCAGCATGGATGGACGCCGGCGGTGTCTCGTCTCGCGAAGACGGCTCCGTTCGACTCGACTCCCTACCTGTGCCTGGCCGGTGACCGTCTGTTCCGATCGATACCTTGATCAGTCCTAGCCGACGCAGCTTGGTATGCTCTGGATGTTCAAACATTGTAGCTACTACAAGCTGGGGACCCACCCTCTATTTGCCAACATATTTTGCACAATCAATTACGTGGTGGGCTCGGCCGAATATGACAAGTGACAGACGGTGATGCTGCTGTGGCCATATCGAGTGAGCGGAGAAGCGTCTGTATGCAGGCGGGCTGTTAATCAATGGATGTCTTTTGTCATTTCTGTTTCGAGTTTGTCCATCTGGGAGGGAGATTCGAGTGTCAAAGTATGCGCACACAGATCCATTCTTGAGCTTGTGATTGTTGGCTGGTATGTCTTCATCGCTTTCCGCATGGAAACTTTGTTCCGCACTACACAAGAAACGCCATTTTATGCACTAATCCTTTCCTCTTCCTCTCTTTCATGATTTTCATTTCCTTCTTCTTCACCTCGTCTTCCTGAAGGGCGTCATCTGGTGCTATATGCAGCGACCCGCCTGTTCAAGAGCCAACACGAATGACAAGGCACACCGTTTCTTGTCATCCGTGCAACCCTGGCAGCACCCAACTCAATTACGACGCAGGCTTCTCGTACAACAAACAATTTCGGTGTTCATTTATCGAGTCAACCAACGCAATTCGCCGACTAAAGAGGGGACAGAGGAGAAAAGAAAATTTACGAGTGTTTCTCTCGATCAAGTGGACGGAGGCCCGTGTGCATTCCCCTACTAACACAATTTCATTAGTCTGTATGGACCCCCCCCTTCTTGTTTTTTTCCACAATGTGAATGAATTCATGTGTTGTTGGTTGCAGAGGCAGCTCGAGCTAATGTCCGTTTTCCTAGTCCCTACAGACTAATCTTTAATACTGCCCCCATGCCGAGGAAGACTTTCTTGCTCTTCCTATCTTTCGGTTACAGAATCGTCGAAATTTCTCAAAAGCTGTTCATTGATGGAAACACGCAATTGGGCGTAGTTCCTGGGCCTTGCTTTTAACAATCATCCACACCGACCCTTTTCAAAGAACTTCAGTCATGTGCCGTCTGGTCATTTTCAGCGGCACTTGCACTACGTGCGGCGAAGAACAAATATGGGAGGATCTCACACAACAGCTGTCATGTCTCGAGGCGAAAAACAACGGAATCTTTGGAGATTGCTCCAAAGGGGTTTATCAAGAGCAACACCACTTCGACCAGGAGTGTGACCAGTGCAGCGAGGAGGACGAAGGAATTGGTGATGTCGAAGAATTGGGAGCAGAGGCCGAGGAAGGCCTTGTAGCTCATGGGAAGCGGGGGGCTTCGGAAGAGAGATCGACGAGTTCACGAAAGAAGGCCAAAACTTGAACAGCCCTCGATACAACCCAACCCTTGTCACTTTGCGTCGATTGAGTCGACCTGTCTTGCGAGCGAGCGTGGCGTACAACAACTTTCTTTTCCCTTTTCGTCTCTCCTTGGCCAATACAACGGTTTCGGGATATACAGGTGTGATGGGTACAATACTGGGCGTTGATGGAGTTGAAACATGATGTTTTGGGGCATCGGCTATAAACAAACGACCTTCACATGGTTACGATTTCTTTTGTTTTTGGATCTGCATTCTCTACCGTCACCCGGCATAACTAATTATAAAAAGGCGGCGTTGTGGTGATTTATCGGGAACGATAGGTTCTTTTCTACTGTGGAGAGAGGAGTCCATCTCTGGTGACGGTGGTGCTGATAGGGGGCGGCTTCAACAAAACTGGATGTGATCAAATTTGACTTATCGATACTTTTTGTGGCACAAAAGATGCCTGGGGTATTATCATTCACTGGCTTCACGGTTTATACGTCTAGTTCTATCCTGAATATTTCTACAACTATGGATGAACGTCTTTTGAGAGAGCGCTTTTCCTTTCCTTCCTCATCCGATTATGGCTTTAGTCCTCCTCATTACATCTACCTATACATCCATGATTGTTTCTTGTTTTGTCTCTTTATCCCTAGCTAGCATTTCAGCTTCCAATCCAACCTCGTCCCCTCCCCACGTCTCCTTGACTGCCTGCCAATATCGCTGGCTATCTTTCCTAACAAGCGACACATGCTCTCCGCCCTCAAACCTCTCCTTGCGCACCTTGAAACCCGAGTCTTCTGCCCTCCTCGCATGGTCTTCGACGTGGCGCCAGCTGATGACGGCGTCTGCCGTGCCGTAAAGGTAGGTTCTCTGGGTCTCCCTTGGGAGCAGACTACCTCTCCTGAGAGCTTCAGCATTGAGATTTTGAGCAGGCCGAGTGAGGCGGAGCTTGTATATCAGCCAGGCAACGGCAATAACCATGTGAACCAGCGGAGAAGTCCAGCGAGGCAGAGACTGGAGGAGAGCCCTATGCGTGCTCTCCCAGACGAAATTTCCCGGGCAAGAGTCGAGGCAGAGGGCATACCGAGGGATGACGAGCCTGTTCCCAGCGGCGTCTCTGCCGAGCTCTTTTCTCAGGAGCTCGCGGATCCTGGCGGCGGTGCTGACGCCGCCGTTGGAAAGGATGTGCAGCAGGACCCGGGGCTTGTTTCCGCCGTTGCTGAGGGCTGCTGCTGCTGCTGCTGCTGCTGAGGTCTCTGGCTCTGCGAATTGCTTGAGGATGCGGATGGCGGGCGGGATGTGCTTGCGGGCGAGGCTCGGCCAGAAGACGTGGGATGCAGGGGAGCGGATGAGGAGGATGCGTGAGGATGGGAAGAGGGCGCGGTGCTGGGCGATGTATTTTGCTATGTGGACGTCTCGGGCTCCCATCCAGCTGAGGACTAGGATGAGTTCTGGATCGTTGGAGTTGCTGTTGCTATTCTTGTCGAGGGATGCAGGATTTGGTGGGATGTAGTATGATACGGAGGGACTTAGATGCTCCATGTAAGAAAGAGGCGGTTCCTTTTTCATAACCATGATTTTTTTAGACGCCATTCTCGTTTGTGTATTCGTATAAGTCGTTTTCAGAGGTGTAAATGGTGGTCTTGGTCTTGAAATAGTTGAGCTTGAGCCACGGCAACTGTGCAAAGAACGAGACGGAGAACGAGGATGAAGACGAGATCCCCCGTCTCGGGCTCGGCGCAGCTGCTGCAGCGCGCAGCTGAAAGTCGAAGCGAAAATCACATGGCGAGACTGGAGCTGGAGGGCATCGAGGCCCCGGAGCATGCGCGGCAACGGCAACGGCAACGTGGCGGCGAGGGAGGGCATTTGTGGCAGATTTAATGGGCACTATGAACTATGGAGATTTGGATGTTCATGCGGCGGGTTGTGTGTGGTTTGGGATAGTGTCGCAGAGGTAGCCCAGGTTGGCAGGAGATGCGACTGGCTGGCACTTGATTTGATAAGGGTAGAGGGAGAAAAGTATGGAATGCGCATGTAAAAATGACATAAATGTCTTTTGGAATTGTATAGTGATTTTACGTTTTGGTTTACGGGAGTTTTCAGTCTATGAAGGTAGGTATTATTCAATTCGAATTGTCGATGATATACACTTGAATCCTTGCGTGTGAATTATATAGCCTCGGCTTAAACGGTAGACGGCAACCTTTTTTTTTATACCCGGTGAAAGAAGCGCGGGATAAGGCCGTTGAGAAGCGCAATTGGCCGACTTGATTTGCCAATCGGGGGATCGGGAATATTGGGGGCGCCGACGGATTTGCCGTCAATTTTTGTTCTATGGGAGTTTTCTAACGTTGCGGCTTTGTGAGGTTTCCTGTTTGGGTAATTGCTGGGTTGTGGGGGGTGGGATGAGTTTTGTTGTTAGGAGGATGGGAAGAAGATTATCGATATTATATATAGTTAGTTGTTGGAGAAGATATTGTTTAATGTTTGATTCTGTAGAGTTGAATTATCGCTGATGTTGGATCATGTCGTCGAACCTATCGTTACTCTTGTAGTTACTTATTGAGACCCAAGTATGGCTGGGTAACAAGCTGGGATTAGACAAAACACTCGGCGTTACTTGTCTCGGCAAATAAGCGAAGTTGATATACAGAGTGCACGATGAGGTACCACCATAAGATGACGGATCGGGATGGCAGTGCTGCATGTTGTATGTGATGTGCGACTTGAGGTATGACGAACATGGGGACAAGACTCGACGGCATCGTTTACGGATGGGAGAGTAACTGGAGAGAGTTTACAAGTAACATATCTGGATCCAGTTGGTTTAGCGTCCCTATATTCAAGTTGTTTAGGAAGATGTCTTGTGGAGAAAGGGGGCTGGGAGGATGCAGCATCTCGAGATTCGAACCCGACGGCTGTGATGGAGTTGTACAAGGGGGTTTCTATTAAGGGGTGTTGGACGGATATAGGCAGTTCTTGAGAAAGGATGTCAAAGTTAAGCTTGATTTGACATTTTTTGTCTAGAGGTAGAAATGAGTTGGAAAAAAAATGATATACCATTTGATCGCAACGAAACGGTATAATGAGTATGATGCCCGGCTTCAATGGCTGCATATAACATAGCTCTTCGATAAATGTCAAAGAACTCATCTAACAATAATCTCAAGCAGGCGATATCAAGACTTGGCCAATCTGCCGTGTATCTCGAAAGACAGAGCTTTTATTACCTGTGATACAGGAAAGGGTACAAAACAAAACAGGGTCAGAGCAAACGTCTTAGCTAAAGAGCTCCAGAGAAGCGGATGTCACATCGGGCCATCAATATGAAGATGCTAGACATTTCAAGTTTATTGTTTAGAGTCAATTTTCTGAATTTGTACGCATGTGCTAGGATCATGATTTTTCGTATAGCCTCGAGTTTGGCCAAGGTACATGCGAGTTGTCTATAGGCCTCGATTTGACAACTCGGCTCTTATTCTTCAAACTGCAGCAGATGGCTCACCACCCTTTGCACATAAAAGTGTACGATATATGCTACTATGAGGATATCGCTGCAGCTTCTCCTATATCATCCAAGACGCAACCTCGTACCAAGTAAAGCACCAACACAAGACTCGACGATATCCTTCCCGTCCATCCACAGAAAAGAAAGCAAACAATCACCTTTTTATTTATAATCATCGAGTCCGTCCGGCTCCCCTATCCGATACTTGCACAAAGGACACCCGTCAGTGAAACAGGTGGCACGTCGATGCAAACAACCGTTTTCTTCTCCATTTCTCCGTAGCCAGCTGTCGACAGGCTGTGTGCCTTGACCTCGATTCTTCCCCCTTTTCAACGTTTGCAGCTTTCTCTTTTAACCTCCATCGGTTCAAGATATCAAGACAGTTTTCTTTTACCTAAACCACCTGTCTCGCATCTTCATCTCCTCTTCTCTTATCATCCAACTTCATCTCCTTCTCCTAGTTAGCTGTGTTTGTCGAGCATTTGTTTTCCCTATCCCAACTCAATCCAATTATGGTCGTGGTGAACCTCACGCAATGGCTCATCTGCCTCCTCGGCAGCTTCGTCATCACCGCATCCTCCGCTGGCCTCCCCCAAGTCAGGCGTCATGCCCCTGACTGGGACCTCGCAAAGCCCATGAACGGCCTCACTTTCCAGCGAGTCAAAGCCGTCAAGGAGCCCAGCCAGGACCGCGCCACGATGCACTTCTCGCATCTCAAGGGCATCAAAGGAAGGCCTGGCCAGCAGCACTCGGCAGTGTCTGCCCTCAGCCGCGTGCGAAGCAGCCTCAACTCCAATTCCCCTGGTTCCTTCAAGCAGTCGTTTCAAAATGTCAGCGCCCTGACTGATGCCTCGACGCAATACGCCATCCAGTGCGGCTGGGATGGCGTCCCCGTCTGGCTGCTCTTTGACACGGGCAGCTCCGATACGTGGGCGACCAAGACGGGCTTCAAGTGCGCGGACCTGGGCGGTGACGCTCACAGCGAGTCTGCCTGCGGCTTCTCCAAGCCGTACATCGACGGCTTCGGCCACGGGCAGATTGACGAGCTGCACTTCTACCTCAAGTACGGCTCGGGCGAGCGAATCTCGGGCCCGATGGGCTACAGCGACATCTCATGCGGCGGCGTGACGGTGTCGAAGCAGCAGGTCGGACTGGCCAACAGCACGTACTGGCACGGTAACAACGTCACCGTCGGCATCCTTGGCCTTGCCTATCCCGCCATCACGAGCGCCTATTATGGTGATGTGGGTGATGAGGCGCCGTGGAACGCCATGAGCTACACGCCGTTCCTGACCAGCGCCATCAGCCAGGGGAGCATCGACCCCGTCTTCAGCGTTGCGCTGGTGAAGAACTCGACGGACGGCGTCATTGCCTGGGGAGGGCTGCCGCCGATGGACTGGCAGTTTAGGGGGTTTGCAAAGACGGATCTGATTGTGGTGAGTTTGATGATGTTGATGCTGATGAAACCTGCTATTTGATGAGGGATTGGGGGACTGACATTGAGGCGTTGCAGGCAAATCTCGTCGGCCAGCCCGAGACAGCGTGGAAGTATTCGTTTTACACGATTGTGCCCGACGGCATGAAATGGGACCAGACGACGGACACGACCAAGTATCCGTACATTGTCGACACGGGCACGACGATGCTCTACCTCCCTCCCCGTGAGTATCAACTAAGTACTATATGCACTGACACAACTGACACAATTCCCTTAGCACTCGCCGAAGCCATCGCCAACTCGTTCCAGCCGCGCGCCGTGTACCTGTACCAATGGGGCACCTACTTCGTGCAGTGCGACGCCATCCCGCCGCACTTTGCCATCCTCATCTCGGGCGTCGAGTTCTGGATCAACCCGGCCGACCTCATCTATCAGGACCTCGTCGACCCGCTGACGGGCTACTGCGCCATTGGCGTTGCCAGCGGCGGACCGGGGCCGTATATCCTGGGCGACGTGTTTCTGCAAAACGTCGTGGCCGTGTTTGACGTGGGGGCGGCCGAGATGCGCTTCTACGGGAGGAAGTGAGTATAATTAGGGCTTTATCAAGGCTTTACTTTACTGTAGGGGGATTTTCGGTGTGTAGTCTTGGTTGATGTGGTGGGATGGGATGGCATAAGTTGTACAGTAGGGGCTGTTGCTTTTTTCTTGTCTGCTCTGCTCCTATGTATTACGTGGTTGTTGTGTTTGAAATGTCGTGAGAATTTGGGACATTTTAATACAAGATGTAATTTTTTGGCGGATACTTTACTTGGCCGTTTGCGTCCTCTGCCTCTGCCTCTTCTTGTTATCTTTCTGCTTTCTTGTTTAATACCGTCTGTCTGCACAATTAATTCGACCAGATGCGTCGATGTCTTATCAGCAGCATCAACAAGATGAAACGAAGAGCAATGCAAAGGAATGCAAGCCGTTGCTGAAAGGGGGCAACACGATGCGACCAAAGGCTTATCACTATCACAGTTTCCCTGTACTAATAACACCGCGTACTTCGTAGCCCCAATCCAAAAAGCCAAAGCCAATCCACCGCCCCCCCAATCTGCCATTATCAGGCTCTTGCGTGCTTTTGCCCAATTGCAAAGGAGGAAAAAAAAATTGCCAGCTTCTCCCTGCATCTTACAACGGTCATCGAACAAGACTTGACTTTTTCTCTTCTTCTTTTCTCTTTCTCTTGAAGATTCAGCCAAACCCCGTGAGTGATATCAAGATCGACAAGACAACGCGGCATTTCCTTTTGCTGGGCAGCTATTGGTCACCGGCGACGACAGACTATGAGAGGCGTTGCTGCTGGGCCGCCGACGGTGAAATCGCCGTCGGGGAGGACGAGAGCGAATACATGGAGTTTCAGCAAGGTGAGATGAGCATTGCAGTCTCTTTTGTCTTTATCTTTGTCTTTTGCCGCTCTGGTTCAATGTGTCGCCTGCTTCGATTGCAGCGTCACCCGACAGACGCTATCTGGACCTTTCTACTCTTTTACTTTCTACCAGCACGGGCTCCGATATGCGGACATGATGGGATGGCTGCCGGTCAAGTGACTGCGAGCGAGCAAGGAAAATTAAGAGCCTTGGCGAGAGTGGTTGCAGATGCAGATGCAGACGCAGGCGGTGAAGGTTCCACCAAGCGCAGCATCAAAGTTGTATTGCATCGACAAGGCATTGCAGACGAGCCAGCATGATACGCACAACGGGAGAAACATTCGGAGAGAGGAAAGACTTCCGGAGAGCAGAGACCCGGCATGGCTTCGACCGGCTAAGATTGCTTGTCGACCTGCCGGCCCGGCTACGCTCAGGCCATTGCAACATACGAGATGAGCAATCAGTCCCATGATTGGTTTTTTTCTTTTTTTACTCCAGGTTGTTCTTCTCTGCATCATCGGATAGCCCCGGGTGAATGGCAGCCTTTGAACCGAGAAAAAAAAAGTGACAACTCGGCTAAGGGGCGTGTTCCTGCAGAGGCGACCATTGCCTGTGGCCACGATGCCCGAAAGAGGCAATCATGGGGATGAACCCCGAGGTGGAGAGACGATTACAGTATGATGGAGGTCGACTCTGCGATCGATGCAGCAAATCGTCGGACCGCTGCCATTGGGCCGCGTCCGAGATGGCGAGATGGATGCGCAAATGGTTCGACGCGGAGACAAAGGACAAGGGAAGAGTTTGACCTTGGCTCTAGTCTTCTTCATTTCACTGGCGGTCACCTGCCACCCACGAAAACGAGACGCTCGAATCGGAATCGAAAATGGAGTGTCGGCCGGGACGATTCGGATTCATGGAATGGATAGCTGTCAGGGGCTGCAGCAAAGCTTGGAAGGGCTTCCAGCGGCTCGCGGCCCCGCAGTGCACTCGCCCAGGTGCTAAGCCCCCCTAACTGGCTCGCCCAGCTCCAGCTCCAGGGCTTGTTCCCGCCGTGAGCCGCCGTCTTGGAGCTCCAAATTCCCCAGAACGGCGCCCCCTCCCCCACTGCGAGTCGCTCGGTACAGGGGGCGGAGAGCCGCCAGGCAAAATCAACCACGCAATATGGAGTAATCGTAATTACTTCGACCTCCGTGTTATAAGCACGACGCATCACGGGGACACTGGATGGGATTTGGGGGGGAAGGGGGTGAAGGCGAACCTTTACTGTACAGTGCAGTGCAGTGCAGGTACAGGTACCAGCATAATTGGGTACGGGCAGCAACAGACACAGGCAGAGTCACCAACCAGTACAAACGAAAAAGCAGCTGAGTTGAAGCCAACAGGAGACGACAGTCAATGCGGGGTGTGGCCGTTTGCTGGAAGAATTGAAGCCGTGGCAAGCATTGGAGAAAAAATACATGAGACAGGGGGCCCTTTTCACCCCCTGTTCTTGATATTTTTTTCCTTTTTCCTTCTTTTTTTTCCATCTCCATTCCTTCTTAATTCGGCTCCCGGCTCTGTCCTGAAGACATCAGTGCGCAAGGTGCACTCGTGCTCGCTCTTGCCGAAACTGGGCTGGCTGTCGTCACTGCCCTTTGGGTCGCCTATCCGCGTGCCTCAGCTCCTCCCCCCCGGCAGGCATTTTGCATTTATTACTACATAGGTAGCAGCTGCCACCACCACCAGCTCGCATTTGCACTCACACACACACCTGCAAGCCGTCGGCTGTTCCTTCCTATTCCCATTGACAGGATAAACACACGTTTTGGGCTGTTTCTGCTTGGCAGGAACTACCTTTCCGAGTATCTACCACTGCCTATCTGGGTATTGGGCATTGCCCAACGTGGTGCGCACTTGCTCGATCGGATACCTACAATTACGGGTACCTTGATGATCTGGGGTATCTTGTAGTTTAGTTTGTATCTGCCGGTCACGAGCAGCCACCACCGCCAACATTTGGTACTAGGCAATACTTCTGGGTGCCGATATACCACCTGTCACGTCTTTTCAGGTTTTGCATCTTTTTGCTCTCTTCATCATCATCGTCTTTCTTCTTTGTCACAATCACTTTTCCGTCTTCCACGGACATTTCGGCAGATCTGCGTCACAGAGATCTGCATCAGAGAGGATTTCAAGCTTTTCCTCTTTGTTTGCTCTCTTCTCCTCTTCTCTCCTCCTCTTTGATCAAAACAATCGGCAAAATTGACATCTCGATATTTTCTGCCTCCAATCACAGCCGTCATACCACCTGTGGCGTCTTTGCCATCTCTGCTGCGGTGCTACCCGCCCTGCAGCAATTTTTCCCGCTGGTCGTCTGCAGGCTTGCCTCGGCTGTGGGTTTTTCGTCGACCACTGAGGCTTAGTGCCCATCAGCCACTAAAGCGGCTTGACGTCGATTCTCAACTTTGGACCTTTTTGAGCTGCCTCTGTCTCTGCCTCACCTCTCCCACACCCTCACGCGCGCAGTCTTGAATCAACACCCCTTCACGCACTCGCCATTGCCGCGCTCCTCGTCACGCTCTGCTCAATTAGCCGTCTCTCGCCCATTGATTGAACCTGCTCTCGGCCTCTGCAGCCACTCTCACGCAACCTACGCCTGACATCATCTGCGTCGCTCGGCTGTCTCCCGGTTTATCCATCAGCTGAACCTTCACCTTCGCCTTCGCTCTCAAGAAGGAATCCGAAGGCCCGGCCGTTCTCTGCCATCTATTGTTATTGTCATTACTGCTGCTTCTGCTGCCACTGTCTCCTCTACTCCTGTTTCGCCCTCATATGTCTCAGCCGCCTCGCCGGATGCCTCTGCTATCACACCCTAAACATCGTATTAGCATACTTGATCTTACCAAACTGCCGTTGCAGTAACGCCGGCTTCATCTTCTTGACAATGCCGTCGAAAACTAACAATGGTGTGGGGGTTCAGGTCGAGGACACAAAGATATGCGTTGTCATGGTTGGTCTCCCGGCCCGCGGGAAGAGCTACATTGCCCAGTTAGGTATGTTTACTCCATAAACGTGGTTTTGCTTCTTCCTCGTTACGAAATCATCCCCTGCTTCCGAGATATTCCTATGCAACACATGTGTCCCGCACCATGCACATCTCCAAATGTCTACACTTTGGCCATTTCTTCCCCTCCTCCCCTAGCGTGCAAAGTGCCTGATTTCCTCCAATTTCTCACGCCACTTTTACATGAACCTACATGAACTCTGGCTAACAGTGTTTCTCCTCTGCTTGTTTGGATACACAGCCCAGAGATATCTGCAATGGCTGTCGATTCCGGCAGCGACTTTCAATGTCGGCAACTATCGGCGCAATGACGCTCCACAGCCGACTGCCGACTTCTTTGATTTTAACAATCCCGAAGGAGAGCGGAAGCGCCGTGCGGCTGCCGAGGCCGCCGTTGCTGACATGCTTGCCTGGTTCCGCACCGGCGGTGTCGTCGGCATCCTTGACGCGACCAATTCCACAAAGGAGCGCCGTAAATGGGTCATGGACACGTGCACCGCTCACGGCATTGAAGTGCTCTTTGTCGAGAGCAAATGCGATGATGAAGAGGTCATCATGGCCAATATCCGTGACGTCAAACTAACGAGCCCCGACTATCGCGGCCAAGATCCCGAAGAAGCGGCCCAAGACTTTCGCAATCGCATCAGCCACTACGAGAAAGTCTACAAGACCATCAACGCCGACGAGGATGAGGACAACTACACCTACCTGAAGCTGATGAATGTCGGCAAGCAAGTCATTATTAACCGCATTCAAGACTATCTTCAAAGTCGCATCGTCTACTACCTCATGAATCTGCACATCCGTCCACGATCAGTCTGGCTATCAAGGGTAAGTAATCATCCCAGGCTGCGTTCAAGACGCCTTTCTTCTGGTCAACTTGCTGATTATCATTTTTCTCTTACTTATAGCACGGAGAATCTCTATATAATCTGAGCGGTCGCATTGGTGGCGACATGCTGTTGTCTCCCCGAGGCGAGCTGTATGCCAAGAAGCTGCCGGAGCTGGTGCGAGAGTCTGTCGGGGTACGTTTTATGCCCCTTCCTGATTGCGATTGCCTTTCTTGAAACGTGAAGCTCTCGCATTTGCCCATTGGCGAACATAAAAATTGTGTGCGTTGCGGTAACAGTGCTGACCATGAGTTATTAGGATGACCGCCCTCTGACGGTGTGGACCTCGACATTGAAACGTACCATTGCCACGGCCAGATTCCTCCCGCCGCACTACAACCAACTGCAGTGGAAGGCGCTGGACGAATTGGATTCGGGCGTGTGCGACGGTTTGACGTACCAGGAAATCAAGGATCGCTACCCCGAAGACTTTGCAGCCCGCGATGAGGACAAGTACAACTACCGATACCGCGGTGGCGAGTCATACCGCGATGTAGTCATTCGCCTGGAGCCCATCATAATGGAACTGGAACGTAGTGAGGACATTCTCATTGTGACGCACCAGGCGGTTTTGCGCTGCATCTATGCATACTTTATGAAGAAGGACCAGGCCAAGAGTCCCTGGATGAATGTGCCGCTTCACACATTGATCAAGCTAACGCCAAGGGCGTATGGCACCGAGGAGGTCCGTTATGAAGCTCACATTCCTGCTGTAAGCACTTGGCGAGGAAAGGGAAGTACCGCTAAGCACGAGAATCCCACTCCCGAGAGCCTCTGAGCAGTCACGAGATGAGAGCTGTGGGGGAACAGAAAGGAAGGACAGGATGAGAATATATTGGAAGCATATAAGTTGATCATCAACTGAGAGCATACGGAGTTTGGGGGAGATTAAGGATCAGAATCGCCGACCAGCGGCACAAAAGGGCTAGTATACCATCTTATTTACGCATTGTACTCGTGTGGTTATTGGATTGGAATTGGTGTATCTTGTACACGGAATGCATTGTCATCGGCCAAGGATTAAGGGGTGAGTTTATCATTGCTCGACTCTAAATAAAATGCAATAATCTATCGATTCCTCTTTTGCCGTTTGTGACTTGCCACACGTAGGATCTCAGCCATTGCCGAAGGAAGTGATTTGTTATATTGTTTGTCGTGGATGTCTGTGCATATGTGATTCACAACCAACTTCGTCTCTTTGTCGGTTCAACTTTTGATGTGTCGTAAATCACTGTCAAAAGAAGCTTTTGTCTAGAAGAAGGTAAATCATTGATAATCGAGAACAATTATGAATAGCCGCTCCCCTTTCATTTTCTTCTCGAGGACATTATCCTTCTCACTTTACATGAAGGTATCAAAAAGTATATGAGTGAGCGGATGATGGCGTTTTGTCAATATATCCCTACAGTTGGAATGTCTCGGCCGCTGCAACACTACGTCTTTCAACAACCCATGATGATTCCTATGCAAGTACCGCAGTTTGTGGCGTTACAGCAGCAGCAACATGTTCCGCTTTCTACGATGATGATCATGTCTCCTCCCCCTGTCGCCGTCATGCCCATGTCGTTTCCGTTGACAATGTCCATCTTGCCGCCGGGAGCTCCTCAAGCAACCCCAATTCCGCCGAGCAAAGGCTTCAAGGTCGTTTACTTTGGATACGCACCCACTGAAAGCCGTCAGCCATGGTGCGCAATCCACGCATCCTGGGTCAACATCATGCCCAGTCGCGACGGGCTCTTGGCGGCCATTGCCTCGTGGGCTGGACTTCATGGCTTGACGATCCGGCATGCTGGGGGCAGGATCGACGCCGCCAAAGTGAAGCTGTACGTGATGCCGGGGGACAGTTCGGGCAGAGACGGGGGATTGTACGGGATGCAGATCGTGTCGGGGGAAGGGCTGGTATTGCCGGCGGATGTTGTGAAAGTGGTGACGCTGGATGTTGACGAGAGGGTCTGGGAGGAGGCTGTGAGGGATGTTAGGAGGGAGGGATATGAGGCGCTTGTTGTGGTGGATATGAGCGTGAGTGCTCCTGATGGTGGTGGTGATGCAACTCCAGCTCCTGATACTGCTGCTGCTGCTGCTGCAACAACTACAGGCTGAACTGACAGGCTGTAATATGCAGTATCACCACCAGCATCATCATCACAGTCGCATCCGAAAAGGCATCATGTTCACGAGAGGATGGAAAAAGGCATCATGGCACGTGTAATAGTAATCAAAAAGAACTTTCATAAATAAAGCAAAAATCAGTATGTGCTACCAAGACACTTTCCATCGTATTCCAAAAGAGAACAAAAAAAACAGACAAACAAAACAAAACAAAGAAATCTCCCAATACACTATAAAGCTGTGAAAGCATTGACAAAAAAACAGTCAACCGTTGTACATCCTGTATTCCAAAAGCCAGAATTTTTTTTTGTCTTCTCCTTTTTCGATAACAAAGAAATAATAGAATAATAGAAACATGCCATCTTGCTTATATATCGAAATTCGATTGCAAGGAAGGAACTCCAAAACACCGGCAAAAAAAGGGGGAACGAGTAAAAAGCGAAAAAAGAAAACATGTAAAGAAGGAGGAAGACATCCCCCGTCAAACAAAAGAGAGAGATAGAGAGAATGGCTCAACCGACACCCCTCTCTATCGCCCATTTTGTTGCCTCATCTGCCTTGGAACAGCCCTCTCTGATCTTGCCATTGGAAAAATGGGATATCCTGCCCTTACTGGCTTTTGGGGTAGTGCTTTTATGCTGTGCTAGCCTCATCCTAAGGAGCACACTGCTTGTAAACAGTAGTAGGGACAGACGAAATCTCCCAAGTTGAAAATATATATGGAAAGAAAAGAAAGAGGCCTGGCCTTGAGAACGTGGAACCACGAAAGGGAGAAAAAATCAAGCGAGACGCAGTAAAAGCAAAAACCACCAGGCAGGTCGAGTCTTCCAGATAAAATTTATCGTACACGAGTAACTCCGTTACCCAAATTATAAGAGCCTATCCTCCTTTTCTCTCCCGCCAGCGCCAACACAACTCTAATGTTCCCTTCGCTAAACTGTCGCACAACGTTGCAAGACCCAAAACGCCGCATCTCATGGCGTCTACTCCGTATATATCGTCATGTAGAGAGCAGAACAAATGTTGGAAAGAAGAAAAAGAGCACTGGGTCTTTCCGAGGCCGCGTGAATCAACAATGCTTCCCACTCAGCGTGTCCAACTGCTCTCCGGGTCTTGTTCATTGCCAACATATGCACACACCAACCGCTGGGTATCAATCCACCGACACAACAGGACGTGCGGGAAGCACGGCGTTTTTCAAACAGCTAGCAAGACACGCATACTGCCAAAGCGACTAGTATGCCGTCCCAGTTTCTCTTTTGTAAAACAGAGCTTTTTCCAACTGGTCCAATATCAATCAAAGGCCAACATAAAACAAAACACTTGTGGAAAGCAAATAAAAAAAAAAATCAAGCAAGAGACGCCACCATGCTGCATGATGATTAGGGACATGAAAATAAACATGGACGTGATGCGTGCTACGGCATAGTGTGAGCCGTGGGCAGGCAAAGGTGTCCAACAACGTAAATCGTCTACCACACCGCACCTCAAGTCGCGCTGCCTTTCATGCGTTTGGCCATTCGGGGGGTTTGAGGCTTGCCCCTCCCCTGTATCCCGTTAACCTGACCGGAACCCGGGGTAGCAGAATCATCTTCGACCTTGACGGTAGATGGTCGGCGGCGCTTGTTAGAAGCCGGTGATGTGTTTGCGCTTGGCCCGCTTGAACTTGTCCCCTGCTGGCTTGGCTGGAGCTGCATGCCGGGTGCTTGGCCTGGCGCAGGGCTGCCGATGTGAGGCGATCCAGGCAGGTTCATGTGCACTGCTGCAGGACTGGCTCCCATTGGGAACTGCCCAAAGCTAGGTGTCCTTGGCCCTTGTGCCATGGCCTGTCCATTCATTATTGGCGTTGCGCTGTTGATTTGAGTTGCTACGTATTGCTCAAGAGCGGCGTAGGGGCTGAGGCCAGGGTTGGAGTGGTAGAACCCAAACAAAGGGTTCATCTGGCCCATAACTTCTACAATCTACGCAACTAGTTAGCCTCTCCCTTTCCCTCTCGCCCATAACCCGTATTCACATACCTCGAGGAACTGATGCACAGCCTCTGTGACTCCCTTGCTGTTTACTGCCGAGTCTGGTAGATCGACCAGAACTCCGGGCGGCTCCTTCTGAGGGGACTTGAGCTGGCGAGATTTTCCCTTCTTGGACATTTCTGGTGACTGTTTGCCATCCATCGTATTTAAGCTCCGCCATTCCTTAACCCACTCGTGTGCAGGCTTTGCAGCTTCGATTACATGTTTCCGGGCGACGTATTCTTCATGTCTTGTGGTGAGGAACTCAAACAATTCTATCTTCTGTTCGGCATCAAACTGAGCGCGCAGTGTACCCGTGGCCACGAGCTGAACACAGGCAAAATTAGCAATCTGGGTAAATGAAATAGACGAGGCCGTTTGGTCATTGCAAGCGAAGAAGAACATACATGTGATCCCGTCTCATACCAGTAGACGAAACTAGCCCTGGGGTTTTCAATACAGTAGCAATCCCCTGGCAGTGGCCTATCACTGCTGCCGCTGTCGAGGATAAGCTGCATACTCTTGACGCCACTGCTGTAATTGGTGTGGAAGAAGCGAGCAATCGCTGGGTAGGCAATTTCGTATTGCTTGTCTGGTGTATCTTCGGACTCGCCAACATGCAATGAAAACCGGAAGACGCCATTGGGTGATGAGAAGAACTGGGCTACAAATCTATTCCAATATGACAGGTCGTCTTTGCTCTTCGCTCCCTAAACAGTTGTGTCAGCAATCAAAGTCCGCTTCGAGTATTTCGGAAAGAACCTTACAGGGAAGCCGCTTAGGCGTTCGCCAAACTGCATCAGTTTCAAGAGGCATCGTGTCTTCATCCCTTCTCTCAGCTGCTGCTGCATCATAGAGTTGGCCATGAGCTGCTGGGTAGCAGCAGCGGCCATCTGAGCTTGGTTCGGTGCTTGAGCTTGCTGGGGTTGGGCTTGGCCCGGCGGGATCTGGTTTGCGTGGACAGGTGTCGGTGCGGGTGTCTGCGATGGTGTCTGCTGTCCTGACGGAGCCGGTGTACCGGCTTGTGAGGTTTGCTGTGGAGTTGGTTGTGACTGAGGACCTGGTTGCTGCTGCGGCTGGGGTTGAGGTTGGCCTGGCGGCTGCGGGGTCTGCTGTTGTTGCGCACCCATCTGGGTCTGAGCGCCAGCGGCCATCGGGTTCTGCTGTGGCATGCCCGGCATAGATTGTGCATTCATCGCCATATGTTGGGCCTGGCTGTGATTGGCCGACATTTGTTGATTGTGCGCTGCTTGTTGCTGGGCCTGTTGCTGGGCGGCTTGTTGTTGCGCTTGCTGGGCGGCTTGTTGCTGGGCTGCATGCTGTTGAAGAGCTAGCTGTTGAGCCATGATCGCCGCCTGGGGATTGTGCTGCTATAGCAAAGAGATGTAAGTAAGCGGCTTGATCCTGCAACCACTGTCAAAGCATGCATGGAGGTAACTTACACCCACATGGCCCAACCCAGCGGCGGCATTGCGTTGCCTGAGTTGATGAAGCTGCTGAGGGCTGAGCTGCATGCCCATGGGCATACCGTTAACACCACCGGCACCCATGTTTTGAAACTGCTGGGCGAACATAGCCTGCTGCCGCTGCTGCTGATGAAGAAGTTGTTGTTGTCGGATAGCGGCCATTTGCGCGCTTGGGTTGTTAATGTTGACTACGTAAATGAGCTAAGTCAGTTCCACGAGATCTCTCCCAGGTTCTCTTTTCCCTTTCACTTACACTGCTGTTGCAAGTGCTGCTGCTGTTGGAACATTTGCTGTTGCTGCGCAGGACTTAGCTGATGGACCGCGTGCGGACCAGGACTGGCGCCGGGCGGTATGGCACCCATCAAAGCAGGATTGACCGGGCCTCCTGGGCCGGAGACGGCAATGTGACCGCCAGCGAACTGGTGAGGCATTCCGGCAGGCGCGCCTTGCTGGCCCGCGTTGGGAGGCATGCCAGGACCGCCCATGGGATGCCCTGCGACTCCCGGATGCCCCATGGCAGGGTGCCCCGCGAAGTTGGGGCCCATACTTGTAGCCATCATCTCTAGTTGAGGTCGGCTATCCACAGCGTGGATATCGACAAGCGCCCGTAGACACTATCGCGGGAGCATACGATGGAGGTTGTGAGAGGATGCGCGCGCCGTCGAGAGAGAGAGAGCCCGCCTGACGATTGCTGTCGGTTGAGATTCGCTCTGTTGTCGTCTCCTTCGGTTCTTCTTTCGAAGTTCGCGTCGCGGCAACGAGAAAGCGTGGATTACGGGGTAGTAGGCGGTGGAGACGGTTGCACCGTACCCAGAGCGTCCAGGAAAAATTGGGAGGGAAGGAATATCGATCGAGGGCGCAGATCCGTGTCGGGAATAAAAACCGAATCTATGGCGAGAAGAAGCGACGAGGCGTGCAGTGGCGACGATGCATCGGCAGCAGTTAATGCGGTCCGATGGGTAGTCGGTGGTGCGATGCGTGATACCACACCAGCCCGACTCAAGACGTCTGCGACGGGGTGACAAATAACAGCTCTAGCGGCTGAGTGGGCAGCAGGCAGGGGAATAAGCCCAAAGGAGAAGTGACTTGGTTTTCGGGGATAGTAGATCGGGGCGCTGTAAGCAAAAGGAAACGAGAGAGAGAAGAGGCTGGCAGATGGGACGCGATGCAGGGCGCGAAGACAAGAAAATATCTCCCCGACCGAGATTCAACGGGATTCTGCAGAGCCAGCTTCCAGCCTAGTCCAAGGCAACCGACCCAACCGGACTGTTTGGCAAAAAGGCGTGGAAAATTGCCCAGCGCAACTCCCAGCACTGTCCCCCACAGGAACGGGGGATGGAGGCAAAGGCACGGGACGATGATCAGGATCAGAGGGCAAGTGAAGACGGGAATCCAGAGACAGGCGAAAGACAGAATCAGAATCAGAATCAGAACCAAAAGGTTGTGTCGGGTCCCAGGCCTTCTGGCGAGACGAAAGACGTCGCAGTGCAGGCAAGGCGTCGATAATGCCTGCGGGAGCGAGACGGCGTTGGATCTTCTTTGCTGTGTGGGTATGAGTGGGTGGCCGGCGAGTGACCAGGGGAGAGAGAAAGGTCCAGGGGATAGCAGTGGGGATTATGCAGCTATCCCGTACCAGAGCCCCGCTTCTGACGATGGCAATCAAAAGGCAGCGAGAGGCGTGTTTTGGGGGTGCTGACCTGGTATAGCGAGAGGTTTTGCAAGTAGCGCGGTAAGATGGGCAAGATACGAGCACATGTACCTGCTCTCATACGGAGACGAAGGAGAAAGAAGAAGAGAGGACAGAAATCCGACGAGATATGGACGGAAAGATATCAGCTCAACATCGATTCTTCTTTTCTTTTTCTCTCCCTTTTTTTTTTCTTTTTTCCTTTCTTTTTTCTCAAAGCAGAAGGTGTGGACAAAATGGTATGCTGCATAAGGCTCTTGACTCTATCTCTTCCTACATGTACCTACATGTGCTCTCTTGATAGGCCGGACACATTATAAGCCTCACTTTGACGTGGAAAGGGCTCCGATAAAACTCATAGTATAGTGCAAAACCAGGAGAAAATTTACCGGCATCAAACACGCATAATTATAACCACTTTTTCTTTTCTTCTTTATCCAAAAAGACACGCGCCTCAGCCGTTCCATCTCTACAAGCTAATGCTCCACGCCAGTTTCTGCAAAATCCCAAAATGGGTGGCTGGGTCCGTTTGCCAATTCTCTTGTAGCATTTCTACCTCTGTAACGGGGGTAAATCACGCGCTAACAAGCGCCGCTAGTATCGTTGTATGCCTATAAGCGAGGATCTGGCATCTCTTTCCTGCATGCCTGCGATACGGAATACCTGGTACCTGGCAGCATCGCCCGCGCCATCACCCGAAATCGAGCGTCCCCCCAAATCTGACACCTCGCTCTTTTCTTCTGACAAAATATCTCTGGGTAAAGACAGCCGAGGGATATCGGTAAGGCTTGTAAGACTCTAAAACCAACATACTACCGCCTGAATACAGCCTGCTGCACTGCATTTCGACAATTATCCGCAGAGATACTCGTGTACACCTACATGTACATGACCATCTCGCAACAGCTCCCGCGTCACCTACCGCTGCATTCAGCCTTAGCAGGTCAGTTTTTCCGGTCACTGGATACGCAACCCCCGAGGCGCCATTTTCCGCTGCCGCCGCTAATGCCTTAAGCGGGCGGCGGAGTCACGTGAAATTTATACAGTGCCAATGGTAAGAAAATTTTGCTAGCACTGTCTGTGAATATCTTCTTCCGCTTGCGAGCTTCCGACGGAAGTTTTTTCCTTCCTAACCTATCTTCTTCCGCCTGCAAACTCTGCACCCTTGCATCTCGGCTGTCTTGTCCCAATGCCAGCAAATGATTCGAAGAGTGTGATTCTTGGCTCCCGATGATTTCTGGTTCATTTGGAAAGGCGGCGTGGTTGCTAGGATCTACTTGAGGATTTGCTTTGCAAACGCGGTCCTGGTTTATGGTAAGTTTTTTTTTTCGTCGCGATATCTGCTTTTTTGCCCTCCCACAGGAAATATTTCTATTTCTCATTCCCCCTTTTCATGATGACACTTATTAAACGTCTTCTTTTCCCAACCGAATCGACCATGAAGAAAATTTGACTGCTCGGATCCTCAGGGTCTGTTACTTGCCAGTATACTTTGTCTGACCTTTACACTCATTTGCTCACTGCAGAACTTGTTTCCTGCTTGACCAGCTATGCTAACGCCATGGCAACAGATTTCCAGATACCTCGCCATTTGCTATCCCATTTCGATTCACGACTAACCCTGCAGCCACGACAATTGTCCCTGATTATCATATGGTAAGTCTCTTTTCAATATACATATCACAGCGCTTCAACATGTGTTTTTCATGATGAAATTTCCATCACTATTCGCAGTTTCCACTCGAGTTCCGATGAGCCTTTTTCTGGAACAGATGAGGGTTATTACTTCCTTGGATGTCTGATTAAACACCTACCTTTTTTTTCTTTTTTTCCTTATCGCAATGTTGGTTTATCATGGACTAGCTGAGCCTCTAGCTAACATTTGCAAAGTTGAACAGGGATTCCAGAGCTTATCCGCTCCTCGTAGACATTCTATATAGAACTCTCACAAATGAAAATATATCATCTTCCATTTTTACTGCTTTCATGCTCTTTTTTCCCGTCTCAATTGTGTCTATGCCATTGCTTGGGTAGTTTCTTGCTGCATGAAATTGTAATTCGACTTTTTAGTGGAGCCGATTTGTGCCTGAATTTTTTCAAGGACCCTTGAATGCCGGTCCAAGATGAGATTAAGCCATTTACGGCATAGCTTGGATGGCATTATGTAATCGATACTACATCTCGGAGGCGTTACCCTAGAATGTTTGCAAATGGCATGTTCATTACGTCGTCGTGAGATAATTATCTGAAGAGAAAAATCCTGGGCTGGATGTCTATGAGTATTTATTCATTGAATATGATTGGTTGCTGTTTTGTGGCTTTGTACTTGCAACTAACCATTGTAAACGCGTTTGTGAGAATCCATCAGGAGAAATAGGCCCAAAGAACATCTCGTATAAATCAAGATACGAGATATCAATAAACAAATTGAACAAGACATCTCACAGATTAAACGTTATAACAAGACTTCAAGTAAATTGCATCTTTCTCTTTTTAATATCATCTGGAATTTGAGAATACACCTCATATCGTACTGTTGTAGTCGTATACTC
Source organism: Trichoderma camerunense (assembly GCF_050948025.1). Classification (NCBI taxonomy): domain Eukaryota; kingdom Fungi; phylum Ascomycota; class Sordariomycetes; order Hypocreales; family Hypocreaceae; genus Trichoderma; species Trichoderma camerunense. Next base: position 454,287 of record NW_028145348.1, read on the forward strand.
TGCCCGCAAAGAAAACGCCATATACACTCCCCTACTGTATGTAAATGAAAACCATATCACAGCCTGCGAAAAAAACCAAATAACAAAAAGCTTATGCAACTCGCACCTCTTCACGAATTTCATCTCTCCGAACTCGACCTCCGACAATACCCATCCTGTTGCGCCCCGTCCGCCCTCTGCCCAACCAGTTGAGCTTGAGCATCTTGCATAGCTCAACCATCTTCCTGTTACCCTCGTCGTCGACATCTCCGCCCACGCCCCCAATGCTCGATAGTACGCTCATACATTGGAGCATCCGGCCCACCATGTCAGCCACCTGCTTCGAATCCTCGACATTCTGCTCACGGACACTGCTAAGGGCACCTGAAGGGGTAAAAGGACGAATCACTCCATCGCTGCCCCGGCTGCCAAGACTGACGTTGCTCACAGCTCGACTGCGACTGCCAGCAGAGCCGTCTCCGAGTAGTGTGGTGCTCGTAGAGTTGTAGGAACCAACTGAAGGGTCGAGAGACATGGCCGTGCCTGGACGGGCCATGGAAAAGAAGGATTCAGGGGGCGACGCAGAGAGGCTGGGTTCTAGAGGAGGGGAAGCAAGTGCCATGTTTGCAAACGCCGAGGGTAGAAACTCGAGAGACAGGCGGGAGAATATCGTTTTAAGAGTATCGTACCGCGGTAAGATGACGGCGTCTCGGTAGGCCGTCAAGACCAGCCTTCTCACATCGAGAGCGGCAGCTGCAGGCAACACCCGTGCTTCCTGTCCGGGCGAGGGAGAGGGAGCAGTGACAACGCCACCCCAAAAATCGCGAGATTGTTCAGCTGTCATGATAGTTCCACAGCCTGATACCTCCAAATCAAGGGGCAGTAAGGCCGCCTGCATATACGGTAGGACTGAAGTAAAGGTAAAGAGCCACAGCTCCACTAGAGTCGGCATGAAGCGATCGTCTGGCGTTCTTCGCAGGGTTTTGTCCATCGTAGCGAAGCCTGAGGATAAAAGCTCCCTCAGGTCCTCTAGCATTTTATTCGGTGACCTCTTATGAACACACCATTGAATATGTAGGTTGACAATGCGGTTAATGTCCTCAACTGGGACACGAAGATCCTCGCCCTGGAAAATGACTAGAAGCTTTGGCTTTAGGTAATGCCAGGCATCGTCCATGGATAAGTTGGTCAGCACCGATTTCCCAAAATCAATCGGCTCGAACAAGCTGCTAGACTGTTGTGACATGGATGGCAGGCTGCTGCTTCCCGGCCAATCCCCAGGGACCGATTCGCTGTCCATGCGACTGTCAGATCTCTCCGCATTTTTCTTGTCCTTCTTGGCCTTTGCAAAAGTAGAAGTGGTAGGGCCTGGGCTGGCGGGGACGCTGAAGTTATAAAGGCTGTTTGGCGCATTTGGATCGGTAGGCCTTGAGTTACTAGCAGCCGATGAGAGAGGCAAGTGATATTCATCTTTGAGCTTCTGTTTCTGTCTTGACAGAAAGTGATGTTTCTTCTCCTTCTCTTTGGTTTTCTCCTCTCCAGTCACCTCGCTTGGCCGAATGGTCGCTGATGACGAATTGTTGAGAGCATAAAATGACTGGTCACTGGGATTCGCGAGGCTGGTCGAGCTAAAGTTGCTTCGCTGAAGAGCTGATAGAGCTGAACCAATCTTGCCTGGGCTTGGCAATGCCTTTTCCTTAGTGTCCTTGGCACTAATCTTCGAAGGCCGAGAGAACAGCTTTGCCTTTGCTTTTTCGGATTTTGAGAGAGGCTTCTCCGAAATGGTGGAGGTGGAGGCTGCGGTGGGTAGAGACGGGAATGGCTGCGGTTGCGGTGATGCAGACGGGTCCCTGGGAGAATTGCTAGGAGAACGAGGGAATACAACATTGGCCGCGGCTGTAGCAGCAGCTGAAGATTGCGATGCGGCTCCCAGCCTGTCTTGGTGTGCTCCTCCTTGGGCGTTGAAGGCAGATTCTCTCGGCGCACTCGCCTCCGTCAAGCTCAAAGTGGGTGGGCTTATAGGGCCTTTGCTCCCGCTCCCTCTCCTCGCGCCTTCAGTCTCTGGGGCTGTCTGGGAGCGCTGTCGCGACTGGAGGATATTTTGATGAGACATGACAGCCGCCTGCGCAGCGATCTGACTGGCCGACAGTGCAGAGGCCGCGGCCTGACCGTTGTGGTTCATGGCGACTTGGGAGAGATTGGAGGTGCTTGTCGATGGCAGGGATGGCTCAAACATGCCCTGTGTGGCAGCGTGTTTCCTCGAATGCGTTTTGAGGACGGGCGATGAAGCTCCCTGAGCTGCGGTTCGGGCTGCGGGTGCGGCGGGGCGAGGATAAGTCTGCTGGATGCTGGCGTTGCTCGAGTTGACATGGCTGGTGGAAAACTGCGTGGAAAACTGCTGATAGATGGGCGTGGAAGGGGTGCCAGCGCTCTGCTGCCGCGCCTTGGGAACGGTAATGACAGGCGAGCTCTCCTCGCTACTGCTGGGAGAGTCAATGCGCAGGGGAGGTGGTCGTGACGACACCGGCGTCTGAATGTCGCTAGACGAGCGAGGCATGCTGGGCAAGGGAGAGAAGCTCCCAGGAGCGCGGCCATGGGCCCGTCCCGAGGCTGAAGTTGAGGGTTGCATCTCGTTGGAATGGCGAGGGGCTCGTTACATCTTGACTGAGCCGCAGCGATTCGGGCGTTGTGTCAGGCTCGAGATGGCCGTTGGGCCCCGCGGGCAGAATTGCTTGCAGGCCTGTCGATGAGGCAATGCGGGAGTTGAGGAGACAGGGAGAAGCAAGGAAGATGAAGCAAGAAGCAAAGATGAAGAAGAGGTAGAAGCAAGCATTAAGAGGCTAAGCTTCGCTGCTAATAGATGATTTGGTGGTTGGGGCGGCAAGGTCTCGTGGCGTTGCGGCCGGTGCTAGTGTCAGTGTCGCAGAGGAGCCGATCGACACACATGCATGAAGCGCTGTCGCATCGCCCTCATCAAGGGTTTTCAGTGCTGTACATGCTGTAAGTTATGTACAAGTGGTGTAAAAGAGAGAGATAGAGAGACACGTCTTAGAGAGTGATAACCTGAATTCTATAAATCACGAGGTGCAAATAGACTGCAGTATTTACCCCAGCTTGCCTCAATATTAATCTCCATGAAACACAAGCAGCTTCAGCAGTTACCAACAGGTACCTCATTTCCCCTCCAACAACGCCTGCACCCACAAGTACCGATGCGTGAGGCTCGGCCTGGGCCCCGAGCTCCGCACTCAGGCTAAGGAGCGGCTGCTGCATTGTGGGGCTCACAAACTAGCTTCAGCCCAGTATAAAATAAAAAATCCTCGTGTCCAATTCCGGCTTTTGCTTCTCCCCAAGCATCGCCCTCATCAACGCTGCATTTCCATGCTACAAACGGAGAGCCTGCGCAAGCAGCCTCTCGCATCTTTTGCTCCTCGCATGTGGGAAATTCGGAGAAAGCTTCAAAGCAGGAGGAGCCCTCTCGGGGGTCTGCCTCTTGTGCTCGGTTCCAACGTTGACCGTTGTGTTCTCGAGTCCGCCTGTGATGGCCTGGCGTCACCCCGACGTCTGCAACAGACATCAGAAATCTCAGGCCCGGGAGGCCTCGTGTGTATACCCTCTTCTGGGGGGAAAGACGCGTGGGTTCTTTCTCGGTGCCTATGGGAAGTCGTTGCGAAGCTTGTTGCGCAAACTTGAGTGCGATATGCAGCGTTTGTTTTGCTTCTGGCAAGATGAATCACACAATTCCGATCATTCTGTTGAGGGCGATGCTTCACCTTTTTTCCTCCTCAGGTATGATTACATATATACACAAACCTCACAGCCCCCGTATATTCAAGAATTCTGCTAATGGTTCGCATCTCTTCTCGAGTTTCCTTGATACGCACATAGCGACCCTATACCGAGGTCCTGTGCCCTCTCGTAACGGCCCTTCTTTATACGGCTGCTGTAATTCTTTGTTAATGATAGATGGAGATGATACCCAGTATCGTTCACCTAACTGGCTGTTGACCAGTCCATCGACTTGGACAACAGCTCTGTTGATACGTATTCATGGCCCTCTGAGGGCTACTGTAGAGATCAGATGAATGACTCACACTGATTGATTCATCCCATCCATGTACAGTCTCTCCCCTGCCTCGGAAATTTCCATATTTGGCTGGAGCTGTAATACCGTAACTTAAACACTCGCCCAGCAGCTTACATGCCTGTTATCTGGTCAAAATCTACAACTTTGATCTAGGTACTGAGCCATCGTCGAAGATCGCCGCCGAGGCATGTAGGCCCCTGCTGATGCATTCGCCTCCCACAAATCGTATTTGCAAACTACCTTATTGAATTACAACAATTCATATCATCGATGAAGCGTATAGTAAACATCTTGAACAGATACGAGTACCTCTCTGCTGGCCATCCAAAACCGAGATCAAGGCTGGCAATCTACCTCCCACCGCCACGTGATTCCTGCCCCTCCATGAAGCACCAAAGCTCTCTCAGCAACCCCACTACCTTATCCATCTTCATCTCCCCTTCAAACAAAACATCTACCAAGTAAAACTCCAGTTTCATCCCATCTTCTTCTCGCCGAACCTCCTCGCAATGGCCCAATCTGCACCTTCAGATGCAGCCCTCACGGCGTCCTACTCTTCTCCCACCAACGCTCCCTTTAGCATCACCGAGTCCATCTCCGCGCCACCTGCCCTCGACACGGCCGGCAAGTCCAAGTACCTCGAATCTCTACGTGCCTCCATCGGTACAGCCCAAGACCAAATCAACAAAGAGCTCACGACCCGCATGGAAGAGGATAAAGCACGCGAAGAAGCCGCCGGCGCCGTGCACACCGTAGACGACGAAAAGGAAGAGGAAAACTACGGCGAGGAAGTCCAAGAGGAGGAGGATTAAATCGCCCCCCACAGTCATTTGAAACGTTAAAAGACAACATACGATTTATTTAAAAACAGCACGCCTTAGAATGTGTACAGAAGGGTATAGCCACATCATACGAACAGATAACAGCCAACCCGTTTCAGCGACTCCAACGAAGATGAAGAGCAACCTAGCTGAGAGAAACGAGAAGAAGAAAAGAGAAAAAAATCCGACAACGTGAGCGTCTAATAGCCTCTACCCCAGCTGGGCTTCCTCAAACCATCAGCTTTGGAGCCCGTTGCTCTGCTCAAGCAGCCGTAATGGACCACCGTATTGTCTGTCAAAACGGCTACCACGCTCCCGCCCATTCGCATTCCACCAGCCAATTTCTTGTGGCAGACGACGCAATGCCTCTCATCTGTGATGATGACATGGCGGTTCCTACCGCCCTGACCCCCAGGCTTGCCGTCTCCCAGCTGTAACTCAGCGGCCACGGCTATGCCCTCTGCTTTGCGCAAGCCAGCCACGATCCGGGACTCGTTGACAAGGCTATTCGCGGCCCGGATTCTGCCGCGGAAGTATGCTTCGAGAGAACTGACAGGAAGATCGTTCGGAATGAGCCCAAGAGTTGATGTGGCGGGGAGGCGAGAGCCGTGCTTGGAAAGCAAATCCAGTGCTGGTTCGAAATTTGGCTTGTGGGGTGGAGGTGGCTGAAGGTATAGAGAAAGTAATGTATGGTATACAGATGACACGGACTCGTCTGAATCATCCGAAGGAGTTGTGGATGGAGCTTGCAGTCTGTGTGCACGGTTACAATAGCTAGATGGTTGTTAGCTGTCACTGCCATCATTTCTCATTAAGATGCTCCGGCCACGTACTCTTCTGCCTTGACATAATCCTTCATTTTGAAGACATAAATCTCGAGTGACTGCCTGTGCTGTCCCATGTTGCTTAGGACAACCGCTTGAGCTTCATAGAAAGCGGGTTCTATGCGGCGTTAGTATCCGTCAAGCATCAAAGGGCGAAAAGAAGAAACCAAAGAATTCTCTTACCATCTTTGGGGATCAAAGCAAATGCCTTGGTGAGACTGTAGACTTGTCGAGATTCTCGCAGGAACTTGACAAATCTCTCTTCAAGATCATCCCAATCATGGCCCCTCTCACTATTACTCAGACTTGAAACGTAGAGCTCGACAAGGCGATTATGGAAATCTGCCGTGCTATCATCGAGTTCCATGATGATGTGTTCCAAGTATTGCCTCTCGAGCTTCATATCTATGTCTTGTAAATAAGGCAAGACTTTCTCGCGCGGTAGGGTCTCCGCATTCTCAGTGTCGCCTATGAATATTTCCATAGCATACTCTGGATTCGCCTTCAAGGTCCATTTAGCATGCTCAAGGATAAGATCGATTTCAGAGGGTGGAAGGCTTTGGAGGTATTGTATAGTGCGATCTGGGCCGTGCAAAGCCGGCGCAGCTTCATTTGGCTTTGGTGCAGCGCCGAATTTGTGTAATAAGTCCAGTGCCGATTTGTGAAGTTTCTTGCCGTGGAAGAAGTCAATTAGCTCCGTATAGCGATTGTGTTCCAGCAACTTCTCATTGACAACGTCTGGGTCGCAAAAGTTGGGAATGCGAAACAGGGAGCCCGCAAGCGAGGGCTGCGAGAACATGTAGGCACGAAAGAGAGTGGTATCAACCAAGCGGAAAGTTTCGCGTAGCTTTTGCTCGCGTTCCTTGTCCGATTCATCCATGGTCAGCTTCAGGAGTCGGTCTTCCGCCTCTTCCGCCGAGCTGGGCTGGTCTGTTCGCGGCTTCAGTTTGCCAGTCACAGGATCGATGACCCGCTGGAGGCGAGCGCGAGTTCCAGCAAGGTAGCTATTCAGCTCCAAGACGGCCTTCGTGAGCTCTTTACCCGAAAGTGGCTTGTCTTCTGGCACTGGTGTTTCTTTGGCATTGTCTGAATCCTCGGTTTCCCCATCCTTTTTCGAGATGATGGAAGCGACCTCAGCTGGCTTCCGCTGCGACCCCTTGAAGTATTTGGCAAATCCTCCCACAGCAGTAGGCGACCCGACAACCTCGTTGGTCATTTCTGGGCTATTTGATCTCGTCCCATTGGTCTTTTTAGGACTGGTTTCGGTATTCTCTGGGGCTTCCTCATAGTTTGCCCACCTGGATAATTCTCCTGCAATGAGAACAGGATACATCCTCAGGACTCGTTCTGGTGGTGCATGGACATCGTCTTCATTCATCAGATCCATCGACTGTCGATACTTCTTCTGCTTGAACAGACTCTCTGCCTTCAACATCTTGACCTCTCGTAGAGTCTCTGCCTTGTTCTTCAAGAGAGCATCCTCAAGCATTTGCAGTATGCTAATCGCTTCATCAAACTTGCCACTCTCAATGAGTTCTCCAATTTGAGAGTCATAGTCTGTGGCTCCCATTTTCCACACGCAGCGGTCACTCGAGATGTGGAATCCTTTGCCAGCATGAGCTAGGCTTACAGTAGGCGGAGGAAAATGTAGCTGGGCAGCTCCAGGTAGTGTAATCGTCTGCAGGAGAGACAAAGTATCGGGGTTCCGGACCTCAAGAGAGCCCTTGGATGGAGGTTGCAGCGCAACAATATACGGGTACGAATACCCGATGGATTCAGGGGCAGATTGCCACGGTATCTGCCTCTTCTCTAGGGCCTTACCCTCATCATTGACGAACAGCGTATTGATATCTTTGGCAAGAAGCATCTCCCCGTCAGCCAACTTGGTAGCCAGTGGCTTGGGTATGTAGCTCCCTAGACCCATGTATCCCATTCCTGCGCTGCTTACAGCTCCGAATCGGCTGCCTTGACCAGACACTCCCACCGTACCTGGGCTCACAATATCCTCGACCTGCTGTGTCATGGCATCGACAATGACATAGCCTGCATTCATGCCGCAAACGATTTTCGTCGCGCTCGCCCATGTAATTGATCGGATCGATTCGGAAAGGACGACTTCTGAGACCTCGTCACTGAGCTCGCTCTCGTGCCAGCTCCATAGCAGCAGCCGCCGCTTGACAGCAACAGCCAGTCGACTGATGATTTCAGGGACACCCGTATCAGGGTCTCTGACGATATTGGACGTGATGGCAAAGCATGACGCATTCTTGGTTCGCGAAAGGGTCTCAATGAGGTCGTAGGACTGCAGGTCGTGGAGCGAGACGTGGTAGTTGGACAGGGATACGATTGTGTTTGCCTCCTTGATGATGGCCAGCTGTTCTACCGCCCGCGTCGAGAATCGTTCCACCTCGCGCAGTAAATCTGTCGGCTTGGCTACCGAATCCGCGGCGGTGTGGTCGCCATTCTGGGGAGGAGTCGCATTTGCGGTGTGTGGAGGCGTCGAATCGCCATTAGCGGGAAGTTCGTTGAGGCGGTAGATGCGAAGGGCGCCGTTGTTGAGCCCGACGAGGATGCGGTCGCCTGGAGATGCGGTTAAAAAAGACACGAACAGCGGAAGAGCGCATCAATGAGCAGAAATGCCGTCCATACCATACGCAAGGATCGTCTCGATCTTTGACTTATCCCGCTGCCGCAGCTCTATGATAGGACGGGCTGTAAAGGCGGAGAGCATGGCGCCAACCAGCTCCAGGGAAGGAATGTTATCTTGTCAGGACGTGCATCAGATGATCATCGATGTAATTCGAATCTTGGCTTTTGTCTTTCTCGTCTTTCTTTATTAAAAGCAACAGAAACGCTGAATGTCGTGTAAGAAGCCGAGGTGCCTTACGGTGCCATTTTTGCCTGAAGGAGGTGCCAGAGCTATCCCACGTCAGGTGCCGCCGCTATTATCCCAACGACGTCAATGCACATGCGTTTGGCCTAAGCTAGCACGGAGCAGGTCGCGACACAGTGCACTTAACTGCCGTAAATATACTGTCCAATATAATTGTTGGATGCCAAAAATACAAGTATTCAATTCCAGCTTTAATAAACAATTGCAGATGAGTTATAAGCTATAAGTTATATTCTTGCATTGCTCAACACAATTTCTTACCACATATAATCCGCGAGATCCATGTAAATCATATGCCATACACCCAACCAACCATACGTGTAATCCAATTCTATATGCTCCGTTCGCCAATTCACACCCTCACACAACCGTCTCACCATCTAGTCCAAGCCAGCAACTTCCATAATGCCATATCCGAGCGTCACGACAACCACCAAGGTAATCAGACTGCTTGGCACACCTCTGCTGATGAAGTGCTTCACGCTCAGGTAGCGCTGGCCGGTAGCATCTTCCTTCATAATGGCGGCTATGCCACGTTAGCAGTCGCACAAGCGGAGGGGGGAATGGCTGCATAAACTTACTCATATTGGGGAAGCCACTGGTAGGCAGACCCATCGCAGCGCTGCACATTAGAACGCCACCCATAACAAGGAGGTTGGGGTGCGGCTGGTCCATAGCCACGCCGACATCGTACACCAGAGGAAGGAAGATGAGAGCGGCTACTGTGTGGCTGATGAAGGTGGCAATGACAAGAATCAGAGAAGAAAAGACGACGAGAACACCGTACAGACTCATGCCCTCGACCCTGTGAGACACGAGCTCAGCAAGGGTGTGGAGCAGACCCGAAGATCGAACAGCTTTGCCGAGTGACAATCCACCAGCGGCCAAGATGATGATGGTCCAGGGAAAGTTGTTGAAATCTTCCTTGGTCAAGATGCCGATGCCAAAGAAGAGTACAATAGGAATAATGGCCACAACACCCATGTCTCCAAATACAGATTCAAGGGTATGGCTTGTGCACCACAAAACAATGGTGATGATAGTAACAATGGTGACAAACCATTGCCCAGCGGTAAATTTCTCCTTGAGAGGACGGATAGGTGCAATGGACGTCCCCTTGCCGGGTTGGAATGTAATCAGTAGAAGTAGCCAAATCAAGACGATTGAGACCACACCAACGGGGATGACAATGAAGAACCACTGAAGCCAAGTCGGTTCGGGAGACATGATTCCCATGGCTACAACGTTCTGCGGTGACGCAATTGGCGACAGCATACCGCCAATGTTTGAAGCGAGGGCAATGCCAATGATGACGGCCTTGGACATGTTTGAATCCGATGGCAGAGTCCGTAGCATGGGCTCAATGATAGAGAAGCAAAGTACGGGCGCAGCAACGTTGCTGATGAGCATGGACGCAAAGGCAGCAACAAACATGTTTGCAAGCAGTACAGTTCTGGGCTGAGTGCCAGCTTTGCTCAAGATGAGCGTTGCAAGACGCTTGTCGATTTTGCACTTGGATAGAGCGGCGGCGAGAGTGAAGCCGCCAATCAAGAGCATAATAACAGGCGACCACATGGAAGAGAAGATGGCCGCGGTGGCTTCCTTGGCAGTCAGGCGCTTCGGAGGCTTGCTCGGATCTTCTTCACGAACCACCCTGAGAACGACAGCTAAGAAAGGGATGAAAAGAGACGTAACGAAGAGAGGAATAGTCTTTGTACGTAATTAGTAAGGATATATGAAATCGAAAATTGAAACGACAGTTTAACATACCTCAGTAGCCCACATCAGACTGACAAAAACGAGAAGTGCCAGACAGTTCTGCTGCTCAGCGTTTTCCAAAATGGGAATAAACAAGAGCAGGAGGAAAGCCGCCACGGAGATGACCAGGGTGAGCACAGAACTGTTGGATAGCCATGATGGCAGAATGATTCTGCCAATGGGTGTTTTGATTTGCGTTTCCGCGGGTCCAGTCTCGTCGTCGCCCTGTAGTCTCTTCGGTGCGACACCGGAGTCTTGTCCTAGCAATGTCTGTCCAAACCGGGCTGCCTCTGCTCTTCGCTCAATACCGATGAGGTCTCTCCAAACAGTGTTGCGTTCCCAGACAACGTGCTCACGAAGATGGGAACGCAAGTCCTTCTTGGCAAGCTCCTCATCACCGCCCAGGACCACGTCGGCGTAGGCAACCTCCATCTTGGCAATGTTTTCGTCGAGCAGCTTCTTGGTATCTGGCTTGAAGGGATATGCGGTATCGACATAGGTGCTGATGTAGGATGACCGCAGCTCTTTATCAAGAATCTTGTCAAACTTCTTGAGGACCTTGCTGAAGCCTGTCTTGTTAAGCTGTACGTAGGACTTGAGTTCGCAAAGCTGAACATAAAGAGATATGATGCGCTTCTTCAACATGATACCGGACGAGTACAATGTCGAGCCGAAGATGAAGGACTGGTCGCCATAGTCATCAATGGTTGTGCTATATCTTCTAGATCGACCAAACTCTGAAGATGCAGTCATGTCCGGGATGCTTCCCGCGGTCCGTCTCCTACCATACTTGCCCTTGTGTCTGGTGAGGCCGGTGGTTTCATCATCATCGGTTGCGCTGTCATCATCGTCTGAGCCATGGCTGCGCAGGCTGGAAGGCCGAGCATGAGTGCTGTGGGTCTCGGATTGCGTCGGACGCAATGTGGTGGACGTTTCCATGGATGGACCCTCTCCTACATCATGTAGAAGCTGGCTGACTTCCTCAAGCAGCTCCCCCTCCTTGAGAGAATAAAAGGAGCATATTTTCTCCAGCTCTATGCCGAGTGATTTGCTGAAGACATCTTCCGGCTCCTCATTCGATATAAGGGGCCGCGACTCAGCATCGCCGGCTCTCGCTTGGTGCGCATTCTTCTCGAGTTGGTATATCCTTGGGAGACGTAGAGTTAGCTGATGGACAGGCTGACGTCCTGAGCTCAGAGGGGCGAATCTTACAGCTTCTTTAGATTGCTATAGGCAATGTAATGGCTGCTCCAGTCCGGAACAGCATTGAACTGGATGCTGTGGGAGAACTTCATCTCGTCCTGTGTCTCCAGCCACTGCCGTTTCAGTGCCTTTTTCTCTTCTCGTTGGCGTTGACGGTCCTCGATGATGTTGCGCTCCGCAATCTCTTTGTAGTCGGAGAGCTCGTACGTGTCGGGAGACGCGGCCAATTGTACACTCCCTCCTCGCTCAAAAGCGCTGATCGAGCGTGGATTGTCGTTGACAGAGGATGCGGTCAGGTCTGTAACAGGAACAGAGGAGGAGGGATTGCCCGGCTGCTCTGGGGGCTGAATGGTGGTAATTGATGGTCTGGTGTACTGTGATGTTCGTGTGGCTGCCGAAGCCGAGGGTTGCGTTTGAGGGTCTCGTGGCTGTCGTTGGTTTGGCCCAGAAAGCACTGCTCAAAGTTTCTCCACGCCGGATGCCAATCGAACCTTTGCGACGCCTTACCTAGTCCTGGTCTCCGTTCGAGTCAATCCTGGACCTAATCCCAAATCCCAACGCGCGATGGGCGGCGCTACCGGTCTCCAGAAAAAAGTGCGGCCATTACCTTATCGACGAGGAAATCCACGAGCTGTGACTGGCTCAGGGGCGGGAGCACCGTTTGCGAGGCCGGGAGTACGAAGACATGTGACCTGTAGCTGACAGCCCTGCGCTAAAGAGGTCACTGCTCGCTAAGGGACAGGGGGGATTTGGGGGTTTGGGGGGCCTGCAGGGAGGGCGGCCGCGGCGGAACGCACCGGGCTACAGGTGCATGGCGACCTAGCCACAGCGTCTGCTAGTGGCCCATGCACGCTACAAGCCACCTCCATCCCATCCATCCCGCCTTGTGAAGAATGATGGATGGGAGGGGCGGGCAGATGGATGGCAGATGACTTGCTCTCGAGACCTCTTTGATCGAGTCATATTAACGATTTCCGATTCTCAGATGCTGGTACCTCAACTATATATTTCCCCTTGGATAGCCGCTCACATCGTCTCGATCCCCCACGTGTTGGAATTGACTCTGGCTATTGGCTGGTATCTATAGGTTCTTGTGCCCAAAACGTCCAAAATGTTGACCTCTCCCTCTATTAATTCACACTACCTAAGCTGGAATGCAGCTTCACATTACTACCTTATGTACATACATACTAATCTATCCTAACATCTGCTGCAGGGCGTTGATCCTATACGATTCGCTCCTCTCCACAAGCTCCTCGTGACGTCCTCTATCGACCACTTGGCCGCCCTCGACTACAAAGATCACGTCAGCCTTGCGGACTGTGTGTAGTCGGTGAGTGATGGCAATCACGGTGATGCCTCTGGCTGCCTGCTCCAGGCCTTCTTGCAGCGCCCTTTCGCTCTCTGCGTCAAGGGCACTGGTACTTTCGTCGAGCAGCAGCAGCCGCGGCTTTCGCACTAGCGCTCTCGCAATGGCCAGTCTTTGGCGCTGGCCTCCAGATAATCGAGATCCGTTAGGGCCACATTCTGTCTCATAGCCCTTGGGTAGCGACATGATGGTGTTGTGGATGTTGGCTAGCTTGCAGGCTTCTTCAATCTCCGAGTCGGACGCCTCGTGACCTGGAACGGCACCGAGTCCCACGTTAAACTTGATGGTTCCATCGAACAGGGCACAGTCCTGTGGCACTACGGCGATATCAGGACGGAAATCCACTCCCTCACGAGCGCAGATGTCGACCCCGTCGATTTCGACGGCTCCACCAGTAGGGCGATACATTCTCTGAACAAGTGACATGATGGTGGACTTGCCAGCTCCCGATGGCCCCACGAGACCACAAAATTGACCGGCCGGTATCGTAAATGACATGCCTTTGAGAATCTGGATGTGTGGCCGAGCAGGGTATGCAAATGAGACATCACGGAAAGTGATTGTGGCGCCACCACGACTTGAATTGAGCACGCGACTTGAGCCTGCATCTGGAATGGCTTCAACATCCTTCTCTCCGCGTGATAAAATTTCAGGCTCAGTGTCCTTGGCATCAAGGCGTTTGGAAGACCCAAGATTGATGAGACTTAGGATTCTGGATGCTGCTGCTCTGGACCGCGAGACCTCAGGGGCCAACGTAAACATCTGGCCCCACAACTGGGCACTGACAAGCATGGCCATGAGAATGATGAAGAATTGAGCCTGGCTGTACTCTCCCTTTGTGATTCTGGTCGAACCCCACCAGTAGGCAAAAGCATAGATGAGGTTGCCGATACTGTTGGCGATGGCGAGCCAGAAGTTAGTATAAGCACTGGCTAGGGCCATCTCCCGTTGCGGAGCCTTGAGTGCTCGGCGATAAGTGTTGAGAATTTCTTCTTCGATTGAAAGCGAGGATACGGTTTTATAGGAGGTGACGGCTTCGACAGTAATGCCAAGCGCATTTGAGAATGCTCCGGCATGCTTACGCTCAAAGCGCGAAAGGGATCGTACTTGCATGATACCCGAACCCAGGAGTATGGGGACTGTGACCAAGCACACAATGGCAATTTTCCACGCAATAATGTGCGACAGAATAATGGCCACCAAGAAGTTGACGACAATCGAGAACATTGTTCCCATGATAGATCCGCTGAAGCCACCAACAGCAGCAGCATCTGCTGTGATGATGGAGAGCAACGAGGATGGCGAACGGCCTTCTGCCTGATGCCAGTCGAGCTCTTGTTGATATAGCGATCGGAAAGTGAGCACGCGGATTTTATAGAGAAGCTTTTCCGCAATGTAGCCAAAGCCATACCAGCTCCCCGTGTAAGCGAACAGCTCAACGACCGCCAGCATGAAGAAGAGACCGCCGAAGAACTTGCCCGCCCATAGGATCTGATGGGTCGAGTTGCAGGGACTCACTTTTTCGACCGTGTTGCCAAAGATGACACCCGCTGAAGAGAACGTACCACCAACGATGACGGCGGAGAAGACGGCCAAGAGGAGCATCAGTAGATGCGGTCTGAGCATGCGACCAAGGCTCTTGATGATTGTCCAAGCTGACTGGCTGTCATCAAGTGTCTTGTCTTCTGCTGCAACAGGCTCTTGTCCGGATTCCTGCACATTTGAAGTAGAAGCTGAGAGCTCTTCCTTTGTCGTCGGAATGGCTTCATCTAGAGAAGCTTCGGCCTCCTTCTCTGAGAGTATGATGTCGGCATCACCCTTGGACGTGCTCGACAGAGATGGCGTGTCGTCATGTTCCTTGGACGCCAGATTCTGTAGGCGGACCATTCCGGCGTACGAGCCATCCAGGGCCATGAGCTCCAGATGAGTGCCTTGCTCAATGATTTCGCCATTGTTCATAACGATGATGTTGTCGGCGTTCTTGATTGTGGACAAGCGATGCGCGATGGCGATAATGGTACGACCCTCAGAGATGGACTCGACTGCCTCTTGGATGCGTCGCTCACTAGCTGAATCAAGGGATGCTGTAGCTTCGTCGAGGAGAAGGATCTTGGGGTCTCGGATCAGAGCACGAGCAAATGCCAATCTCTGCCTCTGCCCTCCGCTGACGAGCTTTCCGGCAGTACCAACAATGGTTCCATATCCGTACTCCAGTCTGTCAATGAAGCCAGAAGCGTCAGCCAGGGACGCAGAGCTGCGGACCATTTCAATGAGTTCAGCCATGTCCTGACTATGCGCCTGTGCGACGGTAGTCAAGTCTTGTCCCTCTCTGACCTTTGCTGCCACTTCAGCAAGCCCCTGCCCTAGGATGATGGATTGGAATTTTTGATACTTCTCCCATGGCGAGTTGAATAGTCCCAGTGCAATATTTTCCAAGATTGATCGATCCAGAAGCGATGGTTCTTGTTGAACCAAGCTGATGAAGCTTCTCAAGTTTTTTACGTTCAGTTGCTTTAGGTCATGTCCGTCGAGCAACACTTGTCCATCTTGAGGGTCGTAGATCCGCGTCGTCAAGCCAGCTACGGTAGATTTGCCACTACCAGAGAGTCCGACTATGGCGGTATACTTGCCAGCGGGACAGTCAAAGGAGACATTCTTGAGAACAGGCTGATCCGGCCGAGAGATGTAGGCAAAGGTGACGTTTCGGAATGAAACCGAGGCGGCGGCAGAATCCGAGAGTTTGAGGCCGGAGTCGGATCCCGAGTTGATGATGGCTGGAGTGTCGATATCTTGCCGCAGCTTTTGGAATGCTGTGGACGCACCCCCCAACAGAGGCAAGAGAGGCGCGATTGAGCCGAAGACAACACATGCTATATTAAGCTGTCAGTAAAGATACGAAGCATCGCTATTATCCTTTGGAGCTTACCGTCCACAAGGAGGAATATCACGGTATAAATCTCTCCCACCGATACGCCGCTGGGGTCGGCAATTGTCTTGACAATCTGGTGGCTGCCTTGCCAAAAAGACAAGGCATTTGCCGCGTAGGCAATGAAGTAGAGAGTGCCGGCTTGGACGGCTGCGGCAAATGCTTTCTTGATGCCCTTTTTCTGAGCAGTCATCATGTGGGAAGAAAACTTGGCCTCCAGGCGCGGGCCGGCACCAAAAGCCTGGACAACTGCGATATTGGATAAGGTCTCCTGAGCAATGGACGAGGCAGACCCTATCGCGTCGGACATGGCACTGGTAAATTTCGCCGTGAATGCACTTCCAAGACCGGCCATGAGGAAGAAGGCGGGTATAAGGGATAGGAGCATGGCCGCAAGCCTCCAGTTCTTGATGAAGGCGACGATGTACGCCGTCAAGAAAAAGGATGTGCAGGCGATGCAAATGCCAACCTTCTCGGAGGTACCCGACTGAACGGCTTGTACGTCTGCATTGAGGCGAGATGACAGCTCACCGGCCTGGCGTTGGTCGTAAAAGGTCGCGTCTTGCTGCAGCAGCGCTTGGAAATAGCGGTCTCTGATGCGCGCTTCCAGTCGACGGCTGAAGATGCTCCAGCAGACGATGTAGATGTATATCAGGGCGAAACTGGCAATACCGATGTAAGTAAGCTCGAGCACCTTGCTGTCGATGGAGGATTGGATGCGCGAAGCCTCGTCCGCGTCAGGGGTATGGGCATCGCAGCTGGCGGTGTTGAGGTCGTCAACGAGCTGGCCGAAGAGGATACCCATGAGAGGGAATGGGACTCCTGCTGCCGCTGCGGAAACTGTGCCGGTGACGAGGAGGACAATGTCGATCCATTTTGGGTTGGCATAGACGAGAAGCTGGAAGTAGACGAAGAATTCCGAGATGAACTACACATGTTGGTGAGCATTATCATGTCTGCAGACAAAGATTGGGCAAACTGAACTAACATTTTTGGCCTTGTTTTGCTCTCCTTTAGCATTGGAGATGGATTCTACCTTGGCTTCATCACCGCCTTGAGGCACCGCGGCAGCTTCAGTCACGCCATTGGGGACTGCTGCGTCTTCCTGAGCGGCCATTACTGACGAGTAGCGGTTTGTTGATGGAGATTCTACAAGCCGCTACACTCTCATGGCCTATCTCAGCACATGAAGAGATGGAATGGTCTGATGTTCAAGATAGAATCGACGCCAAAGCTACATGTAGCTGCACAGCTTCCGGCAGTTGAGTGTCTAGTTGCCGTCACGCGAGGTCCGCAAATCTTCTAGCTCTGTCTACATGATCGACAGCAGACGCGAAATGGGCCCGGGTAATACTGAAGGGACACTGCCATGATGCCTTCTCTTCTCCCTGGAGCTAATCCACACTCAACTCAGAGCAGCTCTGGATGGACCCTTGATGAGCCAGCAGGGTATCATTTTTTTCTCTCTCTGGGCCACCAGTTAGTGCTGCTACGTGACGAGATGCTCCACGACAAGACCGACAATATCCACCGCTTGGGCTCGTGAAAAGGACACAAAGTACCGTTTCGTAGCTCACATGTTCCTCCATCTGCAGAGATACACGCCCCTCCTCGAGCGAATCCTTGTCTCGCAACTTGTACCGGTACATTGTGTGGCCCAAAGCGGGACCATGTTCGGATCAGATAATTTCTCTCCGCGAAAACGTCTCCACTAAGCGTCCGAGGATCGGCCCAAGATAATCAAAGAACGAAACTTGGCATGGGGGGAAACCCAAAGAAAAAAAAACCATTGCGTAAAGAGAACTGGGCCCCGAAAAAATAAATGCCTCTTTATCTTTGAAGCCGCGCTGAATTGCTCGGTCTTCGAGGGTGGAGCGTCGGCCGTCCGGGGGGCCGGGATTTTCATAGCCTCACGGCCTCGGCCTCGGATCTGATAAGATGGGACGCCCTGCGAGCTGCATGCACGGAGTAACTCGGTGAATTGCGTGGCTACCTGGGTATAACTAGGGGGGAGCCATTTTGCTCACACACCCCCCTTGGACCTTTGGATGGGATGTTTTTTCGAACTTGCGGATGGTGTTTTGCTCTAACGGAACGGAGTAGTCCCGCTTCACACATCTTGGCGTCGATGGCAGTGACGAAGCAACAATGATCTGCTCTAAACCATTCTCTGCATTGAAGTCATCGAGTCCTAGCATCGGCGTCTTGACGGCTCGGTCATCGTTTCGGCAGATCGCGGCTCAAGCGGTTTCGTCGCAGCAGGCCAAGCGCTGGCGGACCACAAGCTGCACCAACAATTCATCTTTTTCCTTGATCAACACTCGACCAAATACTAGTCATCGGAATCTCTTGAGCCCTGTCCAGCTGCGTGGCCTTCACTGCTCTTCACATCTCCGTCTTGCTACCGAAAGCACTGCTATTTCAGCTCACGCCATTATGGGTTCGATTCCGGAGACTGCCCCTGTCGTTAGGGTCTTTATTGCTGGTGGTTCTTATGCAGGTCTCTCTACGGCTGTCAATTTGCTTGATTTGGGTGATGGCTTGTCACCGCGCATGGCACGTGAGGAGTATACACACCACCCTAGTGTGCCGAAAGTGAACTTCCAAATCACCATTGCTGATGAGAGAGATGGCTACTGTAAGTTGTATCAACATTTCTGCATCATTCTTAGTGCTGTAAGTCCCAAGAAGATTCTAATACGGTATAGATCACTTGATTGGCTCTCCACTGGCTCTTGCAGAATCGGAATACGCAAAGAAGGCCTGGGTCCAGTTCCAAGATCTCCCTGCTCTGCAAATCCCCAACGTCCAATTCGTTCAGGGCTCAGTGTCGAGCGTCGATTGCGATGCCAAGACAGCAACTGTTGTCGATAGCATCACGAAAGAGCCCGTCACCCACCAGTACGACTACTTCGTCACTGCTACAGGCCTGAGGAGAGTGTGGCCTGTCGTGCCCCAGTCTTTGACTCGAAAGCAATATCTTCTTGAAGTTGAGGCGCAGATCAAGGCTCTTGACGGGGCCAAGGATGGCATTCTCATTGTTGGTGGTGGTGCTGTTGGCATTGAGATGGCTGCCGAACTGAAGCATGTGAAGCCTCATCTCAAGGTGACTTTGGCGCACTCACGAGACAAGCTTCTGTCATCCGAACCGCTGCCTGACGAATGCAAGGACAAGGCTTTGGACCTGGTCAAGGAAACTGGTGTCGACGTGTTGATGAACCATCGCTTGGCTAGCTCTACCAAGGTCGAATCCCCTGATGGCTCATCGAAATATGAGGTCGAGTTTACGAATGGACATAAAATGACTGCTAGCGCAGTCGTTATGGCTCTTTCTAAGAGCATCTCGACGGCATCATATCTCCCTTCGTCGGCCACCGATGCCGAAGGTCTCGTCAAGATCGTGCCCAAGTAAGTTTACCTTGCGATTCCTTAACGGAGCAAATTGCTAACATTTATGCTCTCTTCCTAAGCATGAGCTTCGACCCTAGCACCCCCAACGCCGCATCCCATTTCTGCGCCGGCGACGTGGCCAAATGGTCCGGCATCAAGCGCTGCGGCGCCGCCATGCACGGCGGACACCTCGTTGCGAACAACATCCACCAGCTGGTACTGCAGCAGGTTGCGCAGCACCAGCCCAAGTTCCAGGAACTGCCAGAGATTCCGCCCATGATTGGGTTGGCGGTGGGCAAGAATGCTGTTGCCTACGGACCGGATGAGGGCGTTATTTCGGGTCCTGAGGTGATGCAGGCGTATTTCAGGGATGATTTGGGCTGGGGAAGTAAGTCATTTATATTCATGACCTAACTAGTCTCTTTTATGTTCAGGATGCTAATGAAATGGTACAGTTTGCTGGGATTGGATGCAGCTAGGAGGCCGAAAGTTGGATGCCAAGGCATAGGAGACGAGTTCTTCGTAATTAATCGGAACAGCAAGAAGGCGGATATTGATAAATGGGTCGATGGGAGAGGTTATTGGCGTTTAGGAGGCTGGCATATTGCTTTGAATGGAAAATGCACGAATAGAGTAGATTAAATGAATGTCGGATTCAAATTTATCCTAGATGATGAAACGCGCACCGTTCCGAACATTATGTGGTCAAAGCCAGAAGGATGAGTATGCTCTTATTAGGCTATTCTTTACATGGCAAACTAATTTCAAGGGGAATATAACTCTGACTCTGACGTAACCTAGGCTCTAGAGATCCGGATGGAATTTGAAGGAGAATAACGTCCGCTGCGGCTTCTTGCACTCGACACCTGAAGTTTGCAAAGTATGTTTATATAAATTGATATTGAATTATGTTTATTAATGAAATAATTTGTAATCTATGAAATCACCGACAGGCAACTATAGGAGTAGAACGATTCACACATAATATGGTGAGATATCCAATCCCATCATGGCCTATTTCTTTTTCTTTTCTTTTTTGGCCACCAACGCCTAAAAGACGGTTCCCTTGACCTGCTTGTGCTCTCTCACATCGATGTTTCTCCACATTGCCGTGCCAACAACAGACAATGATAGCACGGCAGTGCCAGCAATCAGCATCATTTTCTGGCTATCACCATAGGCCTGCTGAATGGCAATGCGTTCGGGAGATCCCATCGGGTAGGACAGTTGAACATCGAGGCTCCCGTAGATGTCTGTAAGATTTCCTTGCGCAGACTCGGGAAGATATAGGCCCAATTTCTTGGGGAAAACAGCCTGCCAAACTGCAGCGGCGACGGTAGATCCAATGGCACCACCAATAGACGACGCCATCGCCTCTACAGCCAGCACAACCGCAACATACTGGTGAGAGGTCGCTGCCATGATGGCAGTTTGCTCGCAGATAACAATGGTACCACCAGCAAAGGCAATGAAGATTTGGCACATGATAATGTATCCTGATAGTAAGGGGGGAACTGTTAGCAAGAGGTACAGCTGAGATGGGGATGATGGGGTTGGCCGTAGTCTTACCTATGTTAACATCGGGCTGACGGAAGTGAATCATCAAGCCAACGCCAAGAATGGTGACTGGGACTCCAAAGAAAAGGCAGATGGGCTTAAACTTTCCGGTGTAGCGAATGACGAAGCCAACCAAGATTGCCCACAAGCAGGAACTATTGTCTTGTTAGCAATACAATCACCCATAGAGATGGCTTCTCGTCTCATACCCTATGCTATAGATGTTGCCAACATAGCTGGACTCAGTAACGTTAAGCCCGTTGACCACCTGGAGGAAGCTGAGGAAGTAGCTGTCCCAAATATAGAAGCTGACGAAAACAGAGGCAGCGAGGATATTGGCGCCAATGACAGTGCGGTCAGTGAGAAGAGAGTAAGGAATAAACGTAACGGCCGCAAAAAACCGTTCCCAAATGGCGAACACGATGAGAGCGACAAATCCTCCAACCAAGAGGCCGATGATGAGAGGCGATTTCCATCCATCCGATTGGTAGGAGTAGATGTTGAAGGGGAGGAGGAACATAGCCAGTCCTCCAGACAGAACAAGCAGTCCAATGACATCAAACTCTCGACCGTAGTAGATCAAAGATTGGATAAAGGTACCCTTGCTTTCTCGCTGGCGGATTACACCGAGCTGCTTCGCCTTCTTGTTGTAGTGCATGAAGAGGAAGAACAGCGGCAGGGTGATGACCGGAGTGATGATGGCGAAGCTACCGAACCCCCATCGGAAACCGGGTCCGTTCAAAAAGGCAGTGGAGATGGGACCGGAGAGCCATGTGGTAACGATGTAAGGCGAACTACTGTAAGCGAAGATGAGGCCTCTGTAAATACCTCTGTGTTAGCTTTCTTCCGCATTTATGATGTTTAGAGCACGTTGCCAAACTGACCGATTGCGCAGAGATGTTGTATCTGCGAGGAAGACTGATAGCGAATAGTCCAAGCCGTTGTAGCCAACCCAATAGAATACTTGTGCAGCGGCGTAGGTCTCAACGTTATTGCAGCCAGCCATCATAATCAAGCCGAGTGTAGTAAACGCGATGGAGAGAATGTAACCCTGGGGACGGCCAAAGATGTCGAGGACCTTGGCCAGGGTCAACTTGAAGACACCTCCTATGATGCTGCTCATGACGCTGACAGTCGGCGTTAAGGAGTGCTGCTGAAAGGCGGATGTGACCCAAGGCGTCAAGTTTCCGGTCGTGCCTTGTTGCATGCTGTCGACAAAGTAAATCACCCAGATCATGACAAAGGCAGTCCAGAGGGCGCTCTTGGTCCAGACGGAGGTGATGGCCTCGATGTTCTGCACACCGGCCTGCGCCTTGGAATCGGGGCCGTCATCCTGGTCGGAGTCTTGAGGGCCGCCGACATTGATGTCCAGCTCGCTTTTCCCAGTTTCGCCGCCGTCGACGTTGTCGCGCTCGGGGGCTTTTTCGACGGACATGGCTTGGAAGAGACAATGTTAGCCACTTCTGTCTGAGAGAGAAGCGTACAAGATTATCGTCGCAAGTCGAACGGTTTCAAGGCCGTCTTTATGGTTAAAGTTAACCACAACTAGGAAGGGGCTTTACTTACTGGATCCGTAATTTGCAGCTTTCAGACCTTAACAATCGGTGATCCCGACCATCGAGGCCATCAGCAGGGCCAACGCTGCTACTTATTTGCCCCAGAGGTCACCAAAGAAGAAAACTGAGGAGTTCTAGATTTTGCCGCTGACATGGATGACGAAGAGGTGTAGACAGGGTTCGAGGATAGTCGCATGCGGCACTAGTCGTCACTGCACCTACCCAATCAATCCATTGTTTCAATCATACGCAGTACATAGACTTTTGATATGGACCACTTTCTTCCATGGCAATTCGGGGATTCAATCTTCGTTGGGAATATGAAAAGGCCAATAAAAGGCTAGTCTGTGAAGGATAAGCGGCCATCAGCACTCCGTCGGTCTCCATCTTGGTCTGGGATCGAGGACGTAGTTCCAACATCCATCTTCTTAGTGTTTTTAGTATGGATGTGCCGGAATGTGGCGGTTGACCCAAGTTTCCATGTAAGAACTACTCGTCCACCAAGTTTTTGCACGGCCAACGTACAACATACAAGAGGCTGGTCGGCACTTTTTGCCGCGTAAATGATGGACCTGTGCAACTATTTCGTAGCCGGGGCAGGGTTCCATCCTTTCTGTTAGGCTATCACTTTCGTTGTCACACTAGCCAGCAGAGACCCATCGTTTCTGTGTCGTAAAAGGTTTTTGTTACCCTCAATCGGTTATCACGACGGATCGAGCCAACGGCAATTCCAGGTGACATATCCTGTCTCAACAGATGGAGCATGCTCTCTTCTTTATCCGGAGCCATGATTCGCACTCGCCCATCGGTCCCATAAAGGGCCCGAAGTTACAGGACCTTAGCAATTCGAATGGAGAATCATGTAATAAGCTGTTGCTGTTGTTGCTGCTGCCGCTAAAGTTGAGACCTGAACCTCTTCAACCGATGGTGTGTTCATGTTCTCGAAACGGGTACTCGGCACTTCTTGTGCTCCACGAAATAGGGCAAAACCGCCGATGGTGATCAACTTTGCGTATTCAGCAACTTCCTAGTCTAGTGGAGGAAGAAATACGCAATGGTTGGTGGAGAATCTCCAAGGAGGGAAACGACTCGAATTATCAGATCATGTATGTCCAGGGCTTGGATGCGTTTAGCCGCTCCGACAACCGGACGAACCCCAATAAAGTTATCTGATCCGCCCAAAGCGCAAGGATCGGGCGCCACTCTCGTGCTAGTAACGACTCAGAACAGAATCCAGGCACAAAGAAAGAATAACCGAATCATTACGAAATCAAAAGAAGAAGAAGAATAACAATTTTGGGGGGAAAGCCAAGGCACTGAACCGAATATGGAGCGTGCGAGCGAGAGGCGGAGACAGAAAAACTCTGCAGGTGGGAAGCCTGAGCAGATTATCTCCCAGACTGATTGATTAGATCCACTGATCTAGCCTCGACTTAGCAGGGTTGCATCGCCTATCCTTCGGTCGATGGACTCGGCTGGGCTAAGCTGGTTGACTCGTCGCTTTTTCTGCCTCTTACGGACACTGAATGTACTGTACAAGCACCAACAGGCACCAACATGGGACTGGGATGCAGGGGAGGGGGTGAGGTCAGGTCCGGGATAGTCCAAGTTGGAGTTTTGGCCTACTAGTATTCTTCCAAACTTTGTCTCTGTACCTGTACTCGCACCAACACCTGGGCCTGGTCATGGAGGAGTTTTCTCCAACTCGTACGAGCTTAGAATCGCTAAGCATACCGGTCGGTGCGTTCTCGCTGCGTGGTGATCGGCCGTCGATCCTTTCATCACTCACGGCAAGAAAAAGTACATCCGAGCGTCACCTATAGCTCCAGTCCCGAGGTGGTTTACTCATGACTTCAGCTGTCTCCATGTAGGTAGTACCGTGGCATACACATGCTAGGGCTGGGCAAATTATGTGCATGTACCGAGTAAGTATGAGGCGGAAAGGTGCGGGCATGAAGCCCCCTTCATGTCAAATCTGTCGGCCGAGGCAGCTTGGCAAGCAGCCAGTTGTTTGCGGGTGAAGCTTTACCTATAGCTGCTGTATTAGTAGGTAGGTAAATTTATTGTCCTTGTAGTATTTAGATGTTTTTGTTTTATTTTTTATCTGAATTCCTCTCTTTTGCTACCTATTTGTCACTACACCTTTCATTCTGGCTTTGGATAGCCGACTTACACGCCGTCCTATTGCAATCGATCATATTGTTCTTCCTTGTTTCGCCGTAAACCAAAGCTGCAATGGCTGCTGTTTCTCTTTCATCAATACCCCCTGATCAAACTGTGATCAAGCTTCCTCATCCCTATCATACCGAATACACCATCCAGAAAGCCTCGGTCGAGCCAACCGCAGACAACAATGTTGAACACTATCGTCTCAACATTAAGCCCAACGCCTCTTCCGGAAAGAAGCCTCCCGTAGAGCTTCACGCTGCTCACGCCGTCTTTACCGAGCCAATTGATCTCAAATCAAGCGAACTGCCACCGCACTCAAATAACAGCGCCTGGGCGCGCGCCAGACGATCACCCTGCGCAACCGTATCCTGGGATACCCTTACAGAGCGTCCTACTCTGGCGCAAGCGTGGCTGATACTCTATGTATTGTTCACTACGCGACCTTCTACAGAAACGCTCAGACTTGAGCTCACCGGCGCAAACGCCATTGTCTTGGGACAGCAACTCAAGGATGTTGCTCTCGCCATTGACCATCCGCTCCGCCCTCAGGAGCAGCCTGGGCCATCCACAACGACAGATAGCATTGTTGTCGTGGCCTTGCGATCAACTTTCTGGCAGGGCGCTGGATCTCCTTTCGGTCCTCGACCTGTTTGGTGCCCCGAGGAGTCTTCATCGGCTCTACCCTCGTCCAACCCGTTGCACTCGTATCCCCTCACGCCTCTCCAACATACAATGACGATAACTTCGGCCGGCGATCCTCAAGATCCTGACCGACGCCAGCAAATGTGGCATCCGATTCGCCCGGCTAAGCCAGCTCCTGGCGCCGTCATCTATAGTCGATGGATCCCCCATCTGCAAGAGACATTTTCGATGGTGTCGCTGGATTGGCAGGATGCTGAGCATTTGAGGCTCTTCCACGAGTGGCAGAATGATCCTCGTGTGTCGCAGGGTTGGAATGAGACGGGAACTTTGGAGCAACACCGAGAGTATCTACGAAAGATGCATGTTGATCCACACCAAGTTGCTGTTCTGGCTAAGTGGGACGACGCCTACTTTGCGTACTTTGAGATTTACTGGGCCAAGGTAAGATACAAACCATCACAAGCTCTAGATTTAATCCAGAAGAAGATACTGACTCAATTGTATAGGAGGATCGACTCGGAAGCTACTACGACGCCGGAGACTTTGACCGTGGCCGCCACTCCCTTGTCGGCGATGTCCGTTTCCGTGGCCCGCACAGAGTATCAGCGTGGTGGAGCAGCTTGATGCATTACCTCTATCTGGATGATCCTCGAACCATGTATGTCGTGGGCGAGCCCAAGGACAGCAACTCGACAGTCGTCATGTACGATCTCATCCATGGCTTTGGCCTTGACAAGTTTGTCGACCTGCCGCATAAGCGCAGTGCTTTTGTGCGCTGCCACAGAGACCGATTCTTTCAGCTTTGTCCGTTGGGGGATAATGAGAAGGCTGTCGGTGGTATGAGGATTGGGCTGGTTCCGAAGCTGTAGGTGCATGATGGAGAGTGTTTGAGTAAGTCTTTGGGGGAAATAAATGTTCATGTAGTTCTATAAAATACATAGGTTGTTTTGAGATGCCAGTTATCTCCCAAAAGTCCAGTTATATATACAATAAAAGAACTTGACATCTTCATTTTATCAAGCAAAAACACATAAGCTCTCTCTATTTTAACATCATGCTCTACAACTATGTACAAGTACTCTAAGCAACTTTTCTACAATTTCGAAGTCTTCGCCATCTTACTCAAAATCTCATCTCCCAGCTTCGCCATCTCAAACTTGCGAATCTTTCCGCTTCCCGTCAGAGGCACATCCGCAGGCACGCCATCCTGGCCCAGCCAAAACACATGCGCCGGGGCTTTGTGATTGCCCAGCGTCTTGCGAACCCAATCTCTGACTTCCTGGTCCGTCAACTTGTTGCCGCTGTCGCCCAGCTCCACGAACGCTCCGACAACTTCTCCGTAGTGTTTGTTCTTGAGGCCGACGACGATGGCGCGGGAAATGGAAGGATGGGCCACGAGGCGTTCTTCGATTTCTAGAGGGTAGATGTTCTCGCCACCTATGTGTACGACAAACATTAGAATTGGGGGCTGTGACAAAGATTTTTGGGTTTACTTTACCTCTGATAATAATGTCTTTGAATCTTCCCGTGATGGAGCAGTAACCCTCTTCATCAAACACGGCCTCATCGCCCGTATGTAGCCACAGTACTCCCGCCGCGTCGCGAATCATTGTCTCATTAGTCTTTTCCGAATTGTTCCAGTATCCAGCCTGTAGCTGATATCCAGCCATACAAAGCTCGCCTCGAGTGCCAATCGGCACAATGTTACCGTCGCGATCAACAATCTTGGCCTGCGCGTGTGGCATCAGTGTCCCAACTGTCGTCAATCTCCTTGTTATCGCGTCGTCCGTGAATGCATTGAAGCATGTAGGTGAAGCTTCCGTGAGACCATAACTGCTAGTAAACTCGGTCATGCCAAAGCGGTTGACCAGAAGCTCCATCAAGTATCGCGGAACCGGGGCGCCAGCAATGATGCCCGTGCGGAGCTTGTCGCACTTGAAGTTGGCCGGGGGTTCGGCCTGGAACAAGGAATCAAACATGGCTGGAACTCCGTGGATAGCAGTGCACTCTTCGTCGGAAATGGCCCTGAGTGTGGAAGGAATGTCAAACACCTCTGCTGGGTAGACAATCTTGCCGCCGTGAGTGACGATGGCCAGGAGGCCGAGGACAAGGCCGAAGCAGTGGAAGAGCGGCGGCGGGCAGCACAGGACGTCTGAATGTGTCAGGCGCATTCTGTCACCGATGAATCGAGAATTGTTGACCAGATTACTACAGAGAATGGAATATTAGCATTGGCGACACGGAGGAGAACAGAAACAACATACTGATGTGTTAGCATAGCTGCCTTTGGTAAACCTGTTGTGCCGCTTGTGAACTGCAGATTAACAACCTGATGAGGAAGGACCTTGCTCATGGCTCTATACAGCTTCTCATGGCTTTGTCGAGAACCAGCCTTGACGAGCTCATCATACGTTGGGTATTTGTCGCCCTCTCCCCTCAGGATCACAACCTGGATAGGAGAAGCCTCATTGTGTAAATCTTGCAGCAGTGCTGTATTATCCGTCCGTCCAATTGTACGAGTCACAAAAAAGACTTTACAATCGGAAAAGGTGAGGCCGTACTTTGCTTCGGTCGCCGTGTAAGTGTTGTTCAAGATGACGAGGATGGCACCGATCTTGGCGACGGCGAAGAAAACTGCGGCGTATTGCTCGCAGTTGCCAGCCATTATGCCGACACGGTCACCGACGCCAATACCCATATTGAGCAGAGATTGGGCCAAAGCCGAACTTTGCTGGTTGAGTTCGTGATATGTCCATCGCGCGCCTGTCCACGGAATAACGAGGCACTCTTTGGTACCATATTGGTAGGTTTGGAGCTCGAGCAGCTCGCCGAGAGTTAGGTCGACGAGAGGAGGATCAGATGGGCCATGAAGCAGAGAAAGCTTCTGGGTAGGCGCCGTAGGATCTGGCTGGATGGCTGTTGGAGCGTCCATGTTGGCAAGCTGATGTCTTGATAGGGAGCTTGTAAGTGAGAAACTCTATCATTACAGCTTCCACGAAGACTTCACTGCCTACAATACAAAAATAACGAAAAAACGATCCTTCTATCTGCTAATTGGCGCTTCTCCTACGTAACCGAGGAACTTGCTGAACTGGTTGATCGAGTCCAGCCCGTCTGTCACTTCTAGACCCACTGCAAATCCGGCTATTTGACACCAAACAAAGCCTAGCAGTTCATGTATATCATATTAACCTGACAATGTGCCAAGCTGAAAGCCACCTCTAATCCCAGAAGAAGCTGGGCTCTCCCACTATTTCGAGACGAGGCCCTCTCCCGCTGTCAGGGCACCCGAGAATTGCCGAGGACAGGAACAGGCGCCAAGTCCCCTCGCGGCGTTTTCGCGGCATCAAGAGTCATAGATCCAGTAATCAGATGATCTGATAAGATTTCATCATGGGAGGGACATCAGGAAGATCCACTTGATTTGTGAAACCACGGTCTTTGCCCCGTTGACATACGAAGTACCGAAATCGGCCCTGGCCCTTGCATTTGCCGGCACAATGGAGAGAATGGGGAGGGATATGAAAATTTTTCTTATCAGATCCTCTAGTTCATCCCCATAATGTGGCCGTCGCTATGGCCAAAGTAGCTCTACATGTGTGTTGTGGAGGGATGGTGGACAGGGGAAGGGTGTGTTAGTTGCGATAGCCGATGTTTGCATGTGAAGGCCGCTACTTGGCCAAAAGAGGATGCTGGGATGGCTATTGCCAGTCGAGTAATTAATATGCATAATAGTATCCGCAGGTGATGAGGTGATTTTAATGTATAATTGCTCAAGTATGCTTGGCACTGCGCAATTCGTTTTGTTGGAGTAAGAATCTGCCGTTAGAGGTAGTTTCTAAGGTTTACAATAAGAGCAGACTCTCGCTAGCAAGTTTGTGTCTTCGCTTTTCTTCTCGGTTCATACTTGCGTCCTTACCCTCCATAGTAAATCCTCATCAAATCTTTAAAACAGTTGCAATAATGGAAAATGCCGCGTATGTGCCTGCTGTACGTAATCGTTTGCCGTAGCGGTTTGTATCGTGAAAACGACCCCATCTTCCGTATTCGCGTCGACATTGTCAAAGTACATCATTGCCGGTACTTTTTCTCTCATCCTCCACCTTTGGCTGCACAATTTCTTTCCTTCTTCCAACTCTCCACTCCCCACCCAAACGTCGGCGTAAAACACCAATCAGTTGTCGAGATGGAGAAAAAAGTTATCAGATCGTCCCAAGGCCCAGCTGCAGGCTAATTACGCTCCACTTGGCATCCTGGAGCTCCCCCACCAGTTTTTATCTGATCCGTCCGTTAGGCCCGAGAACGAACAGGTTCCTTCGACGTACCTCCAAGTTCTCTGCAAAACAACCCCCCCTCGCTGCACCTTGGATGGGTCAAAGATCCTTGTCGTGCGTCAAACGAAGGATAGCCGCACCCCTCACTTTGAAACCTGCACGAAGCTTCACGCTTGAACGTTGAAGCTTGGGGCAACTGCTGCCGTCACATCGATGGAGATGGTGCCAAGCTACGATGATTTACCCGCAAGAGTGCACGCTGTACGGGTACTGGTTTGAATCACTGGAAGTGATGTGTGAAGCTGCTTTAGCTCCGAGACGGCGCGGCGCGGGCATCGTCGGAGGTGGGAAGTGACAGCATTTAGATGGTGGAAAGAGGCATGTGCTTGTATCCTTGGACTCTAGAAGCCAAGGTTGAGCAGCGAATCTTCATGCTTTTCTTATACCGTCGAACGATCGAAACTTTGCCTTCACCATTGATGTAAACCCTACGATATCGTCTAATTACGTCTCAGCAAATCAGCCGCAATGGCTATCGATGGAGATGGAAATGACTATACCGGCTCAGCCAAGCTCGCAATAGGCATGAGTGCGAGCCCTGAAGAGTTGAAGAAACCAACGGCTGAGCAACAAAATGGGGTACCAACCAGAGAGAACGGCATCGCCAGCACTGTCGACCTCGAACAGCTATGGACGTGGAATCAGCATGTACCTCCATATCTACAGCGCTGCATGCACGATATCATAACAGAAAAGTCCCAACAGCAGCCGGACAAAATTGCCGTCGAATCTTGGGACGGAAGCTTGACGTACCAAGAGCTAGACAGTCTTTCATCACAACTTGCCAGGCAGATTCTACAGAGGAATGCGGGAGCCGGTAGCAGAATGCCGCTATGCTTTGAAAAGTCAATGTGGACGGTTGTTGCCGTCCTGGCAGTCATGAAAGCTGGTGCTACATTCTCCCTCACAGATCCGAGCCAGCCAGTCGCACGACTACAAACAATAGTCGAGCAAACAGGGGCGAACCTCGTCATCACTTCTGTGGCTCAGAGCGGGCTAGGCAAAGAAATATCTAGAGAGGGAGGTCAAGTTCTCGCCATATCTCGGGACTATTTCGATGGAATCAAAGAGCCCGAATTGAATCAAGACTTACCTCAGGTATCTTCAGAGACGCCAATGTACATTATTTTCACGTCTGGGAGCACAGGCAAGCCAAAAGGTGTTGTCATTACCCACTGCAACTATACCAGTGGTGCGGTTCCCAGAGCAGAGGCCGTTGGCTACAAATCCACTTCCCGCTGTTTCGATTTCCCCTCCTATGCCTTTGATGTAAGCATCGACTGCATGCTGTGTACACTGGCAGCTGGAGGACAAATATGCGTGCCATCAGAAGAAGGTAGGATGAACGATCTTAGCGGTGCCATTCGACAAAGTAAAGCCAACATGGTTCACATGACTCCTTCTGTCGCCAGAGTTTTGGATTCCGACATCATCCCATCACTGGATGTTCTCGGCCTAGGTGGTGAGGCAGTGTCTGCGAGCGATGCCGCGGCTTGGAGTCAACACACTAGTTTAATTATTGCGTATGGACCATCTGAGTGTACCGTCGGTTGTACCATCAACAATACGGTTACCATCTCGACGGGCATTGGCAGAGGTGTTGGCGGCGTGACCTGGATTGTCGATCCTGATGACCACAATATCCTCATGCCCGTCGGGGCTGTTGGAGAGCTCATCATTGAGGGCCCAGTGGTCGGTGTCGGCTACCTCGATGAACCAGAAAAAACAGCAGAGGTCTTTATCGAAAACCCTTCATGGCTGGTTTCCGGCTATACTGCCTTCCCCGGAAGACCTGGCAGGTTATACAAGACAGGCGATCTTGTGCGATACGAAAGCAACGGCTCCGGTTCCATCGAGTTTGTGGGTAGAAAAGATCAGCAGGTCAAGCTTCGGGGCCAGCGAGTAGAACTCACGGAAGTTGAGCATCACCTACGGACCTGTTTGCCAAGCGGCATCAAAGTCGCAGCAGAGGTGATAAAGCCAGAGAATGGAGGTGCTCCTTCACTTGTGGCATTCCTTTCAGAATCCATCTCTGCTGGCGCTTCTGGAGTAGATCCGGCCATCGTCGAACCATCTTCGGAGCTTAAAGCTGCCTTGGCAACGGTCAATGAAGCTATGGGAGCCAGAGTGCCACGATATATGGTCCCAGCAGCATTCGTGACTCTTCAGCATATGCCTTCGTTGGTGTCTGGCAAAACGGACAGAAAAAAGCTACGTGAGATTGGAGCTGCAATTCCACGAGATGTTTTCAGCCGAATGCAAGCAACTGAAGTCCAAGAGGAAGAAGATCCAGAAACAGAAACAGAGAAAAAGTTGCAACAAGCATGGATCAAAGTCCTCGGATCAGACGCAAATATATACAGACAGAGCAACTTTTTTGCTTTGGGAGGCGACTCTCTGCGTGCCATGAGACTTGTTGTCACTGCTCGCGAGAGAGGCATCTCCTTGACGGTTGCTGATATTTTTACGAATCCAACACTTAGTGGCATGGCTTCAAAAGCTACCCAGGCGTCAGAATCTTCCTTGGATGAGATCCCACCGTTTTCATTGTTAGAAGAGGATTGGGATCTAGAAAGTGCACGAAACGAGATGTCCGCTCTCTGTGACGTTGAAGCCAGCGCTGTAGAGGATGCGTATCCATGCACTCCCCTCCAGGAAGCCCTCATGGCCTTGTCAGCCAAAGTCAAGGAAGCCTATGTCGCCCAGAGAGTTGTGGAACTCAAGGACGTCACCACTGCTGAGAAGCTTATCGAAGCCTTCGATATCGTACAGCAAGATAGTCCCATATTGCGCACAAGAATTGTGCAAATCCCCGGACGCGGCCTTGTACAGGTTGTTATCAAGGAGAAGCTGAATAAGTTCTCAGGTACCAATCTCGATGAGTATCTGGTGAATGATAGGAATGACACAATGGAGTTGGGCAAGAATCTTGTCCGATATGCTGTTATTGATGATGCCACGACAGGAAAGGTCAGCTTCGTGCTTACCATTCATCATGCGTTATACGATGGCTGGTCTATGCCCCTGGTTGTCGATCGAGTAAACCAAGCCTATAGCGATCAGATCTCATCACGACCAGCGCAGTTCAAACACTTTATCAAATATCTGTCGACTATGGATATGGGTAACTCTGCAAATTACTGGCGAGATCAGCTTTCAGGAACCAATCCCTCCCAATTTCCGCCTCTACCTTGGCAGGGATATCAGCCCCAGGCCGATTCATTGCTGGAACAATACATTCCTCTAGAGGATGGGAAAGCATCAAATGCTACCACTGCTACGATTATTAGAGCAGCGTGGGCTCTCGTAGCATCTCAATACATCAACAGCACAGATGTCGTCTTTGGAGAGACGTTAACCGGTAGAAACGCACCTGTTATCGGGTCCGAGGAGATTGAAGGACCAATGATCACAACCGTTCCCGTGCGTGTTCAGATAGACCGAGATATGCATGTTTCAGACTATTTGCAAAGTATTCAAGAACAGGTGGTGGACCAGATTCCCCACGAGCATTTTGGCTTGCAACATATACGCAAACTCAGCCCTGACGCATACGATGCATGCGAATTGCGGACAGGCCTGGTGCTACACCCAAGTGCAGATGATGAGCCTGTTCAGTCCGATGATCTCCCAGCGAGCTGTCTTGTTCCAGCGGGAGATGCAGAAGCTGCTCAGGAGGCTCTCAAATTCAACACCTACCCTCTCATGCTGGTCTGTTCAATAGATCCGCGAGGATTCCTCGTCATGGCCAGTTTTGATTCCAAGACTGTCTCGGTTCCTGTAATGGAAAGGGCCTTGGACCAGTTTAAGCAGATTGCACAGCTGTTGTGCAAACAAGGCTCATCTACTCTAAGCAGTCTTCAATCATCTTTGGCTAACACGGATGCTGAAGAGCTCCGAGATACAGTGCTTAATGCGGACATTAGCGAAGCAACCAAGGAGTTTGTCGGCATTCAAGCAGCCTATGTCACGGATTCCAAAGATCCAAATACTCTTGTCCCAGTGTTCGCAGTTGGCGAGCTGATCGTTCAACACCCAGATGAATTGCCCAATTTGACTGAAATCTCTCCGCCAACCTGGATTGAATCAGTATCCAGTTCAGCTGCCCTATCACAGGGCAGATTCTACAGAACAGGACGTTTGGCTAAGTACGACTCAACTCAGAAGCCTGTTCGCATCAAATTGATAGATTCCTATAACGAAAGAAACGCACAAGCGCCCCAAGTAGGAGTGGCCAAGAGTCGAATATCAGCGAGCTCCAGCAGACAGCGCAAGTTGCGCAGTCTATGGGCCCGCGTGCTGCGCATGAGCGAGGAGGATATTGGCCTGAATGATGGATTTTTCGTTCTCGGCGGTGATTCCATTGCCGCCATGAAGCTCGTATCAGAGGCTCGAGTCGAAGGAATCAAATTGACCGTGGTCCAGATATTCCAGAAACGGACCTTGTATGAAATGGCCAGCGCCATGGAAGAAGTCGAGAAGCCAACGTCGTCCACAGACGTGGCCACCTCAGATAAGAGAGCGAAGCCATTCTCTCTGCTCACTCTACAAGATGAGGGTGAGAAGTTGCGTTTCGTCAACGACATCATTGCTCCTCAGTTGGCCGATTCAACCTGGCGTATAAACAATGTTCTTCCTACACGCCCTCTGCAGCAGATTGCCGTCAGGGGCACGACTCAGCTCCCACGCTTCTCGGCGCGATACGAAATCATGTATTTCGACAAGGCCATCAATAAAGAAAAGATGGTGGAGAGTTGCAACCAGCTCATCGCTCGCAACGAGATACTGCGCACTGTCTTCACGGAGCACCAAGATGAAGGCTACGCCGTCGTCTTGGAAGAACTCGTGCCATCGTTTGTCGAATATGCCATTGATAGCGACGTCGAGGGATTTGCGCAACAGCTGTGTCGTCTAGATGCTTTGACGAGAATGCCACTGGGATCAAGCTTCGTGAAGTGGTTCCTCGTTGAGTCAACCACCGGCCAGTCATGCCTCATCTTCCGCCTCTCGCACGCCCAGTACGACGAGATTTGCCTCCCCATCATGCTCCAGCAGCTCTCCAGCCTATACCAAGACCAGCCAGTCCAAGAAACGGTGCCGTTCTCCGCCTATGTCCATCACGTCCTCGGCCGTAATCTTCCCGAAAGCATTCCTTACTGGACAGACCTCCTTTCGGGCTCATCCCTGACCGTCCTCAAGCCGGACATCCCCGTCCAGCAGCGGAACCACTTCGCCATCCAGCACACCGTGGACATCTCCTCGCGCCTCCGCGACATCACCGTGGCCTCTCTCCCCACGGCCGCATGGGCCCTGTGTCTCGCCCGTCGCCTCTCCCTGCGCGACGTCACGTTCGGCGAAGTCGTCAGCGGCCGCAACATTGACTTTTCGCAGGGCCCGGCCAACGCAATTACAGGCCCCTGCTGGCAGTACATCCCCGTCCGCGTGCGCTTCCCGCCGGGATGCACCGCTCTGGAGGTCCTCTCTGCCGTGCAGCATCAGCACATTGCCAGCTCCGCCCACGAGGGCATCAGTCTCAGCGAGATAGCCACCCTGTGCGGCACCAATTGGCTGCAGGCCGACGGCCCCAAGGCTTCTGACCTGTGGTTCGACTCCGTTGTTCATCAGGACGTCGAGCACGTCGAGAATCTAGCCTTTGCCGCTGCGGGAAGCGGTCGCTTGGAAACGCTCTATGTACACGAAGAGCCTTTGCGCGAGTGGAAGATCCAAGCATTCGTTCATGACAACAGTAACAAGCTAACATTGGAAATTGTAACTTTTGAGAGCTGGGGAGGATTCGCCAAAGAGTTACTGGATGACTTGGTCGACGCAGTAGCAAGCTTGCTGAAGAACCCTCATGCCATATTGTTTGAGAATGATACAGAGTAGAGATGCAATATGTATGTATATATATAGATATATAGATATATTATTCATGTAGCTATGATGTTGAATTGTAGGAAAGAAAAAGACGCTTGAGGAGAGATATTTGAAGCGCCATACCAAATGTTCCAACGTCCCAAGGAAAACGCAAACCCATACACAGACTCCATCACTCTCCCGTCCGTTTTGAAATTTCAGTAGAATCGCTGCTCGTTCGAATTCAAGTGTTGAGAAATATTCGTTCATCATGAGAAAAAAAGACAAGAGTATAAAAAAAACCCTGAGCGGCGGTGGTCATCCAATCCCTTTTCTTCGCCAAAACCTATTACGCTTGAATGGGTATATAGCACAGACCTCACCAATTCAGTGGTCTGTATATCATAAACAAAAAGCGCCCCCAGGTACAAGACCAAAAATGGCAATTTCCAGTTTCTCAAGACGCCACTGCCTCCCACAACATCATATCATGATTTAGGCCATTAAATGGTAAGTCAAAGTCGCTGTCTCCCCGTCAAGCCCACGTCGTCGGACGTATTATGTACTTTGAATCGTGACGATCAATGGTTTTGGCCTTCTGGTGCTCCCAAACCAAGCACTTTCTGAAGACTTTTGCGAATGCCCATGCCGGCGTGATACTCGTCGTCCTTATCGCGGCCAATCAATCCAAAACTCAATCTCCGCGCAGTGATGCCGATTGAGCCCCCTGTGGTTGTCGATGCCTTTTTGGCCTTCTTACGCCGCATTGTAACGACAATGGGCTCGGGGGCTGATGGCTTTGGGGGCCATTCGCCGTCACGTTTCCATCCTGTCACGCAGGAGCGTATCATATCTTGCAGGTTGATCGGGCATGACGGTTGTAGATTGTTAAGAATGACCTTGTCGTAGAGGCTAAGATAAAGCGAAGGAGTAATGGAAGCTCGGAAAGAATTGGTGGGAGGCAGGATTGGGTATGGGATGGGCAGGAGCGTCTCAACCGGTAGCAAGCGATCAGAGACGCGGTCAGAGTCTCTAGAGCCTTGCTTTTTGAGGTCCTTCTCGTCCTTGGCCATTGATGAGATGTCGGATATCGTGCCTGTAGGGCTATTTCCAAGCGGATTCGGATCGATCAAAGCAGCGGAAGGTGGTGATCCTGAGATGGAGCGGCGGAAGAAAAAGCGCCGGGGAGAACGAGGAGACACTGGTGGTGAAGAGACTGGTTTGCTCCGCACACGAACGGTCTTTGCACCAGTCCAAGCGTTCCGCCGTGCCTCAAAACAGGCCAGCCCCTCATTCCAAGCCATTTCCTCTCTAGCAGCTCTCCGGCGTGCAGCTCGCTTCTCCAAGATTGAAGTCTTGGTAACGTTATCGGTGGCCTCGAGTTTGTCTAGAGAAGTAATGGCAGCCTCGTCGTCGGACAGGTCAGAGTACCAGTCCATGCGGGGGCGGTAGTTCACAGCATCCTCTGATACAACGCTGTAGACTGAATCCGTATCGTCGTCGTTCTCGGCGTCAATGTCTTCATGGTCTGAAGCATCTTCGTCCTGATCGGTGCTGTCAACGGCGTAGCCAGCATCTTCGGAGGCCCGATCACGCATATCTTTGGCCGAATCGACCCTGATTGCTTCAGGTTCTGAATCTTTTGTAGTAGAGTTTCTTGGTTCATCTGAATCAGATGGCTTCTCGGCGGTTTTCTCTTCGGGCTTGCGGGCCGGTGCCCACTGCCATCCCCAATTGGTCTTGACTTTGGCGGCTAAGTACCGTTTGATGGCATCCTTTTGCCTGTACTTGTCTTTGCTGAGGAGGTCTTCATATTCGGGAGCAAGCCAAGGAGGTGAGTTTGCTGGATTTCGAGACTGGGGACTTTGTTGGCGGAGTCTAGACAAAGGGGACCGTGACCCTTTGTAAAAGTCTGAGAAGATCATGGCTGTGTCAGGATCTGCAGCCGAAGAGATGGCCTCTGGAACTGAGAAAGCCTGTAAGGAAGAGGTGGTGTGGTCTTCTAAAGAAGACGACGGATGCCGATGACCGAGACTAGTATCGGCAGTGAGATCTATAGTGTCTAAGAGATCGGGCAATAAGACGTCAGCACCTTGTTAACGATATTTATCCAAGCCAAGAGAGAGGGCAAGGGTTGAGGCGGAGGCGGTGTAGATTAAAATGGATATAAGCTGCAATGGCGATGTAACTAGTGCTGAGTGCCGAAGCTTGTAGTGAACCATGAAAATAGAAGTGGTTGAAAGAAAAAAGGTTTGGAGCGATAAGGCGATGTGGTGAGATGAGCTGATTGGGGAGCAACAAGAACAATACAAGCAAACTAAGCTTGAACATCTGGCTACGGCTGAAGCTGACGGTACTAACCTTCACTACCCAACGAGCCAGTGACTCGTCAGATGGCGTAGCTTCAACGGTTGTCTCAGTCTCGGGCTGAGACCAAAGGAGGGAGAGTGATACTGCTAAACTAGCAGGGAAAGAGAATATAGAGAATATAGCGAATGTGTAAGAGGGAGCGGGTGTAAGAAGCTAAAGAGAACCAGGAGGGGGGAAGAGAGAATGGAGACAAGCTTGACAGCTTAACCGAGGAAGCAATAAGATATAAAAACAAGGGTGAGGACAACAGGAAGAGGCTAGAGGTGGTTCAGGGTTCATGTTGATGCCTCCCAGGTACGAGTACCTCAGGCACCGGCAGTGATGAGGAGCGCAACCATTTCATCATACCAGCTGTGAATCCTTGTACCACTGAGTACCAGCTGATGCAATGTCTCGGGAGGGGAGGAGCTCGCACGACGTGCCACATTGACAAGTCGAATTAGACAGCGGTGCAACAAATGGTGGCTTGGAAACACTAAAGCTTAAAAGCACACAAGAGCAGGGCAAAAGACAGAAACAGCCGCGTGCAAAGAGGCGTCAAGGAAGGATCAGGAGTGGGATTGGTGGGATTGGGATTGGGATGAGCATTTCAGGATCAGGAATGCGAGGCTGTGGGCAAGACAGGAGGTGAAACAGGGTGGATTGACGGTTTGTTGTTTTTTTTGTTGTTGTTGTTGATGTTGGTATAAAAGACGAGGCTATGCGCCAACTTACCGTTTAAAACTGGCTGTTGCTGGACGGCTGACGAGGGGTCATTGCTGTAAGTTGCGGGTGATGCAGCTGCAGAAGAGGCGGCAAAGGCAGCGCAAGTGACGGTATCGCTGGTGCTGGCGGTGGATGAAGAATGAGGAGAAGAAGACAGTTGAGGCGAGGCAGAGGAAGCAGAAGCAGAAGCAGAGACAGAAGCAGAAGCAACAGCAGGGACAGAGACAGAAGTAGAAGCTGTGGCGAGAGAGTCTCTCACAGCCGGTGGCGGCTGCGA
Organism: Trichoderma camerunense; assembly: GCF_050948025.1. NCBI lineage: Eukaryota > Fungi > Ascomycota > Sordariomycetes > Hypocreales > Hypocreaceae > Trichoderma > Trichoderma camerunense. The sequence continues at coordinate 493,003 of NW_028145348.1, forward strand.
CGACATCATGATGGGCTGCATAACACACGCGAGCCACACGAGCCAGGGCCAGGGCCAAGACAAAGACAAAGACAAGGATGCGCGGATAGCAGATGCAGGATCCCCGAAAATGCCAATGCCAGCTTGTGTGCCCAATCCAATAGTAAGGCCGGCAATCAGAAAACGGGGGGGAACGACGGCATGCAAAGGGAAAATTGATCAATCACGAGAGGTCCAAGATCAGGTCAGGCAAGGTCAGGTCAGGCAGCAAAAATGGCCGTTTGGGCCCTGGGGGGGGGCAGCCACAGGGCTCAAGGGCACGGAGCCCCGCTGAAGCGCGCTGGAGGGGCAGTTGAATCTGCACTGGACGGAAGCGGGCAGATTGGACCGTTGAAGGCCCCAAGGTTGGAAGGCAAATCACTGGATAGCGCAGTACGTGGCGGCGGAGTACCACCTTCTGCCAAGAGACGTTGAAACTTTGTGAAATCTCTGCACCGTGGGGACTTGCAGCCGGAGTACTCTTTTACTGCCCGACCCAACTTGTCAAGTGGTTTGAGTGGCTCTAGGTTTGGTGCTAGCACGCTGCCTCAACGCCATCACGAACCATCGACAGGCAATCGGGAGACTCGGTGGGGCGGGCAGGGCTGGACGAACGAGCCTCGTCGTGTGACCCAGTTTGCTGCCTTTTTTTCTCTCTTTTTTTTTCTTCTCCCCCCGTATCTCCCCTCCCGTGGCACCACCTGCGATCGGCGCATTGGATGATGCGATTGCGCTACAGTAGCCGAGGCTCGTCACTATCAACTGTTGTTTTCTGCTAGGAGAGAAAGAGACGCCAAGGATTGTCCTCCATGGCAATCCTAGACAATCCTGATCCTTGAACTTTGATCTCGTTCGTCCAGTCTGCATAGATTAATTGCATGTCCGCATCTCCGATTCGTATTCCATCGTCATATCCACAGCCGAAAATTGATATCACACCGCACCGCACGGCCGCGGCACGGCAGCGTCGCAGTCGCAGTCCCCGAAGAACATGGAGCCTTGCAATGCCCCGAGCGAGTCAACATACATGCACCAGTACAACATTGCAACTCTCCGCACCCCGAGTCGAGCCAAGGCAAAAAAAGGTAGGGCTATGCTGCTGCGGTAGGTCTAACAAACAAACACTACGAGTCGAGTCCACACTAGAACTAGCCGGCGCCAAAGAGATATGGTTACTTCGACTTGGCCACCATCCTCGTAAGCAAGGCGCGAGTCAAACTGCATAGCTGCGGCAAGCAAAACGCCCAAGCAAAATGCTTATTTGTCAAGTCATGTCATCCAACTGAAGCTCCCCGACATCCGGAATGAATTGGTGCTTGCATAACGCCCAGTAAGCTGATGAGTCACCTTAATTTGACAAGGAATACGGAAGAGATAGGAACGAAGCAAAAGACAAGGAAGAAGATGAAGAAAATTTCTTCAGCCCGCCCGGCTTCTTACGTGGATGCGCCCCGTCAGTGTTGCCATTCAGTTCTGTGCCATTCTCTGCCGTTCTTGTACACACAATCGCACACCGGCTTCACCACGGAATACGCGGTCAGAATCCTACTGTTTCATCCGCCAATAGTCATAAAAGCAAAGATCGTCCATGTCATACCCCAGCCCAGGTCTAGGCCTCATCCGGACCCCGACGTTTAGCTTCAAGCCATGGTGCTAAGGGGCGGCACTGCTCGAATAAGCATTTGAATTTTGATCCATCATCATTCACATCGTCTGACAGTGGTGGTCCCTTTTTCCCTATCGCAAAAGCAAACCCTCATCTCTCAGCCTTTTACCACCCTTTAGCCTCCCCGCTCCTCTTTTCCCCGCAATGGCCATGGAAACAGACGTGCCAAGACAGCAGCCTCTCAGAGCTAGCAGATGCTAGTTCCAGAGCATGTGCTCAAGGTTTGCCGCCTAGTGAGTGATTCGTGGCGACCAACAGCTATCAGCTGAGACCATCTCGCATCGACTCTTGCTCAAAGCGGCCTCCCAACTGCAGCCAGGGATCCAATGGATGGCAAGGGGAAAACAAGAGCGGTATGCACGAGCGGGGGGCTGCATGTGAAGCTGTCTGTGTCCTCGTAAGCAATCCTGGATCACCAATCATGGAGCGGGGATGTCGAGGCCGGGCTTTTATCCTCATTCACGTCGGCACTCTCCGCAATCGTTAATGTTCCGCACCTTGTAGCATTTTGAACAAGCATTCTGAGCAAGCATTCTGAATTCCATTGTAGGCAATTGACAAGCAAAGCTACCCCACCAGTAGATGAAATTTGCATCTGTTGATTACAAAAGTCAAGACAGGGAGATGAAGTCGACTTGGTGTATAAGATGATGACACACGGCGCCGCTGACTAAGACTCCATCCATCCTTCAGAAGTGACTTACATGTACGATTCACCAACGAGCATAGCCAGGTTGATGAAAAAAGAAAAAGATAGACATCTCACCAAGCAGATAAGCCAACTCTAGATAACGCGGCTGACGCAATCATGAGCATCATGGTAGAGGTATACCGTAGATGATAGCAGCCCCATGTAAGTTAGATGGGAGGGAGGGGTTTGAGCTTCACAAGTAGCAGATTGATGCAAGGGCGGCGGATGTGATCATCTAGGCTGTTAAGTTTAACCTAAAAAGGATCAATAGGCATTATCTAGTAAATAAGCATATTAGATGCCTAGAGAAAAAACATGAGCCGTCTATGCAAGGGAGAAACTTGCAAATAGTAATATGCTGCAAGGGGGGATCCATCAGTATAGATAAGTTATTTCGTTTCCTCCGGGTGCGAACAGCAGGTGCACGTACATATACTCAAATTACAATGATTTGAATAGCCTGTGGACAGTCAGCATCGGAATATCATCTCAATCGCTTCCTGCCGAGATATGTTTACTTGAATGTGTGGCAGTAGTCAACCAGCGGCTCCAGCTGGATAGGTACCCAAGATCATATAATACAAATCGTATGTAGTTGAAACTTCCATATATTATACCTCATAATAGAAGAAATGGTTAGCAATGGATACTAAGTGAATCATAATTACTGAGGCAAACAAAGGAGATTTCTGTGCATTTCCCTATGACACGCCAGATATTACAGCTGCTAGGGTGCGGGAGAGCCACTCCTTTGCTTTAGAAATGAGGTTATCGAGTTTGACATCGTATAAGGAGAGTATTTGCCTATCGTTTAACCTACTGTCAATATGGAACCTAAAGTAAATGACGGAGAGAGATGATGAAAGTACACGTTTGCTATGTCCTGATTAGGCCCCAAGCACCAAAGGACCAACCTTTCTCAACTGGACAGACAGACTCAACGATGGGACAATTTTTAAGATGGAACAACTGATATGTGTAGTCCTATCAAATTAGACACATATTATAGCAATATATACTGGCGAATAAAACATTATATGCCGTCCCACATACATGTAACCATCATCCCTTGACTCTAATACCGTCGATACAGTAGCAGTTTGCAGAAATTAAAATCCCATCAAACAGCAGGCTACTATCTTAATTGCATGTCAATAACGATATCGACACATATACCAGTATGGGCAAGAATACTATTCCAATGTCAGCAGCTTCCAATGGCAGAATTAACCTGCCTTCACGACAATCCCAGACACGCCCCATTCACACGAGATACAGTTACTAGGCAGTGCTTTAGGGAAACAGGCTACATCAAATTATAATTCGCTCAATTACCGTCTGCATTACGGATATGTTATACAGCTTTATAGATCCTAGTCATGCCCCTTTGCCCGTACGCCCATCCTTTGCCTTCTTCCCAGTCCTGTTGTCCTCATAGTATCAACAGCGCCAGAAATATCCTCTTATTATTATCTGATCCCATAGGCGCATTGTGGCCTGATTTAGGCCACTTCCACTACTGGCTTCCCCAATGATGGCTTGCCCTTGTCTCCAAACAAGGCACCGGCAGGCCCTTCAATGATCTCCTCTGGAACGGCAACTCGGTTGCCGCTCTTGTTGCTAACCCAGCGAATGAAAACAGGGTTGGCTTTTTGCGAGTCCTGATCCTGTGCGTCGGCGGCGGCTGCTTTACGATTGATCTTTGGGGCCTGCTTCTTGAGAAGCTTGTTGATGGTCTCCATCTGTAGTGACGGTATTAGCAATCTGACGGGTATACGAGGGGTCTCAACCCCCATAAGAGTACTACTCACCTTGACTTCTTCATTGCGCTTCTCACTGAGGTTGCGTCGCCGTCTAGCCATTTCTTGACGACGCATGGATAATTCTTCCGCCGTAAATACTTTCTTGACTTGGATTTCTGCAATAGAGGGTCAGAGACGTGGTCTTGAATAACCAATCAAATCGCATGTCGCATCTCATGAAGACGTGCAGATGCGCAGAGATACACTCACCATCAGGCAATTTCATAAATTCTTGAGGTATATCCTCAAATCGGGCCCTCTGTCTTTTGGTCATTTTGGCGAGGTCTGGCGTTTCAGCCCGGCTGCCTTCTTCGCTATCGAGCTCCGAATCGCCATTGGCCTCTTGTTGCATGGCAATTTCATCGTCCTCCTCAACCTCCTCCTCATCTCCAGCAACTTCGATTTCTTCTCCTTCGGCATCCTCATCTTCCATGTCCTGGTTGCCATAAACAATGGTATCATCGCCTATGTCGCTGTCTGCCGGATCGCTAAGCTCGTCGTCATCATCCTCATCTTCCTCGTCTTCATCTTCATCTTCATCCCGATTCACCCTGGATGAGGTGACCTTCACCGTGGGTCTCGACTTGGTAATCCTCGAATTCTTTGCTGAGGGGCGGCCAACAGGCTTCGGGGCCATGTCAATATCGCCATCTGCATCTTCTTCGCCCTCGGCATCAACTTCCATTTCGTCTTCACCTTCAGCGTCTTCGTCGCCAAGCTCTTCCATTTCGTCATCCTCGTCTGCTCTCGTATCCTCTTCATCGTCGTCATCTTCCTCCTCGTCATCCTCGTCGTCATCTTCTACTACTACTAGTTCCTCCTCTTCCTCCTCTTCTTCGTCATCAGGGCTTGAATCTATCACATAGCTCTTTTTCGCGCCACGATTGCGCTTCCCGTGCACAATCTCGCCGCCCTCAAATGGGTCGGCCCGGCGATTGCCTCCCCTGGTAGACCTACTGTTGGGGAGCTTGACTGTAACGCTAAGATGCGTCTCTTCTGGCGATGAAGCTGTATCGCGCGAGGCCGATGCGCCACCGGCACGTCCCGTCCGTCGCGATGACATTTTGATATCTGAGTCTTCCTTTTCGCTTGTGTCAGCCCATCTGGCGTGGACGGAAATCACTTCTTTGGCCTTTGCAGCGGCCGAACGCCGCGGACGTGAGGACATGATAGGCCGACTGCACTCGCAGTTGCTTGATGTGTTTGGATAATGCCGGGTCTATGGTTCTTGTGTTGCGCGCGGGCTTTTGGTAACAGGAGCCAGATCAGTGGCAATGGCGACGGCGGTTTGTAAGGGTTCAATGTCGCTTGAGCGATGTGCACATGTGGCATGTAGTTGGGATAAGCTCGGTCTAGCCACTAAAGCAAGGCCGCGCAACTGGGTTTTTGTACGGACACGAGCAATTGCTCAGGCAATTTCCACAACATGACAGGCTGATCCCAGCCCCTAAAACAGCAACTCTGCCGCGGATGGGGTCTTGAAGCTCTGCCTGCATTTCGCGCCACCCAACCCTGCCTTTGATGGATATTGAGACTTGGGCGCTGGTCCAATGAAGCAGCCAGGTGTAGGCATTTTATACTCCACGCCAATGAATTGGCCACGACAAAACACTAACCGTCCAACCTCAGCACTTGAGAGGTAGATCCCAGCATTGAGCACTCGCCAATTGTTATGTAATGATTGGGATGCTGCACTTGCAGTCTTTGTTAATGGTACTTGGGCCACAGACGCCAATGATGATGGACAAAGTCTCATCCAGAGTGACGAATAGAAAAACAAAAATGAAGAGCAGGGTTGGTACAGCAGCAGGGAGAGCCCCGAAACGATGGCGACAGAGACAGCGCAGCCGGCCGGGTCATGATGCATCACATCCGCCGAGATACATATCGGGCAGGCAAACAAACGAAAAGAAACTGCGTGGGAAGCTTCCAATTGTCTTACCTTGTTTGTACCTTTACCGGCGAGTGCAGCCAATAATGGCTATTCGTGTTGCTGTTCTTATTGGACCCAAGCTGTGCAATCACGATACGCGTGCTGCAGGCGTATGCGAGAACAGGTATGCCGGGATCAGCGCGCAGGACTTGATCTATCACTGTTCCAGAGGCTAGAAGTACCGTGTTGAACCAGTGGTGTTAGCACCGGTACAGGTAGTCGATGCCTAGAGTGAGCGCCGAGCTATCAGGGATCCAAGCGAGATAATTCGATGACTGTTGAGCGTCGCTGCGATCAAGGCAGGGTAAGTTTCGACGTGATGTCTAAAAAAATTTAAGAGACGTGTTGGTGATGGCCGAAGCGCGGAGAGAGGGAGAAAAAAGAAATAAGCCCGGAATCCAAGGGTCGTAAGCCAAAACAAACGGCGCAGTTGAATGTCTGTAGGCGTTGCTTAGCGGCTACGGCTCTTATTCAACGGTTGTATCTCAATCGCATGTTAATTTTTGGTGTTGAGAGCAGCTGATGGGTGAGAGTTTGATGACCCCTTGGGCCCACTTTTGTGACTTTCTCAGCGTCTTTTTGTTAGTGCTCTGTACATTATTATAGGCAAGTATCTACGATTTGAAGCATCTATTGCTTTTATGTCGGGAATGAACTTCCATTGGGGAGTATGCAGCTCTACGCACTGTCAATTGGAGTGGCTCGCTTCTGTTCGCTACTCTTCATCCATACAAAGTCGCGGATTTATTCTCCATTATCTACCCCCGTCAACTCCAAGGTCACCTTAGGGTAGCGCGGAACCAACAAACAGTATGGCTGCGCTGCAAAGTCGCAACTAGATTTGATATTACCCTTGTCTCATAAAAACAGTGATTATTTGTGTTATATAATTATTTTAACTAGAGAATAATAGTACGTAGTATATGTTAAGAATTGGCGATGCTGGTGGCAGATGATAGGTAGAATGTTTCTGTGTGAGATTCTCCAGAGGTACATGCCCAGGGATGAACTTGAAGGCTGAACTTGGTAGATAATTCGTACAGCTCGAGCTTTTATTGGCTCACAATCTTAGTCATTGACATATCCACTAGAGCGCGCCGCGTCTTGCATGTGCCGAGGCCTGTGACAAAGCCGGATCTTACCCGGCCAACCGACGTCCGGGGGTGAATGTTATCGATGGCCATCTCGCTTCAGCTGACATGCTTCCCCTACGAAGATATGTGAAATTCCAATAACAGCACAAATGGACGACTCAGAAGGCAAATCATCACCCGAAGGCGTGCCCAAGTGGCAGCTGAGCGCGCCCAGCGATAATGCAGATAATGCCGCCGCGGATGCATCACAGCCGCAACAAAATAGCGATACAGACAAGCTAGAAGTTGCGCGACGGTTTCTGGACGATGATGCTGTCAAGACAGCTCCCCGAGATACCAAGATCGACTTTCTCAAGTCCAAAGGCGTAGAGGATGAAGATATCGAGCATCTCCTTGGTGGGTTAGAAGAGGCGCCATCATCAGCGAAGGATTCAACACCATCAGATGTATGTAAACACATCCCTATCGGGGCGCTTCATTTCGCCATCAGACTAACATCAGTGATAGGAGTCCAACCAGAAAGCATTGCAAGTGCTCGAAAAATCATTTGCACAGAAACCACAACCACCCGCCGCTCCCGAACCGCCGAAACCCATCCTCGCAGGCAGCGATCGGCCTCCCGTGGTGACATATCCCGAGTTCCTCACCAAGCCCCAGCGCACACCCCCCTTGGTCACGACCGACGGGCTCCTCAATACCCTCTATGCCTTTGGCGGCCTGTCGGCGCTTCTATATGGCGCGAGCAAGTTCGCCGTTGAGCCAATGGTTGAGAAATTGACAAACGCGCGAATCGATTTACACGAGACCACCGCAAACCGACTGGATTCCATCCTTACCCAGCTCGAAAACACCGTCTCTGTCGTTCCTTCGTACAAGAGCTCCGGAAACACCGCCTCGGAGGCGACTGAATCCGAAGACCCATCTGAAATGTTTCACCGCGATGTCGGCACCCAGACGTCTTTCCCCAACAGCCCTTCATCCTCGACTCCCAAGGGGAAAGACGAGGCGCAGTCAAAGGTCCAAGCAGATCGTCTTTCGAAATTGGCAAAGTCGCTGAAGGGACTTACGGACGACTTTAGGAAGCAGAGCAACGAGTCCCAGGATATTAAGGTACTGCTGGATGTCTTCCGCGACGATCTCGACAACATGACATACGGACACCATGCCGAATTATTCGGAAACTTTGACAAGAGGAAGAAGAAGGACTCGGAAGACGAAATCCGGAAAGTAAGGGATAACATCCGAAGAATAAAGGGTGTTCTTTTGAGCGCGCGGACTTTCCCTACCTCTGCTAGGTGAAAGACAGATTCAAGCGCGCATTGTGTTTTTACTGCTTAGTTGTTGGGCATTTAAACTGGCGAAAGGACGTATAGCTATGATTTGGGGTAGACTGATGATATTATTTCCCATGTATAGTACTAATTACAATTTGTATACACTCATGATCCGTGCCCTATATTGGCCTTTGTTATAGAATGTGCTCTCTTACTGGCTCCTTGCCGTCCATACATATAAATCCACAATGAAGATTGGAAGAGTGAAAAGAGAGAGAGAAAAGATGAAATGCCATTATATGTTCATGTCCAGATATCCTCATGACGGAGCTGATGCACCCTCCCAATGAAGTCGAAACAGTTCAAACGAACGATTCCCCCAATACGCAAGAACGAGACAGCCCATCAGCCTCGTTTCTGCAAAAACTCCTCGATTTTGTAAACTTGGAAAACGTCTTTCCATGCCATTACCTTGATATGTTCAAACCCCCGGCCCTCTTCGCATTGCTCGGTGTACCAGTCTATCGTTGGCTTAAAGAGATACTCGAAGCTCTTCCCTTCCAGCTTAGGGTCGAACTGTCGTGCCGCCTGGTGCAGCCGATTTCGACATTTCGTATATTTATATTGGCCGTGACCCTGCGGTGGATGGAAGATTCTCTTTCGGGTTGTTGGTGCGTCGTCTCCTGGCTGCAAGTTCCCCTTCATGTCGTCTTCATTTCTCCTGGGGGCGCTGCGGTGCTCCCGATCTTCTGACGACCTCTCAGGCGTGACAAGACTCCATCCCCTATTGGATATTTCGTAGGCTGGTGCAGGTATCCAGTCTTTCACCATCGTCAAAACGCTATCAAGCCATTGTATTGTGACGTCCAGAGCAGATGCACCACTGGGCCTAGCCCCGACAGCGCCCACCCAGACCTTTTCAAGCGGGAGCTTATCTCGTGCCCTTTCTTGTATGTGATCTATCAAGCGTTGCTGGCCTTCGGGGAGATCGGCATAGTAAAAAGTTTTGCCTTTCCTGCTGCTTTCTAAATAGTTAATGTCCCATATAAACAGCTCTAAATTCTTCCAAGGCCGCATATGTGGGTTGACCGGACGGATTAGAGCAGCCCACGGGGATCGTTGGACATTGTGAAATGTACGCGACGAAGCTTGCTGCTCGTCAAAGGTGTAAAACAGCCCTCCGTATGTATTGAGTGGCCCTCTGAAGGAGATGTTAAACACTCTCCAGTGATATTCAAACCACTGTTCATATGTATAATATCTTTGTTTGATGTCTCCCAGCCGGAAACCAACATCTGACGTCGAATATCCCACGGGGTACTGGTACAATTTCACGGGCGTGTATAACCCTCGTTTGAAGTCCTCTATCATTTCAAACAGTCGGTTTTTTATGTACGTGCTTTCGTCGTCTTTAGCTGCTCGTGGCCCAGACGGAGGCGACAACGGTTCAGGTTGGCTTGGGACCCCTGACAGTGCCTCGTCCGGATCGTTCACGACGTCGTCTTCGTAAATTGGTGCCTGAAGCGTTCTTGAGCGCCGTGTTTCGGTTTGCCAGCCACAGCCTATGACAGTATATCTTCGGTACTGTTCTATATTCAAGGTAGACCACTCGCCGAACCAATTGACCAAGCTTTGCTCATCGTTACCATCTATTGCTTCGGGCGCGAGGATAATACTTCTAGAATTTCCGTTGGGAGCATCTGCAATAAGCTGTTGGATGAGTTTGAAAGACTTCCATCGGCATTCTATTGCCTTGTCGGATATACCCTTGGCGCTGAGTTCCTCCTCTGAAGCGTTAACCGGATGCTTGCGTCTCCTCGCCGTCTGCTCCAGGTATAGGTTGTTCATCCATTCGTCAATCTTTGCGCACAGAACCAACTTCCTGGGTCGGCTCACGTCGAAAGTTTTGACGTAATTATTCCAGAACCACTTCAAAAACGAGTATGCATGCTCTGGCTCCGAGACTAAGAAGCTAGGCGTGATCAAGAAGGCTGCCCCAGGGTCAAACACACGGTAAAGGCGGATATCGCCCAGGGGGGACGCTGCCGAGCCCTCAGAACCTAGTGGATGAACGGGCAAAAGAGAGCGGCTGAAGATCCAAAACGTAAAGTGTGTTCTGCGCCCATGTAAAAGGTCGTTCAATCTGGGGATCTTTCGTATTGCCCAAAGCATGTCTTCATGAATAATGACAACTCCATTGGGCAGTTTTATGAAACTAGACCAAGAACCTCCTGCGTAACTGACCCGAATATCGCAGTCGCTCCGGTTATCTCGCAACCACCCAGTTAACAGGAAGGCTTCTTGTTCGGCACGATGGGGGAAGGCCAAGTAGAAGTTGTGCTTCTCGCCGTCTCTTGCGTGAATGGGGAGTAGCTGCTCATATTTCTGGCCGAAGATTTCATTCAAAGGTCTTGACCAAAATACTGAACCTTTGTCGCTCTTGCCTGGCACCATCAGCTGTGAAGTGGAGGCCAGCATGGATGGAGTTAGGGAATCAACTGGCTTGAAAATATGGTATTTGAGGACTATGTCATCGCAGTCTTGTGTTGCTTGACCATCGGTATTTTCAGGGAAGAACATGTATACGCAGAAGTTTTCGCTACAACTTAGCAATCCCAGAGACCCGAGTCTTAGATTGCTCGCCAAGCTTTTGAGGGCGTTAAGCTCCGTATATGATACCACAGTGCCTTCGCATAATTGTACCACTGATAGGCCGCCGTTCAAACCTGTCTGGCAGAAGAGATCCCGAGAATTGCAAGTATGTGTGAAGACGAGTCGCTCATCTGAACGAAACTGGTCTGCCCAAGCGAGGCCTCTTTCTTGGGGTATCCCATCAAAAGAGAGAGTAACAGTATTTGGCTTTTCGGGACCTAGTTGCACGGTTTTGCTCACTGCTTGATATTCTGGCTGCTCTTCGGAAACATCAGTGTCTGGCTGGGTCATTTCGTCGTCTGAGACATCTGGGGCCGGTGAAGGAGTCTGATCAGACACAAATAGACTATCGCTTGGGTCTATATCCATCGGTTCATCTTCCCAGTGAGCAACACCCTTTGTTGGAGATCTGCGTTTCCCGTTGGTTTGATCATCATCTTTAGAGCCATTAGCTGATGGCATAAGTTGTGGGTTGTTATGATCAAGAGAGATCAGTTCAGAAGGCTGACTTGTTGGCGCCTTGATCCCTTCTCTATCTCGACGTTGTAACTCTATCTTCCTTCTGAGTCGCGAATTTAAGAATTTAGGGTTGACTTCTGGGTTTGCCGCTGCTTCGCTCAAGGTTCCTCGCCCCTTGCGAGTACGACCGCCAGCGAAGACATTTGCGTACCCTGTTGATCTTGCTGCCGTCACCGGATTTGATGGAATGTGTCTCCTCGGCACCTCATGAGAAGTTTCCTCGGGCGGAAGAATGAACCTCACAGAAGCTCGCGTCGTGGTCTCGGCACTCTTTAATGCTGACTTTAACGGGGCCAGGGGGTTCACGGCTAATTTCTCTGGTGGGCTGGCCGTCCTGGTCTCATCAGGCGCAGGTGTTCCGAAAAGCCCCTCCTGTATAGTTTCTTGGGGAGAAGGAGAATCTTCAATCAATATTGCCGAAGAAGTTTCTGGGATTATCGCGGACTGATTTGTATGAGAAGCGGGCGGGTTCTCTAATAGGCTTTGCTGCACGCCCATTTGTGCAGGGCTTGAACCAGCCTGACCGGCCTCTTCCTCTTCTTCATCCGGATAATCGCTGAGTAATTGCAGAAACCCATACATTGGCATCATTGTCGTCGTGGGATAGCCGCGTCTTGCGCGCACGATGTTGCGAAGATTGTGTCGAGCAAGCTTCGACTCGTAGCTCTTCGTGAATGCATCTTTCCACTCCTTAAGTCTGAACTTTGGCACCAGTCCATTTCTTTGGTCTGCCTTATTCTTCTCCCAGATTCCCATGAGCTCATCTGTTACGTTTTCTCTGGGCTCCCAGGTTGCTTCTTCTATGGGCAGATCTTTCCATTGGATCAGACAGCGGGGCTCTCCGTTAACGAGCCTTTCCGCCAGGACCTTGTCGACGAACAGCTCATCACCGTTCTCATCATCGGTGGACGTGATTGAAATCTCATCGTCAGAATCTCCTCCAGACGCCATCGCCAATGATGATGTTTCATAGAGACGACGTTTCCAGGTGAATAGTGGTGATAGCTGGTTGTCCTGCCAGCTTGGAATTGTTTGCAAACGGCCTGGATGCAATTGAATTCACGTGATTGCACCTGCGCACAGATGTCGCGGCAGAAACCATGACTACCGCTGCCAGGATGGTTTAGAAGTGTTAATTGCTGTGCCAACCTTGAAATGAGTCCAAAGCATGCCCTGGGCGGCACTACAGGCCCATCTGATGGCTACAAGCTGCAGTGATGTTGTTGTTTGCTAGCTAAGCAGCTGCACGAGCCCGAGCACGAGCACGAGCTTGCTAAAACAAAACAGCACAGCATCAACCCACATGCAAATCACCTTACGTGAGCTCTGTGGCCAGTGGATTATTAACTTGAACCCTTAACCCCACATGCACTCTCCTAGTAAGGCTCTAATCAAGTAGTTTCCGCCGACGCTTGGGCGTTGTGTTTGTTTGGGCTCAATATCTTGAGCTGCTCATCTCCAGCTACTAACATGGAATCTATCTGCCTAGTAAGTAGTGCTTCGTGCTGTGGTAGGCATCTGAGATGGTGATACACGGCATTAGGCAGCCCTATAAGTGCCACCAATCAATAGGTACGAGTACCTCACAAGTACACGTACCGCCCTCAATTAGGAGAGACAAAAAAGGGGGGAGTAAAGTGTTATCATGGTCCTTTGGGTGCTAAAGAGATGAGGGTCCGGAGTCTCCATACGGCTCTCCTGTTGGTGGGTTCCTCAGCACCCAAAGGGCATTTCTTTGGTGTAGCAGAGGGCACTACCTGTTGTGCTAACGGCCATTCACAGGCTAACGAAGGAGCCCAAGCCGGTACCTCAAAGGTACATGTTGATTCATGCAGTGTCTAGGGCAGCGTGCAGTCGCCGGCAAGTCTCTGTCAGGCTGCGGGAAATGCATTCCTCGTTGCCTGCAATGCCTCCTGAGTTCAAATTCCCAGCACGCCCAGCACAGCACAGCGTAGCGCAGCACAGGTGACTGACTGACTGACTTAGCAACCCAACTACCAATCGTCAGAGCCGCGCAGCCACTTCTTCCCCTCCACATCCACAACCACAACCACACATCTCAGCGTCACAGCTTTCCTTGTCTGCACAGCATCAAACCACCTTCACTCACCTGCGCGCATCGACTCGTTCTGCTGCTACCATGGCCAACGACGAATATGATGTAGGTTCCGCCCCCTTCCAGCACTGCAACGAAATGAACACCTGGCGGAACGCTAACGGCGATGCTTCAACCCCCACTAGTTCCTCTTCAAAGGTGCCGCTCTCCCTTCTTCCGTGGATGGCCAACGCCGCCAATCTGCTCCGTGGCCGCGTGCATACTAACCCCGAGTCTGCTAGTTGTCTTGATTGGTGACTCTGGAGTCGGAAAGTCCAATCTTCTCAGCCGATTCACTCGCAACGAATTCAACCTCGACTCCAAGTCAACTATCGGTGTCGAGTTCGCCACTAGATCGATCCAGGTCGACTCCAAGACCATCAAGGCGCAGATTTGGGATACAGCCGGTCAGGAGCGTTACCGTGCCATTACTTCCGCATACTACCGTGGTGCAGTCGGCGCCCTCCTCGTCTATGACATCAGCAAGCACCAAACCTACGAGAACGTCACGAGATGGCTGAAGGAGCTTCGGGACCATGCCGATGCGAACATTGTCATCATGCTGGTTGGCAACAAGAGCGATTTGAGACACCTGAGGGCTGTGCCTACGGATGAGGCCAAGGGCTTTGCTAGTTCGTCTCGCGGTCCAAGAAACAAATGGCGTTATACTGACCAATGTGACCTGCAGGCGAGAACCATCTTTCTTTCATCGAGACGTCCGCCCTCGACGCCAGCAACGTTGAACTTGCCTTCCAGAACATCCTTACTGGTGCGATCTGTCCTTCCATCGTTCCCCTGCTACTTTCAGGACTAACACAATCCTCCATACAGAGATCTACCGAATCGTATCTAGCAAGGCTCTCGACAGCGGTGATGGTGCCCAAGCCACCATTGGTGCCGGCACTAATATCTCACTCAGCAAGGCAGCCGACGATGAGGCTTCCAAGGGCGGCAAGTGCTGCTAAGTTAGTTATGATGATGCCAAAGACATGTGGGGAAATGGGAAATATTTTAAGTCGCATGTTTCGAAAATGTACGTCGCATACCGAAAGACTTCGACACTGTGTCGAGGAAATGAGGAGGAGGCCTGATGCTTCTTTTTGTTTCTCAATTTAGAAGGGCGCAGACACTTTTGACTTTCTGCTGTTTCTGTTTGTCGCGATGGGGGTTTCTGGGCTGATCTATCCGGTGACGGCTACGAAGCCTCATCTTACGTAGCTAAATGACCTCTTAATGAAATGATTCGGTTTTTCAAACCTGGCAGCATCGTCTCCTCAAATTTCCTAGTCCTAAGCTACAAGTCCTTGTTGCTTTGCATTTATATTCCTAGGTAAGATATATCCCATCAATCCGAAGCCCAAGATTGGCGGTGATGAAACCACCTTGTCTCTAACAGTGGTATGCGGTACGCTCCGCAGAATTGCTTCCCGCCCTTTAAGGCCCCCAAATTCCTGCCTACCGAACCGAGCTCAGCGAGAATCCCCCACCATGATCCAACCGACGCTAAGCCGTGCCTGGACTGGCTATCGAGCGACCCACATTCATGATTTTTCCGATAAGAATTTCGACTGCTTATCGCATTGCGCTCCTCTAAATTTTCTAGCAGTCGCAAACTATTCTGTACGCCCATTCCCAACTGCTTAAGCAATCCCCTACTCTACAAGATGGCGGCCGTATACAAGTCTCTGTCCAAGGGCGGCAGCGAGAAGAACGAATCGTCGACCAATGGCGTCAAGAAAAACAAGCAGAGGGTGCTGATCTTGTCCAGCCGAGGTGTCACCTACAGGCAAGTCTTGCGGCGAGGGGCTTGATGATTGTCGTGACTTTTGCTGACTTTAATCAACAGACATCGTCACCTCTTGAACGATCTTGCCTCTCTGCTCCCTCACGGCCGAAAGGATGCCAAGTTCGACTCGAAATCCAGACTCGGCGAGCTCAACGAACTGGCCGAACTGTACAACTGCAACAATGTTTTGTTTTTCGAGGCGAGAAAGGGCAAAGATTTATATGTATGGATGAGCAAGGTGCCCAATGGCCCGACAGTTAAATTTCACCTGCAAAACTGTGAGTGTTTTGCGACCGATTTGGTTCCCTGGGGCGACATCTCGTACTAACGGCTCTGTTGCAGTGCACACGATGGAGGAATTGCACTTCACTGGAAACTGCTTGAAGGGCTCAAGACCAATCCTTTCATTCGATGCCACTTTCGAGTCCCAGCCGCATTTCCGCGTCATGAAGGAATTATTCCTTCACACATTTGGCGTTCCGCAAGGCGCGCGAAAGTCCAAGCCATTTATCGACCATGTCATGGGCTTCAGCATTGCAGATGGCAAGATTTGGATTCGAAACTACCAGATCAGCGAGGTCGAGCAGAGCAAATTGAAGGATGGCGAGGAAGAACCCACGGTTGGAAAATCCAACACGGACATCAACCTCGTCGAAATCGGACCTAGATTCGTTCTCACGCCCCTGGTGATACAGGAGGGCTCATTCGGTGGACCAATTATATACGAGAACAGAGAATTCGTCTCTCCCAACCAGATCAGAGCTGATATTCGGAGGGCAAAGGCCGCCAGGCACAACGGCAGAGTGGAGCAGGCAGTTGGCCGCGTGTCAAAGAAGGATGATCTGGGCCTCCTGTCCAACGGCAACCGACCTGCTAAGAACGAGCTGGATAAGACAACCCTGTTTGCATAGATGGTGTGAAAGTTGATGAGAATGATGGCGGGGATTCCCAAGACTTTGATTTGTATTTATCACAGGCGGCGCATAAAATGGATTACATGGCACGGCAGTCTTTCGTCTCGCAGTTAATTTCACAAACGCGTCCAGTACGCGCTGAGGCAATTTCCTTGCCAGATCAATAATTTAGACTGTTGGATTTTTTATATATTAATGGATTGTGGTTATACATTCAATCGTTGCCAATCATTACACATGCGAGAGAGCGTTGCCGCCTTGAATGTGTGAGATCAGGCTCCCGTGTATGCTCTAATACGTATTGCGCAGGATTCTCGTTGTCGCGTCTTTCTTTTACCAATCACAACCCGGAAAAGAAAGCAAACAATCTCAAAGAACAAAGGCCCATATGAAAGCGGGACAAAGACAAAGGACATCGATTGGACGTTGGTTTGGTTTGCTGATTTCTGGTTTCTCTTATGCTCATGTTACGCACCAGCCACCATCGCCGCAACTAGTGGCTGCAGCAAGGGCTAAAAAGTCCAAGCGCCAGTTCTTAAGCCCAGTGCAGCGTCACTTCACTAATGAACCAGTGCATCCCTTAAGTTCAGCCTCTATTCTATCTCTATCCTGCACTTCTCCAGGTTACCTAATTTGACGGCCCCCGGTCAGCCCCCGAGGGCCATACGAGGCGACTCTTCTCGTGTATACGCTATTTGAGGATATCGCTGGCATCTCGCTCCCTCGTCTGCAATTTTCTACGATTTGCTGTGAGAAGGGAGTGGCTGGGGTTGGAGGTGAGTTCGGCGGATGGCGATGCCTTCACGTTTGCATTCATTTTCACTTTGGGCTTCACACTTCATATTGGTGTTATCACTTTACTTATGGGGGGGGGGGCTTCTTTTCTGGCTTGCACCGATATTCTGTTCTACTATCCTGGCATTACTCTCCGGATATTGCCTCTTCCTCTCAGAGACTCTTCCTACGCGTTTATCCACCCTTCTCCTATGCCTGAGCGTTGCGCATAGTCTTCTTCTTTTCTTTCTTCCTTCTTTCTCTATACAATTCATAACTGTGGCAGTTTCATCTTTCGTCAACCCATGGCCTGAGCAATGCTAATGCTGCATTAGATTTACAAACTGCCTTCAACTTGCCAAGAGAAAAAGCATAGCCAAAAGTCAAGGTTGATACGGCGGCCTGAGGCCTGGGGAGTCCAGCTCCGTCATTTCGTGCGATATACTCACTACCCTCTACTATTGGGTATATCATGGCTGGAAATGTAGCCATGGAGGAATCTGAAGACCATGTAATGGGGGACACCGACATGACCAGCCTAAATGGTCATGGAAGGGGAACGCAAATGAACGACGACGACACTGCCTCAGATAATAGCATATATCATGAGGATAGTGAGCCAAGCGTTATAGAGGACACCATTGCCAAGCTACAGGTGCGCCGTGGTTTGCTCCCCACAGGCTGCTGTTACGATGATCGAATGAAGCTTCACATGAATGCCGACTTCAGTCCAAATACCCACCATCCTGAAGATCCCCGGCGGATCCACGAAATATTCAAGGCCTTCAAAAGAATGGGGCTTGTCTATACGGGCCCAGAATCAGAGCTACCAAGAATTATGAAGGACTGTCCAACCAAGTACATGTGGAGGATTCCAGCTCGGCCTGCCACTCGGGAAGAGATTTGCCTAGCACATTCCCCTGAGCACCTTGCTTGGGTGGAAAATTTGGACACAATCAGTACGGCTGAGCTTCGTTCATTGACAAGGCAATTCGACCAGGGCCGCGAATCTCTCTATGTCGGGAGCATGTCTTACCCCGCTGCCCTTTTGTCCGTTGGTGGTGCCATTGAAACCTGCAAAAGCGTGGTTACTGGACAAGTTAAAAACGCTTTTGCTGTTATCCGACCTCCTGGGCACCACGCTGAGTTTGATCAACCCATGGGATTTTGCTTCTTCAACAACGTTCCTGTGGCAATCAGGGTGTGCCAGCAAGACTATCCAGACCAATGCCGCAAAGTCCTCATCTTGGACTGGGACGTCCACCATGGCAACGGCACCCAAAACATCTTTTATCAGGATCCCAACGTCCTCTACGTATCCATCCATGTCTACCAAAATGGACAGTTTTACCCTGGCAAACCACCGAATCCCATGACTCCTGATGGCGGTATAGAGCACTGCGGCACAGGACAAGGATTGGGAAAGAACATCAACATTGGCTGGCATGACCAGGGCATGGGTGACGGCGAATACATGGCGGCATTCCAAAAGATTGTGATGCCCATCGCAAAGGAGTTCAATCCGGATCTAGTGGTCATATCAGCAGGCTTCGACGCTGCAGACGGAGATGAGTTGGGCGGCTGCTTCGTTACACCTGCTTGCTACGCCCACATGACGCACATGCTCATGTCTCTCGCGGACGGTAAAGTTGCCGTCTGCCTAGAAGGCGGCTATAACCTCCAGGCAATTTCAAGCTCTGCGGTAGCCGTTGCAAGAACTTTGATGGGAGAACCGCCGCCAAAGCTTGCTCTCCCCAAGATTAACAAAGAGGCAGCCAGAACATTAGCGAAAGTGCAAGCATATCAGGCCCCTTACTGGGAATGCATGCGGCCCGGAATCGTCGACGTGCCTGATGTTCAGTCTCTCAATGCAGACAGGCTTCATGATGTCATCAGAAACGCGCAGCGCCAAGTTATGCAGTCAAAATACGGCATGATTCCGCTCTACATACAGCGAGAGCTCATCTCAAAATCATTTGAGAATCAAGTGCTAGTCACACCAAACCTACACGATGCACAAAAGATTCTTGTTATTCTACATGATCCGTACGTATAGCCGCTTTGCCCCTTTTCGTCTCAGCAGGTTACTCAATTTTGTCACAGGCCTCAATTACTAGCCCAAGTGGATGTGGCAGAAACTACTGTAGATGCTCATAATACATGGGTGGTGAGTTACGCATCACATACGTGCATAAACGATCATAATATTGAGCTGACTGCGCAGGTTGACGGGGTAATGGAATACATTGGGTGGGCCGTCGGCCAGAACTTTGGTGTCATGGATATCAATGTTCCAGCTTATGTTACCCATGAAGAGGTAGGCACTTTTGGCTCTGTTTCTGACTCTTACCGCTTCACCGGTTAATCTAATGCCAAACATAGGACATTGATGCTTTCACCCCTGAATTTAACGAGAAGGAGATCCAGGAGCAAATCTTGTCGCTAATTTGCTATCTCTGGGATAACTTTCTCCAGCTTTACGAAACCAACGAAATTGTCTTGCTTGGCGTCGGCAATGCATACCTTGGAGTTAAAGTTCTCTTGATAAACAGAGGTAAGCGAAGCTACGCCTAACTTGTAGGCCATACCTGCTGATCTAGACTGTCTGCAGACTGCAAAGACAAGATTGCGGGAATTGTCAACTTTGTGACTGGCAACCTGAGGCCCGTCAAGTCTGACGTTGACAACGAACTCTCGTCTTGGTACAAGGAAAACTCGCGCGTCTACGTGGCGGGAGACCACGCCTGCTGGTCCGACCCCGACTTGACACGAAAAGTCCACAAGAGGCGCTTCGGAACGGTCGTGCGCAGCAAGATGATTGGGCTTAACCACATGATGCAAGCGCACGCCGAGGAAGCCCATGAATGGATCTTGAAAAGAGTGACGAACAATCCCGACGGAGATACGACTGAGGAGGACAACCCTTGAAACTTTTCGACTTGCCGTGCGCCATTGCCATGGGCCGGTGTTTTGCTGTTGGCTAACTAACTAACCAATACTTCGTTATATGAGAACCTTTTCCCCGTTGCCATCTCTGAGTCAGGTGTTGCAATGAGCTTCTTCGCTGACGCTTGTCATTGTATTACATAGAAACTTTAAAATAATAAGCGGGATGCTCTGCAGGCACATCCCTTTTCGTATCAAATCAAGCCAAACCGACAAGCAGAGGACATGACAAGTGCACTACGGATGATGCGGAGTTTGAGTTTAATACCTATGCAAAGCCAGTCCAACATAACCTACCAGCCAGCGTAGATGCCGATGGCCCTACTCTGCTTTGCCTACCAATACAAATACCTAGGCATCTTTGCCACGGTGGAGTTTGACCTGCGGGGGCCCCCAGCTCCTGATCCCAACCAAAAACGAACTGCAGCTATCACCAACGGAGGAATCCGTAAAGATGCCCGTGGCCCCCCCAAGCCTGCTCCATGGCTTTCCCTCCCCCCCTTGCACGGAGAGTGTCGTTGAGCCGGCTCGCCCCCACTATCTGACGAGCGGCAGTCGATTCGGAAAGCCTGCCTCCTTTGATATCTGCCCATGCTGGCAGATTGGATGTGCCTGGATCCGATGCCCCGGTGCTGCACCGAATGTTGATACCGTTTGCGTGAATAAGATGCATATTATCAGGTACTATTATAAAGAAGGCTGTGCATATGCTGTACAATTGTGTTGATGTATCTGGCAAAGCAACGTCTTTCTAACAATAACAACCTGAGAGATGTCTATTTCGTACTGTACATGCCTAGATAGCATCCAGTAACACCTTGCCCCGATACTTTATACAAGTGACGATGTGAACCCCACGCTCATCTCGGGAAGCTGGATCAGCCAGATCATTGGGGCGGTGCTCAAGCAAAATACTAAACATTGTTGCCCTACAACCAGAGAGCTACATTAAACTAAACTAAATCCATTCTATCTCCGGCCAGACTAAACGGGAGGCGTCGAGAAAGACCCCACATGCCACCTACCGTGATGTCTTCCCGGGCGGTTCTGGAGACTTGCCGCGGAAGTCCGCCATTGGATTGGTGTATGTATTTCCTTTCTTGGGGGTACTTTGCACAGGTGCCAATGTATGACTGCGTTTATTTGCCCAAGTAGGATTATTATCACGGAATAAGTGATAAGGAAATGTTTATTTTATTCCGTAACATATGTGTATACAGCTCATGGTAAGGTACCGGAATCATTTCGTCCGAATTAGGGCGTTGATGTCGTCGTATTTGCCCTTTACGGCTGCAGAGTATGAGTAAAGTAGAGCCCATGACTTATTAAGACA
The DNA here is from genome assembly GCF_050948025.1 of Trichoderma camerunense. Taxonomy (NCBI): domain Eukaryota; kingdom Fungi; phylum Ascomycota; class Sordariomycetes; order Hypocreales; family Hypocreaceae; genus Trichoderma; species Trichoderma camerunense. The sequence goes on from NW_028145348.1 coordinate 514,500, forward strand.
TACATTACCGGGAAATACATCTCGATCAAGGCAGTGATTATCAATACAGTCCCGTTTATTGGCTGCTTTTTATTCTATTTCACGTATTCATACTCGTACTAATACCACCTTACTAGAACAGAACAGATCAATAGATTACATGAATATTCTATTTGTATGCCATCTCCAGCTTGCTCCGCAAAATCCTCCCCCCGGACCGAAGTCACTAGTACTAGCCGGGAAAGACTTTGCGGCACCGAATGGCGGCTCTTGGCCTGCGGCGCTGATGGTCCCATGTACATGTATGAGGTACCCGTACAGCAGACCACCCGACATCATTTACCTTACCTTAGCTCTTGGAACCGCGCTTCTCCGCTCTACTCCCGAATCCTTTGCCGTGATTTTAGTGCCGCTTCCCACTTCCCACCTCTTCCCATGAACAAACCAGTCAACCAGTCCAGCGGCCCCCTCACGGATTCGGCCTGGAATCAGACTCCCGTGTCGAGTCCCGATAATGTTATCATGGACGGAACATAGTTTCCCTTTTTGCCTCCTCGGCACTTGGATGCTGGACTTGCGCTTCTGTTTCTGAATTCACAGTTGTTTATATCTTCTACTACTCATCCTGCATCTACACCTGCTGATCTCGGTCTCATTACGTGCCATCTTGATTACCTATTCCATATTCCATTTTGGTTTGGCTTACACATCAATCCTCGTCCATTTGCTCTCCATCTGAGCCCTCGTGTACCAGCGTCTCCGTGCTTTCGCCTTGTCTTGCGCTTGTTCCATCGCCGAGGAGAGCCATGTCTCCCGCTCTTGTGTGTCAAGATGCGTCTCAAAACTATGACGTCGGTACGATCATACCGAGAAACCCCCCAGCAGCCACGCGGCTCAATGTACTAATTCGATTGCGACGACAGTGATTGTGGGTGCCGGACCTGTGGGATTGATGCTCTCTACATGTCTGTCTCGATGGGGCTACCGCATAAAGCACATCGATAACAGACCAGAGCCTACGGCGACTGGTCGGGCTGATGGCATCCAGCCTCGCTCTCTCGACCTGCTGCGGAACATGGGGCTGAAGTCTGCCATCATGGCCCATAAGCCCGCTCGTGTCTATGAAGTCGCATTCTGGGACCCTTCAGAATCCAGCAAGGGTATTGCCAGGACAGGGACCTGGGCCAGCTGCCCCAACTTTATCGACGCCCGCTATCCCTTCACCACGCTGCTACATCAAGGCCACATCGAGAGGGCCTTCATCGCAGACCTTGAGAAGAACGGCACCAAGATCCAGCGCCCCTGGACAATCACCGGCTTCCAGTCTCGCAGCCCTCAGACATATGAGTATCCCGTCCAAGTTGAACTGGAACACGTCGACGGTGCGGAAAAGGAGACTGTGTTCGCAAAGTACCTCTTTGGAGGCGAGGGCGCAAGATCCTTTGTCAGACAGCAGCTGAACATCGGATTTACGCATAAAGATCCGATCGCGTATGTCTGGGGTGTAATGGACGGTGTGGTCAAGACCGATTTCCCTGATATCAAGGTCAGCCCTTCCATCCCTTAATTCCCCTCTCTTCCTAACTTAAAATGCTAACCCTCACTGTAGATGAAGTGTACGATACGCAGCCAGCATGGTTCCATCATGGTCATCCCTCGTGAGGACAACATGGTTCGCCTCTACATCCAGATCGCGTCTTCCACGGATGCCGACTGGAGTCCAAGAAAGACAGCCACTGAAGCAGAGGTACAAGCTTCCGCCAAGAAGATTCTACAGCCGTACTCGATTGAGTGGGAGCATGTGGAATGGTATTCTGTCTACCCTATTGGCCAGGGAATCTCTGATAAATATACCCTGGATGAGCGAGTTTTCTTGGGCGGCGACGCCTGTCACACCCACAGTGTAAGTGACTCCCATATTACCCCTTAGTATGCATCATTCAGGAACTAAGAATGTAAATTCAGCCCAAAGCAGGTCAGGGAATGAACACTGCCTTTTTGGATGCGCTAAACTTGGCTTGGAAGATCCATGCCGTGGAGGGCGGCCTCGCAGACCGAGCCATTCTCAAGACATACGAGTCTGAGCGAAAAGCAGTGGCAGAATCACTACTAGACTTTGACAACCGATATGCGAAGCTCTTCTCTCAGCGGCCACCCGCCGCTTCTGAGGTTCAGGCCGCCTCAGAGACGATACCAGATGCAGACCTAGATGCCGACAATGCCTTTATCAGGACGTTCAAAGAATCCTGCGAATTCACCAGCGGCTACGGCGTCTCGTATCAGCCTAACGCATTAAATTGGTCTCCGAATCACCCAGCGCAGTCATCTCTCATGCAGCCAAGTGGCACAAAGTTGCAGTCTGGACGCTTGTTCGTAATTGCGGACGTGACGAGAGTTGTCGATGCCAACGTGGTACACTTGGAGCAAGAGATACCGCTCAACGGGTCGTTCCGCATCTTCATCTTCGCCGGAGAGCCAGTCAAGAACCGTGCCGCTATCCGCGACCTCGCAAACAACCTGGCTAGCGCCGATTCATTCTATTCGGCATACACTCGACCGGATGTCGATCAAGTCTCGCATCACGAGAAGCATAACCCTCATAGCATGTTCTTCACGCTGTGTACCATTTTCGCCGCCAAGAGACATCGTATCGAGATCCCAAGAGACGCTCCTGGCGCTTTGGCCCGTTATCGCGACCACGTCTATGCGGACGACAGATGGGACCGCCGTGTACCTGATGCACAGGCATCGGCGCACGCAAAGATGGGTCTTGACGAAGAGAAGGGCGGCGTGGTTGTTGTTCGACCAGACGGCTACGTCGGCATGGTAGCATCTCTAGTGGAAGGCACAGGCACTATTGACGCCCTCAACGCCTACTTTTCAGCATTTTGCACCAAGAAGTTCGGAAGCGCTGCCTAGAGTCTTTGGCGTGCTCGCGCGGGAATAGAAGCGGTACTGGCATTCATTTACTTTACATCTTGCACCTGTCATTTTACAATTTTTACGGTACTACTGGACATATTATCATGTGTAGCACCTGCGTCTCTTACAGAAGCTGCTGGATATAGCTTACGTGTTTAATGAATATATCTTGAACCCTCTAACTTGAACCTTTGTACTTTATTTGAATGTGATAAACTCCCATGGCAACGGAAATCTCAGAAGCATCCGATCTATTGCATACGCGGCCATTGAATGAGTCATAGATTAAGTTTCTTCCATGAGATGATCTTGTAGATGGCGATAGCATCGGGAACCTTATCGAGGGAAAAGCATAAATGGGCTTTCAGAGATAAGGTTAGATTGGAGCGCACGTACCACGGCGAGATTCAGCGACGCGTAATAGAGATAGCAAAGACGCGCGTGTTTGTAGATATCCAGATACCGTGGCGAGCGTGCTAGATTGATATGGGCATCTCGACGTATCTGGTGGGATTTGTTTCTGCCAATAATAATCTGGCGCAAATAATGGGTATATGATACCTACTGATTTTGGCCACCGGAATGAATTAGTATTTGTCTCAAGTAACCACGGCGGTATTATAACCATGCTTTTTCTGCCCGTCCTTACAAATAAATGCATAGAATTCATCTATATCTACTACCTTCTTCCAGTACAGAAAGTGAATAACAATTCAAGTCACTTTGTTGATTTCTCCCCATTTCAGCAAGTATACATAGAATTGTGCCATCTCTCATGCCTTTCAATGAGACACCAGCGCCCAAGATTGATTGCCACAGGCCGACACCAAACGATAAGCAGTGGTAATAATAGCAGATATCTCGAGAGCTGGGTATTTACCACGAACTAGATCATTGGAGTAGCTACTCAGCACTCTAGAATGACTATTCAGCATCAGCGTGCGTAGTTTGGGCATTGTCGAATCGGGATGTGAAAGGAGGCTGTGTATGTACTACTTCAAATATTTATCTAAGTAGGTGGTGAATCTCCAATTACTATAGTGGTTGCTAGTATAGCTATATTTGTATAATATGTGCTGGTATATCAACATTTCTCTAGTATCTGCTACTATAGTAACATTTCTTTAGTATCTACTACTATAGCCATATATCTCTGGTATCTGTTACTATATTTACTTACATATCTTTAGCATTTATTTATTACTATAGCTGTATTCGTCGAGTACTTGGCATTATTTACGAATACCAAAATTGGGTTGCTGAATACCTGAGGCAGACAATTTTCTCGACTATAAATGGGGGTTCCATTCGCATCCTGGTCCGATAGTTGAACCTGACGCAGCCGCTGCAGCGACTGATACGCCGCCAATGATCTGTCAGGCGGCAATCGAGTTAAAGTTGGCCAATCAAAAACCGCCTCCTCCGCGCGGCTGAGCAAGTAGGGCTGCCCCGAGGTTCTGCCGGGTAATTGATTTGAACGACCCGCCACCCGCTGGGCGACTCACCTGCAACTCACCTGCCATTAACTATGGGCTTCAACGATGTGCCTATAGCGTCATCAGCTCTCCGCGACAACGCGACCGCCGACAAACTCTGCCTTATCAACCTTTTTAATATGCTTCCTCTTCGCAAAGCATAATTCGCACGACGCGTCCTCTGCGCACGAACAGATCAGCAGGGCGCTCTTTCTTTGTTATTTATATCGCCTTCCCTCCCTCAAGACTCTTCTTTCTTTCTTCCGTAAGTTATTTTCGACTTTTTCGCTCCCACCATCAGTGCTGCCTGCTTTCTGCTTTTCTTTGAATACATCTTGCTTTTAAGCCACTTGCCCCAGTTAAATTCGCCATGACCTCCACCATCCTCCCTCGCAGCTTCTCGCTGCTGGTGAGGCTCAGGTCTCTCTTTCTTCAACAAACTTCTGGCTAACCGTCTTCTCAGTATATTCTCTTCATCGTAGAGTTCATTCAAGTCTCTGCTATGGCGTTTATGCTAGCATCCGCAGCGATTTCCGGCGTTGGGCTCTTTGGTAAGCCATCTGCCTCTTTTCTCTCTTTTCCTTTTCCAAGCCTAGCCATACTAACTTTCTCCTACAGTCTACAGAAGCTCAAGTCGCCTTCACACAGCCTGTACCAATTTTCTTGCAGATTATGAGGCCCAAGATTCCGATGATGGCATTTCTCGCAAACGTCGCAAGGTCAGGCGGCCCGAGGTCCTCGACAAAGAACCACCTATCCCAACAGAGACGATTACCGACACTCCTGAAAACGTCACACAGTCCAATACCACAGTGGACACATATTTCGACGCCCACGAAGACACCGACTTTCTTGATTATCTAGATATGGAAGCTAGCGGCCAGGAGGATATGTGGCCTGGGCCCGGACCCCTGGTTTATAATAAGGCAAAGCCAGGACCGTCACCAAGTGTTTCTTCCATCGGCGACATCTTTGAAGAGCTTGGCATTTCAGAATTCGATCTCAACGACGGATATGAAGACGACGAACCCAAGATTACTTGGATTGACGACGATGACGAGCTTAACGAGCTTGCAAGAGGCTTAGCTCAGCGTTACCGATCAGCTCGCGCAGGGAAGCAACCAGTTGTAGCACCACCAGCGCCAAAGCCCGATCCTGCCGGACGAATCGAAGAGCTCATGGCCTTGCCCTCCTTCGAAACCCTCAAGATCAGCGACGAATCAAAAGCCGAGGTCGAGACTTTGCAAGTAAAGGCAGCAGAAACTCGCCTGGTTGACCAACAACGTGAGAAGCTAGCCAAGGAGAGGTTCCTGCGAGACCAGGCCCTGCAAAAGTTGAAGGAAAGAACAGCCAAGGGACCTCGTCAACCCGTGGTGGCTCCTCTCAGCGACCAATGGATAGAGAAGATTGTGAATACGATTGAGCTTTCAGAAACAGACGTGGTGGCCACAACATGTCAGGGAACACCTCTTCGCCGGCACGATTTCGCCACAGTGGTTGCAGCTAAGACCTGGCTGAACGACGAGATCGTCAACGGAGCACTCGCAGAATTGGAGAAGCAAATCAACTTGGTGGCTGGCATCACCGACTACAAGCAACAGGGCCGCAAATGCCTTGTTATGAATTCATTTTTCTGGCCTCGAGTCAAAGAGGCGGGCGGCAAGAAGACACAATCCATCCTCCGTCGCATGGGCGTCACTCCAAAAAACCTCTTATTGATGGACACGATCCTGATTCCTATTTGCCAAAGTTATCACTGGACACTTATGGTGATTCAGCCCAAGCAACGAAAAGTGATGCACCTCGACTCATTCAACAACCGCTCATCTCACCCCGATTTGGCACTCGCATGGATGTCAGACTATTTGGGCGATCTCTATCATGCCAAGCCATGGGAGGTGGTTGTTTTGAAGACCCCTCAACAGAACAACGGCTACGACTGCGGTGTACACGTCATTACAAACGGCGTCTGTCTTGCTTTGGGGCTCGACCCCCTCCAGAGCTACAATGTGGGGGAAATGGCCCTCCAAAGGCTGAGAATCGCGGGAATGTTGTTGAACGGGGGGTTTGTGGGGGATTTTGACCTCTGGCAGCAGTAGCTGCGTTTTTTTCGGGGGGGTTTTTTTTTTGTTGTTGTTTTATTGTTTTGGTTTTGTTTCCTTTAGTTTTAGCAAGGCGTTGGGAGAGTCGGGTAGTATAATATATCTTTTCATCACAATGAACAAGTGGTTTGGGACATGGACAGGAATAAGACAGCATATTACTATACCAGAAACATAAGCAGACGATACGGTACGACTAGGTAGACAACAATGAGTTCCATATTTTCCAATTCAATACGCCACTGTAATTTACATCTGGTTCAAGCGTCTTGTACTGTGACTGCTCTGGTCACGGACACTACCTTGTGTTTCTCGTGATTGCTGCTTTCTCTAGTATCTTCTACTCTCGGTAGATTTCCCTAGTAGCTGCTACTACCGGTAGGCTTCTCTAGTATCTACTACTACCGGTGAGTTTCTCTAGTATCTGCTACTACCGGTGAGTTTCTCTAGCATCTGCTACTCTGGATACAGGCACTTCATCGAGGGGAGAATTGATATCATCACCGGATCCTTAAGTGGTATCTGCTGCGATTGCCAAATTCCCGGGCTGAGTTAAACTGTTATCGCGGCTTGCTCTCAGATTCTACTTTCTCCTTTCGTAATTTGCTCTCAATTTTTCTTACTTCTAAGCTCTCGACTTTTAATTATAGTATTGATCTGCCATTAGAGTTGTGTACATACTTTCTCTAGTAGCTGCCACCCATCACTACACCATGCAGTGTCTGCTACTAAGTATCACCACTTTCGTTTCCCCGTCATCTTGCATCAAGCAAAAGGCAAGTGACAGACATGGTGAGATTTTAATAGACGGCTTCCCCAGACGTCATGTAATCTCATATGTAGGTAATTTGGAAACAGGGTCTCACATGGGAACTGTGCTACCCATTAATGTGTAGCTACCATTACCTGGTCGTACTCGCACTAGCACTTTGCACACTGTACATGGGATAATCATGTCAGCTCTTGATGAACCTACCTTGCGAGGTTAAATACAAACTCTATTATTAGTAGTAGCAGTAATACTAGCAGTAGTAATAACTAGAATCTGATGCCTTCAAATCCATGCATGTATCAATCCCTTCTTGCTACCGTAATCCTGCTAGTTCGTTCACCGGTGCGCCTATATATAGGTGGATTGAGAAGGTTGACATGTCGCTAGCCCAGAAGCAGCATATGCTCTCCACAGGCTGCAACCCTTTTGAGAAACAAGACAGTCCTATGCTAAATTTACCACACTGGAGCGGTGTACAAAGAAGCATGGGCTTCCATTACCTTGTGCTCCGTGTGTTTGAGTCGGGCTGTCCGGTGAGTGAGACCAAGGACTACCTACAGTAAGGCGACATGACATGAGCGAGTGCGAGTATCCGTGTCCGTGTCCATGTCTGTACCCGTCACTGAATCGCTGCTCTGCTGCAATGGCCCGTTTCTTGTCTTGTCATGTCACGGGGTAGATGGTTTTGTTGGCCTGTGCCACATATGACGCCTACGTGGCAGGAGATTTGCATAAAATCGCTGCCAATGACAGGACAAAGGTATGTACAGGGTAAATCAGCACGAAGCAAGGCAGAAGGCCAGTTCAGTCAAGCAAGGCAAGGGGTTAGGTTTTGTTTTTCGAGCGTGCGTGCGTTGCGCTGCAGTTGTGTCTACATGTGATTTGATGTCAACGGGTGACGTGCGTGGAGGGAAGAAAGTCGCAGAAAACGAGGCGTGCCAACCAGAAGGTTACAGCGCACACTTCTTAGAAAGTTGGTTTCAATCCATTCTCTCACAACTTGGAAACAGAGGTAGCAGTAGCAGCTAGGTGGTAGCCAATGGTACAGTCGAGGTACAGCGCCATCGGAGCCGGGTCGCAGCTGTTTGCAACGTACCCGCAAGGTAGCAGACGGTAATGCAAATACTTGGAACGGAGCACTTGGGGGACCGACCTGTTCCCACTGCATTTTTAGGGCCACTGCTGCTCGCTGTGGTTGGCGGCACGTTGCATCGTTATGACATGGCGGCGTCGAATCGTCATCCCGGCCATGGCACGATTCAGGCCCGGCGATGTGACGAGTCGGCATAGCCACCAGCCACCCAATCATGTCGGGTGACGCGCTGCCAAATGGGGACGCGCGCCCTTTGGTCGAAAAGCAAGGATCACCGGCTTGCTGAGGCTTTCCTCTTTCTAGCGCCTTTCTAGTAGGTAGCGTAGCGGCCTGGTGAGACCAAAGAGACTCAACTCAGCAACGCCAATTGTTAGGTCAGTGCAGCTTCCAGCGGCCTTCTAGTGCGTCCCGGCCGGTGGCTTGGGCTTGTGCGAGTTCGCTATCGCCGACTGGCCGGTGCGGTCATGGTCGTTGCCCCTCACCAGGTTTCTGGAGCCTCTGGAGCCCGCGGGGGCCACATGACTGGGCTGGACTGGGACTGGGTACCTTGGCGATACGAGCGACCACAGCGGTTTGCGAGCCAAGTGCCTGCACTGGGCCAGCGGTCAGGAAGTCCACCAAGGTACCCCGCAGGCTCCGTTCTCCTTGTTCGCGCCTTCTCGACGACGAAGACGCTTGCTCCTTCGTTCGCCTCTTTTTTTCTTCTAATTCTTTTTTTTTTCGGGGTCGCCCACTCCTTCCCTGCTGGTGCAAGAGAGGGAGAGATCGGGATCGAATGGGGAAATAAGATGGAAGTCGAGAGTGCCTTATGTAAAAACCTGACCACCGGCTGGATGGAATCACCAGAATCACCAGACTTGTCTCCGGGTCTTTCCTCTTGTCCTGCACTTTCCTGCAGGACAGGGAGAGCTGCCTGCACACCGAGGTACCTGGATACTCCGCGTGGTGAGGGGCAGGCAGCGTGCGTCCGAGGTACTGCCAGGCTGCCAGGTACTTGGGACGGCAGTGCACAAGCTCCGTACTTGGCGCGCCCTGCCCTTTGGTCCAGCTTTGGGAAGAGATCTCCGTTCCGGCTGCCTATCCTCCGCTTTCGTGCAGCTGGGGGAGGGTTAAAGACGGCTTTCGGTCAAGAGTCGAATCGGTCCTGATTCAGGAGGGAGAGAACTTTTTTTTCTCTTTTCTTTTCCTTTTTCCCTCTTTTTTGCCTCCTCTCGTACCTCGTTTATTTCCCGTTCCGACATGGCCATGGCATGACATGCACCTTTTTGTAAAACCCCGCTGCCCGCCTGCACGGAGAAACTATTCCATGCCTAGGTCCTAGGTAAAATTTTTGGCTTTTAAGGCTGCTAGGCGATGCCGGTACTAACGAATGTGCCGGGATTTGAGTTTTGGGTTTGCATTGTCAGGTCAGGTCAGGTCGGGTTCGGGTCAGGCCAGGTCAGGTTTCGTCGCATTTCGCCCCCCGACCGGAAGCAGGATAGAAGGGGGGCGGAGAAAAAAAAAGAACCAGATTGGAACTACGGAAGAACGTCAATGGATTAGCACAGAAACATAGCACAGCAGAGCCACGGAGCCACAGAGCCACCGAAACGCCAGAGCCTGTGGACTTTCCTTGTTACTGTAGAACCGCTAGAACCACTAGAACCTTAGCACAAACCACTGACAGCACGCCGGAACCCAAAAGCAGACAGCAAGCAGCAGGGCCAGTGCAGGGCTCCCCCCAAGTACCCCCTCCGATCCCCGATAGGCCTCGCTGATTTTAGCTCTCAGCCACCACGGCCAGGGATCCACCCGCCTGTGCATCTGTGCCTCTGCCCCCGCCACCCACATCCAGGCGCTGGGATACCTGTACTGTAGTCCTGCGGTGCCTGCTCGTACATGACTGGACTGGACTGGCACTGGCACTGGAACTTACAAAAGACTTCAGTCGTGCTGTTTTCCGCCACCCTGCATTCGGATGCCTCGCCTCCAGTCCTGGACTTTGACTTGAATCTCTGCACGCCACAAAGACGATCCGTCCTCACCGCCGTCGTTCCTTGCCTTGCTTACTTTACCACTTGAGCCGCCGTTTGTTCTAATCCGTCATCCGTCATTCACATCCATTCATATTCATATCCTCTGCTCGACGCCCCCGGCCTTTCGGACTCGTCTCGGTTTCTGCTCTGCCTCCTCTTCGCCCTTCTCGTCGCCCTTCTCGCTGTCCGAAACCACATACCGACAGTTATTTCAAATTATCTGCCTTGTTGTTGTGATCCGTCTCGACTTGACGTGACTTGACCTGCTCCTCACCGGGCCAGTGGATCCAAGGATTACGTGACCTTGTTAGAGTTGGCCTGGCTTTTGGCTTTGGCTTTGGCTTTCCCATCACCGAGTCTGCCTGCATTCTTACGAGTACTCTCTTCTTCTCCGTCTGCTTCCGACTCGGCATTGCTTTGCGGCACAGCTTCGAGGCCGCTCATTCACTGTCGTTTGCGTCGCTTCCGGATGATCAAGGACGATACCCGTCGACTGACTTAATCGGTCCATTTCGCATCAAACCCGAGCAGCGACACTCTGTCATTCACCCTGCAGCCCAAGATTATAATTGCTTGTGCTTTCCCAGAGTTCTTTTGGTAAGGGCCTGTCTAGAGCGCTCTTACCAGAAGCCCCAGGGAACGCACATTGCAATTAGGCACGCTGGTGCGATATCGCATAGATATGGTTAATCCAAGGATACGGCAGCCAGTTGGAGCCCTACTTACGATTCCCAAGCAGCAGCCACGGCCCTTGTCTGCTTTCGAAGACTTCAATGAATCATCATACACACCCTACTCACGCCCAACTAGCTTCTCCTCTTCGTCTGAAGCTTCATCTCCTCGATACAACATGACGGGTCGCCCACCGACCCTCAACGAGATTCTTCTCGATACCGCCCCTCCGCCATGGACACTGAGTGCCTTCATGGCCTACCTCTCCCAGAACCACTGCATGGAGACGCTCGAATTCACCCTTGATGCTCAGCGCTATGCTTCCGTCTACGAACAGTCCCTCGCTGACGCCACCTCCGCGGATGACGGCAGGGAGAGGGTTTGTGCATGGTGGGAGAAGCTGATGCAGGTCTACATAGTCCCCTGCGCCCCTCGCGAAGTAAACATTCCTGCTCAGGTTCGAGATCGCCTCCTTCGCGTGCCCTATGGCCCCAACCCTCCTCACCCGTCCGAGCTGGCTGAAGCTGGACGCATCATTTACGAGCTCATGAACGACTCCGTCTTGGTTCCTTTCTTGCAGTCCGTCGCTACCCCCGCAACAGACCTGCATCACGATTTCCACCTGGGATCGCCCAAAGCATCTTCTGATCGCACATCGCCCTCCAGTGGCGCGGATGTTGAGCCCTTGTCAGCCGATAGTGAAGGCAATTCACCGTCAGTCACGGAACCCATGACACCCCCTACCACGCCGCCTACCTCAGAATGGACTTTTAGTGCCACGCATGGTGGCTTTCACCGTGCCGTAGCAGCGCACAACAAGGGCTGGAAAAAGGTTGGCGCGAAGCTGGGCTTCAATCGCAAAAGCTCTAATCGGAGAACAACACCGACATCTTCGGGACCCGAGTCTGGAGAGTCGAGCTACAACCCCAGCAGCAATTCATCGTTTTGAAGCGTGTGCCAAGGAGGCTGATTTGCAGCCACCTGTCGCTTGTCATCTCTTACGCGAGACACTACCGAGTAGTCCGACATTATCAATCTACACCTGACAAGGGACTTCCCCGCGATTACTCGGCCACCACAACGGCGCTATACTGGAATCTGCTTGCGGGGTACAATACGGTCATGCAGCAGGCCTTATCAGGCTCTCTTGTCGTAGTCGCCATCATAAATCCATTGAGCCGCTCTCTCCATGCCATTTTTAGCATTGGCAGGGTGTGGCGCCTCTCGGGTCGTCTACCCATACAAACTGGGGCTCTTAGCCCTCTTCTATCATCGACTGCTGTCCATGTCGGTCGAAGGATTATGAAATTTCAACGTCTTCGTTGACTGACTCAGTATATCTGCAGTCATCGCTCAAATTTTCAAAGCAAGCCTCAGTGTGGTCGCTCAGTTCCAATCTGCTGCGTCCTAATACCCTTCATCACTAGGCCAAGTCAACCGGCAACTGCCTGAGTTGACTTTTTGCAGCTAAATGCTCTAAATCTCTAAAGCATGGAAGATTCTCTCATTTCATTTTACCCCCTTCCTGTCGATGGGGATTGTACACCACATGTTCGAATGCGAGACTGCACTGTGAGAGTTTTCGAGACTCCCCCTGCTAGTCTCCCATCTTAATAGATGACCCTCATGCAAGCGTGCTATTCAATTTACGAAATCATGGGAACCACGGCCTTTTCACAAGTCGGACGGAGTTTTATCAGGGGTCTGGCGGTACACATATACATTGTATTGGCGTTTATCATTTCTTTTGTTGTTTTTGGTCAATGGATTTCTCAAGGCGTGCGCGCATGGATGATACATGATGTCTTTTTTTTTGTTCTTTCAAATTCACCATCAACGGGATCCCGCGGCAACTGAACATCAATCTAATGTTTATTGTCAGTAAATAGAGATAGGCCGATGAATAGATGCCTGGACGGGGAATATCTCGTCAGGATGTCAAGTGTGGATTGAATTGAGCTCTCTTTCGTGAATGAATGATATTATAAGTGATGTACTTGTTAGTAAGGAAGAAAGAGGAAGTATTGCGCTGAGCATGTAGTGGATAATGCCTTCATGTTTCTATCCTAATATCACAATTGAGACGTTACAACTACTACCTAGTGGCTACCTATTCTATACATGTGTTTTCCCTTCTAATGACATTCCCATTCCCGAAATATATATGATAGCGTCTATTTCACCTCCCCTCTCTTTTTTCGCTTCCCAGAACAGCGCCTAGTGTTTCCCTTAAGCGCGGGTTATATCAGTGATTGGTTTCGCTGTACTTTTTCTCATGGTTGAACCTCAAAACGTCAAGATGCAGATAGTAGATCCGACACGCACTATAACACATGAATATTATCAAAGCATTTGGTGATCCTTACGTAGCCAAGTAAAGGATCCCCTTCGTCCATTTCAATCATAGGGTTGCATCATCAACAACCTAGTGCCGCTTCCGATCCTCGTCTGCCGCCGGCAGCATCGGAAGCCTTTATTGCGTATACGGGGTAAGATAGGACACCCCCTTCAAGGGTGAAACGCGCCATTCCTCGGCTGAGGAGATGTTTGGTAGCGGCCAGTTTGCGTTGGCACCTCGTTAAGGGGCAGCAAAGGCGTGCCACTCCGAGACTGCGTCATGTTTCGCGCGCTCCGATCGGCTTTATTGCTTTCGCTAGTCCTGTCGTAGAGATACAGACCTAGGAAGGTGAGAGCAATACCCACGGCTTGCACGGAAGTCGTTGGGCTTCTGAACCAAATGATGGCCATGACGATGACGAACACGCGCTTGATGAGACTTGCGACGGAATAGGTAACGGGAGAAACCATGGACAGCAGTATGAAGGCGATGATGTTTTGTCCAAAGTGGAACGTGCCGTTGAAAATAAACTCCAAGGTGAGACGGCCATGGTCCATGGCATTAGGCCTGTTGCTGAGGTCTACCGAGCCGTCATGCAGGAAATCTTTAATAAGGGTGATGCCCTCTGTCCAGAACCAAATCGGTACAGTCAGGGCAAAGGCCATGCCGGATGAGTAGCACAGCAAGTTGAGCTTGTCGAGCTTCTTGCTTGGGACTCCCGTGCCGTCGGCCTCGACTTTTGCAGCCTCGTTGAACAGCTTCTTGGAGAAGATGTTCTGCGTTACAAAGATGAGCGTCGCCAGGAGCGCCTCCAGGACGCCAAGCAATTGGCCGCCGTAGTTTGATTCACTAGAGCAAGCCAGCATAACACCGATAGTCAGGGGAATCAAGGAAAGGTAGGTTGTTGTCGGGTATCGAATGTTGTATATCAATCGGTATGCGAGCACGGTGAAGAGCGGCGACAGGCCCTTTATGGTGTGGACAAGCGAAACGGGGATTTTAGCTGTGGCGGTCGAGCTGAGCAGATGGCCGCCAATCTGGAAGAAGGCGAGGGGCAGCGTTGTCATGATGACTTCTCGGCTGGGTTCGCGGATGGGGTGTCGCAACGCAGATATTTTGGTGCGCAGAACAGGGAAGATGCTGGCCAGCCAGGAGAGGAAAATGCAGAGCGAAGAAACAAAGGCAAACTGGATCAATGTCAAAGTTGCGGGCATGTCAAAGGCATTGAGGATGGACTTTGACGATGTGTTGGTCAGGGCAGATGAGGTGTACCACATGACGCAAAGAACCTGCAAAGAAGAAATTAACTTCTCCGACCTTTCGCATTATCATATACAAGACAGGATGTGACATACAACAAGCTTTGGAGACACGGGAGCCCGTAGCGCATCGGCGATCTCGTGGGCATTTTGGCTCATGCTGCCGTTCCTTGCGCGAATCGTTCGAAATGCATCGCCAAGGCTCTTTTGGCGACTGTGCCCACGTCCCGAGGACGACCATGCATTTGCCGCAGGATAGCCATTGCTATGGCCATTGCCGTTGCCATTCGCGGAGCCGAGATCGTTCAAGCCATTGCTCCCCAGTGGTGTTGGTGATGCCGACAGGCTTGGGAATTTCTCCATTGCGCAGCGGGCGCAACAACAGGATTTCTATGCGATTCGCGAATTCGAGGCTTCGATATATCTTTGTATGTAATATTTGAAGGCGATTGTCGAGTACAGAAGTCTCCGAGTGCGCAGCGGCTTGTGATGACGACGACTGGCAAATAATTCGGAGCAAACGTCAATGTCGAGGCGGTGCTGGTGGGTTATGCCGCGATATCAATTGACATTTGGAACAGTGGACTGAAACGAGAGACTGGATGTAAAAAGTAAGCTATCCATTACCACGGCAGAGCCATGCGAGTAAACAGCTTCCAGGGAAGAAGATAAGAAGAGAAATGTCGCTATAAAATCATGAGGGAGGGGAGAAAATACGAGGTCAGACAAAAGATAGAGGGTCACTCCCGCGGTGGAAAGGGGATCGCCAGCGCGGCTTCAGGTCACTCAGAAGTCTTTGCCGCTGGAAAGGAGTGGCCGGCTTAGCGAATCTGCGCTGGACTAATTTTCCCGGTACCTGGAGCTATTACCCGATCTTCAGCCGACAGCCGCGCGCCCCACATGCTTTGCGCGCGCTGGTCTTGGCAAAACACGATCGTTTTGGGTGCTTTTTCTTTTTCTTTTCTGGGTTGGAAAAGCTGCTGCCGCCTAGTAGGGGCTCTCACTGCTTCACCACCAACTTCATCGCCCTCCCCGCGACTTACCGGCTTGCTTCATCCAGCCAAAGCCGCGAGTTGAGCTGCGTCACCTTCCCGTTATCGCTGCCTGATTAGCCACGCCCTCGCTTTTCTCCGAGATTCTGCCAGCTCGCCGCGGCATGGGAAGAGATCCAAAGCGATACGTTGTCGCTGTCACTGGTCTTTACGCCGTCTTCCAGCTCCTCACCCAGACGGCCAATCCATCCGCCTTCTCCAAGCCCAGCAGCCTGTCGCCGGCCTCAGCTTCACCATGGCGGCCCCAAAGATGACCAAGAACCAGATGCGGAGGGCGAAGAAGAAGGAACAGAAGAAGGCGAAGGCAGATGTCAGTCTCATCAATTCCACCTCCGCCACGCGTCGCACAATGCTTACGATGATACAGACCGATCCAACCGAACAATCTGATGAGCCGACCGCCGAGAAGAGGGACGAATCGCCACAGCCGACTGATGATTCCGATGTCAAGGGTGCGGCTGACTTGGCTAAACCATCCGCTCCTGCTAGTGAACCGATCCAAGATGACCTGCTAGACGACGATCCTGCATTTGCCGCGTACAGAGACATATTCAACAAGTTTGGCCTATCATTTGCGGAAGACCAGATTGCGAAGGAAGCCAACGCTGGCAACCAGGGCGACGTCTTCTTTGGTGACAATGATGATATTCCTGACGAGGAAGATGAGAACCCTCAACCAAAGCTATCAAAGAAGAAGCGGAAGCAGATGAACAAGCTCTCCGTTGCGCAGCTGAAGGCTCTTGTAAACATACCAGAGGTGGTTGAATGGCAGGATGTTTCATCGTCGGATCCACGACTCTTGGTACAAATCAAGGCGCAGCGGAACGTCGTTCCCGTACCATCTCATTGGGCGATGAAGAGGGAATATCTATCATCGAAGAGGGGTATTGAGAAATCAGCATTCCGGCTGCCGAAATTCATCGCCGAAACGGGAATTGCAGAGATGCGCGACGCAGTGCTGGAGAAACAAGCAGAGCAGACGCTGAAGCAGAAGCAGCGAGAGCGTGTCCAGCCAAAGATGGGTAAACTGGATATCGATTACCAGAAGCTTTACGATGCTTTTTTCCGCTTCCAGACAAAGCCGGAGCTGACGCGATTTGGCGAGGTCTATTATGAAGGCAAGGAAAGCGAGGTAGACTACCAGCACTTCCGCCCTGGAGATTTGAGCGATGCCACGAAGGAAGCGCTCGGCATGCCACCTGGAGCGCCTCCTCCATGGCTCATCAACCAACAGAGATTCGGCACACCCCCTAGTTACCCGACCTTGAGAATACCTGGTTTGAACGCGCCTCCACCTGCCGGAGGATCCTGGGGCTTCCATCCCGGCGGCTGGGGTAAGCCTCCAGTCGATGAATTCAACCGTCCATTATACGGTGGCGACGTTTTTGGTCTTACCGCGCAAAACGGCGCCTCTGGCCAAGCACAGGTAACGCAGCCTCAAGCACCTAACGGGGATGCCGTGGAGCGCACACTGTGGGGAGAGCTGCAGCCTCGCGAGGAGGAATCTGAAGAAGAAGAGGAAGACGATGAAGAGGAAGAGTCCGAGGATGAGGATGTCCCCGGCGGCACCGAGACTCCCAGCGGGCTCGAGACACCAGGAGGTTACACCAGCACGGTCCATCCGGACTATTCACAACAAGGAGTCGAAACGTCCATTGCCGGTGAAATGGACCTACGCAAAGAACGACGCGGGTACGATACCGAAGAGTCCTCTGCTCCCCGCTCCGCCTACACCGTTGTGCCTGAGCGGCAGGTTCGTGCCGAGGGCTTCTTTGGTAGCGATCGCGCATATGATATCAACGCCGCCCAGCGCTCCGCTGCGTCTGGCATACCCGTGCTAGGCGCAGACGACGACACTCGGAAACGAAAGAAGCCCGGCGATGTAGACGTGGCAATCGATGTGGACGCGCTCAACCAGCAGGGCGGTCTGAGCAAAGACGACTTACGGAGCAAATACGAGGCCAGTCATAAGGAAGAGGGCATAGGCGCAAGATGGGCGTATGATGACGATTTGAGCCAGATGATTGCGGAAGAGAGCAATAAGCGGCAGCGAACCGAGAAGGAGCACAGCGAGAGGAGACGTGAGGGCAAGTATAAGTTTTAATACCACAGAAGAATGACCTCGTAATGGAGAAGTTGGGTTGATTGGATCAGGAAATAAGGGATAAGGGATGACGGCAGCGAATGACACATGTATTAAACTCATAAAAAGCAAACCAAATCGGCACATGGGTTACCGGAAAATATCGTCGACTGCAAGAACTTCATGTATAGTAAAATATAATGCTTCGTTGATACCATTCAAACATTTT
Organism: Trichoderma camerunense; assembly: GCF_050948025.1. NCBI lineage: Eukaryota > Fungi > Ascomycota > Sordariomycetes > Hypocreales > Hypocreaceae > Trichoderma > Trichoderma camerunense. The sequence goes on from NW_028145348.1 coordinate 532,491, forward strand.
ACACCCGCCTCATACCTCACAGGCACAGGGGCCAACAACTTGGTTAGGATACATGTATCATCTTCGTATTTCTATCGACAAGCTTTAACGTATTCATCCCAGCATGTCTTCCATTACTCACTCACATCGGCTCCGTCAATCAAAACCGCAATCGACGCCTGTGCTCCCGACAGACGCCCAGAGCTAAAGTGGCTCGGAAGCACTGCTCTCTTCGCCTCCGCTTGGTGCATTTGGCTTTATAGTAGCATCTCAAATCAGACTCGATGAGATGCTGGCCACAACTAGCCACCTACTTAGGTGGCTGCTTATATGAGTATGCCATATTTTTATATTAAACTCAACTTGACTATGTGCACGCACTGTCGCAGCTTGTGTCAAGGTTCCGAGATTCTTGAGGTCAATAGAAGCCTCTTTTGAGTAATCCGGCTTATGTTGCATGTCTACTTGTGCTTGTTCTTGCCTTAGGTTGGTCTACCGGCGCAGCACGCATTACAACGCCAAACTTCCTTCTTTTCAACTGACATGACTGCTTCTTGTTCTACGCAGTCTGAGTGGTATAGTCTCTGGGGACAGGCCTATTTAAAGATGTTACAATTAGTACGTATTCATCGATATATATCTATGCCAAGAACGAGATGGGTATGAACAGTACCTTATTGGAGCAGATCAGCATTCTTGGACCCAGGACCGGCAGCTGACAGACAGTACAGCCGTTTGCTCCTTTCCGGATTTGGGTCGCTCTGGGAGACTGTTTTGAATCTACATCTTCAGTTTTGGCATTGCCACTCCCATCTTCGGCTTGGGCATTGCCATTCTCATCACCAGCAACTTCTTGTGGCCTTATTCTTGCGTTATTGATGTGGGTAAAGGCTTCCCGGATGATATTGTCATCCAGCATATCGCGGACTCGCAGCAAGCTGGCGTGCTTGCCAAACTCTAGCACACGTTGGTCAGCGGCAGCAAGCCAAGACGCCTTCTCTCGAACAAAGCCCAACCAGGCTCGAGGAAAATAAGCGGCAGATGTGAGGCTTTGGCGAAGAATGTATCCATCCCACTCCCATATGTACTCCTTTTCTGCAGGAGTCACGTCGGAAAAATCACTTGTGCTCTCTCGGTGCTTTTGGATCAGCCATGTGTTGTCCAGCGGCCTCTTTGGCACTTCTTGGCCTGGGACTAATCGTGCTCTGCTAATGGGATCAAACAGAGCTTGTTTAATTTTGGGCACCAGGATCTTCTCGTTTCTGGGAGCCCCGGGACGCCGCTGCACCGGCCTTGGCTGTGTGACTGACGGCGATTGGGAAGGAAGCCTATCATAGGTACTCTTGTCCCCCGAAAAGGTAAATATATCATCCACTGTATCCGGTCCAAGTCGAGAGGAAATCCATGACTGGTCGCCAACCAGGTATGTTTCAAGGTTGAATGGCCTGACGGGTGGGTTTATCTGATACTGCTGCTTCAAGGGAGAGGATATGGGCTCGCAGCGACTAGTGACTCGAAACTGCGGTCCTTGACTCGTTGTCTCGAGCACATAGCTGTACGTAGGGTGGAAGGTTTGCAAGTGGACTTGCAGTTGCTGCATTGTCTGGTGGTAGACTCCGCAAGTTATACAGCGGTAATAGTCTAGGCAAACCGGTTGATCAGAAGGTAGAAGATAGCTAACACGGCCTTCATTTGTTGCAATGTGACTAGCCCGTGCGCGCCGCTTTCTTTCCCTCCCCTGAGCTTGGTCGCTTAAGACTTTCAGGTTGTACACCTTATTCTTTTCGCGAGTTCTCAACGACCTTGAAGGGGTTTGTGCGCCATCGAAGCCATCTAGGCCGTCATCGTCGAGTTCAATAGAGGACTCATCTACGTGGTGACCATTGATGCTATGGATCCCTCCATTCATGGATGGAGCGAACAAGTCGTCCACAAAAGGGTCAGCATCGGGATCCACAGCGTTGATACAGGGCATGGAGCCTTTCTCCAGACGCTTCAAGGCTTTGAAGCCAGCCGACCAGCGTAGATCAATATCCATGACATAATCGGTGCGAACTGGGGGCTCAGGTGCTGAATATCCTGCAGACAAGGATAAGGGGCTCTTTAGCCTGCCAAAAATCTGGTCAAACCGGCTTGACAGGACCCATGCTTTGCCGGGGACCGAGGCGAGGCTGGATGAAGCCGGAAGAGCGCCGAAATCGCTCGAGTCCAGTGGCGGCCAATGTCCGTCATGGGCAGCCTCTAGCTCGACAACAATGTCGTAGGAGTCTGCCAGGTCAAATGTGGCATCATCCGCCCGATTGATGAGGATACTTTCCTGAGGGATGTAGAATGGTTTGGGAAGGGCGATGCGGGCGACTCGATGAGGGCCCACGGGGTTTTTGAATGTTGTCAAGTCACATACTTGACTCTGGCAGTGAACAACTCGGGGATAACCGGAACTCAGTTCAGAGATGGTGATCCTGCAGCTAGCTTTGGTGGGAATTACCTCGCGGGGGGGAGCGTGGGCGAGATGAGATCTGACCTTTTTGGAATCCTTGTGGGCAATCTTGAGAACCTCGATACGTAAAGCAGATCTCGAATCGGAGGCGTGGGGAGAAGCAATGAGATGGTCGACATCCAGGGAGTCGGGCGATGAGATGCGTCGCCTCTTGAGTGGCGGGCCCCCGTCGTTGTCAATGTGATGCGATCCTTTATGGATGGGTGAAGATACTATGTTGCCCATAGCTGCAGAGTCCTTCAAGGCTCTGGCGCCTTTGATCCAGTTGCGATGAAGAAAGGGGGCTCGACGCTGCTGACACCTGGTTTTCACCGTCATGGCGGGATGAAACCAATCATGAGAGAAGAGGTGGTCTACGAGACGGCGGGTGAGCCAAAACCAAGACAGGTCAGACAAAATAAACAGAAATGGCTGGAGAAAAGAGGCGGATTCTCGGCTCTAGAGCATTGTTGAGCCTTGGACGCCTCGTTGCCGCAGGCCGTTTCCAGGAGATGAAAAGTGAAAGTGAAGGATGAGAGAGAAAGGTAAAGTTGAAAGAGAAAGAGAAAGAGAGCGCCCGGATATCAGCCGCCTCTCCGTACGCACCAGCCAGCAAAAGGCGAACCGACAAAGAAAGAGAAACCAAGCAGGCGACTCGCCCCAACGAGCAGAGTAGAGCGAAACCGTGACGGATGCAAGTGTCGAGAATGCGAAAGAGACTCAGGCAGCGCGACGGGGCTGCTAGAACGAAGCAGACGCGTGTAGATGAGACCAAGGCAAACGGGGAGTTGCCGGTTTGTATCACGGCCCCAGAAAAGCCTAGCGCCAGCGGACCTCAGTGTAAGCCCACGCTTAAATTGGCGGTCATGGTACCTACGAGTACTCCGTGCCAGGCACATTAGCGCTATGGGGAGCACGGCCGTGTCTCGCTGAGGTACTTCCGGGCTGAGCACGGTTATAAGCATAATACACCTGTAAGTGCGTTATGCACGTAGCCAACACACGACGATTTGTCCGATGACAAGTAGGTACCTAGGGAGAAGGCCGAAGGGAGACAAAAGGAGACAAAAGGAGGCAAAGGGAGGACAGTGAAAGATGTGGCGCAGTAATTGCGAGAACTTGACTGTATCTCTTAGAGACTCTGAGAAATGGGTTGCATTGATGGCAATTGCTACTCGTACATGTAGCCAGTACCCTATATCTCCGAGAGGATGGATGTGTAAGTTGGTATCAGCGTCTTAAATCAATGGCTAAATGTCGAGAGAGCAGCAGTAGCAACAGAAAATACGCAGAGTACAAAGGGTGAATGCCTTTGCCTCTAGATAGTACCTAGAGCGGCCTCTGCAGCATTACCCAATCTCATAATGTCATAATACCTGATCTTGAAAACAAGCATCTTCTGCCCACCTTTATTATTTACTACTAGGTAGGTATTTAATTGCACCTCTCCGGACAGATAAACAACCAACAACATGCGGAGTCTCTTCCCTGCAAGCATGGCGCATGGCGCTAACGCAAGGTCCGAATGTGCCATCAACCTTAGCAGCTGTAGTGCTACCCTGCCAAACACTCACAACTCTCCGAATGTACAAGTAGACTGTACCTGGGTTCGTAGCAGGGGAAAGTGGAAGCCTTACCTGGTACCGAGAGTACGGAGAGGTACCAACGCTGTAGCTGTTGCAGGCGAATTGCTGTTAGCGGCAGTAGCCTTGAGTTCGATGTACATACGAGTAGAGCAGGGATCCGATCACTAACCCACCCTCACGCGCATTAGGCGTCCTCAGGTAAGATGCTAAAGAATAAAAGGCCAGTGCCTAGCTGAGGCATCTGTTAACCTTCTTCATCTCTCAAGTCCAGTTCCTCCATAGCCTTTGGTGGATTTCAATGCAATACCACCGCTGGCATTGCAGTAATGACAAACAGCCTTTGGCTTCAGGGTACTGAGTACCTACACAGTACTTATCACATGGTAACGTCGGTGCCGCACACTTTTAAGGATGCTGGGCCCCGCCAAACCTTGGTCTTGCAACACCGTTAACGCTGCGGTAACCTGAGCAAACCATCGCCTCTGCATAGAACTCAGGTCATCAACAACCAGCAAAGCCATACAGCAAAGTCACAAGGTGTCACACCGTATATCGGTTTATGCTTCAGGACATCGCCGCACTCAACGTCCATTTCCTCACGGATTTTCCAGCACCGGCGCTGTGAAATCGGTGGTACAATGCCGCTGACACGCAGCGCCGGCCGGAGTACTCTGGCCCAAAACAGCAATCAGAGCATCCGGCGAAACCCAAGTCGTCGGTCCACGGCTCGCGCTTCTCGTGCTGGCACTCGTTCCAACGCTCCTCCGCCCTCAACACCCCGTGGGAGAGGACGGCGCGTCTTCGACAGCCCTCCTGAATCTGATTCAGACACATCCCATTCAGATGCTTCCGAATTCAGGTCGACATCTGACCAAGCTCCCGGATCGCCTAGTCGCCGTAGGAGGAGCACCAGAATAGCAGCCGGGCATGGCAGCAGGGCAGGCAACAGAGTGAAAAGAACTCCACGCTTGGCAAAAGTCTCACAGAACCTTTCATCTGCAAGCAGAGGAGACAAGCCGAAGAGCAAAAGCCGCCCTGGGACTGCCACCAATTCTCCCAGCAAGCGGCGACAAACGGTGACGCAGAGCAAAGACGAGGATGATGCGCCGCCGGTTGGAGGCCCAGATTGGACGGATCCTCGGATTCCCTACCAGTTCTGGGTAGATGTGTTCTTGTATGCCAATGGCGGCGCAGACTCGCCAAGCGCACACTGGTTCATTCAAGCTGCTACTTGCTCCAAGGCATTGTCTGAGCCAGCTCTGACGGCAATTTATCGCTGCCCGACTATAAGGCATGCTTCCAAGGCCAGGCGGCTAGCTGCGTTGCTCGAGCGTTGTCCTACAGAGACACGGTTCAACTACCGGAGAAAAATAGAATTCCTCCACATCGATATCCATGTTGTGCCTCAGGGCATCATTTCTCAGCTTGTCCGCCCCCTGACTCGCCTGAGGGAACTCATCTTGTATACTCCTCTGGATCAGCCACCCTACAGGGAGCTCGATTCACATATCAGATGGAATTATTCAGAGGACATCTTCCTTGCCCTCGCATCGCCATCTGACGATTCGTTCGCGGAGCAGCTGGCCCCCACCAGCCTCAAAAGCTGGGAGTGGAGTGGGAGACTGCTCGGCGGTTATGTTGCGAATATCAACGACATTGTTCAAGTCCACCAAGTGCAGTCATTCGCTCATCTTACGCGACTGAGCTTTACGAATTTCCAGGTACCATCGCTGAGAGGGCTACAGCAGAGGCCCGAGAATAATGGAGACGATCTGCAAATCACCCTTGAAGACAACGCGGCCATTGATGCCATGGCGGATGCCATTGCGCAGCTCAGATATCTCAAGCACCTTGTTTTCGAGTCTTCTACTGTCATGACGGACCGGCTGCTTCCCCTCCTACCCAAAGACCTCCACCACCTGGAACTTATCAATTGCTGGGAAATCAAATCTGAAGACCTTGCCGCATTTCTCCTCACCCATGGCAATAACCTTCGTGCCCTTACTCTGCTGCACAACCAGTCTTTGAACCTTGCCTTCTTGACCGTTCTGGAAGAGGCTTGTCCCAACTTGCGAGAGTTGCGCATGAATATGTCCTATTTTCGACATCATGATTCTTTGAATGATGCAGATCCAATGTATGATTTCGCCCTTCTCCCACACCAGGTGCCCACATGGCCCGCTAGTATTCGCCTAATCGACATCGAACATATCCGGAACTGGTTTGTCGACACTGCAAGAATGTTCATTCAATCGCTCGTTGATAACGGTAGAAATCTACCCAATCTACGCCATTTAGTCATTAAAACTATGCTTGACATCCCATGGCAGGCTCGTGCGACTCTGAGGTCCGAAATAAGACCCATGGTTGAACGTGTATTCCTCCGGAAGGTTGAGCCTCCGCAGGATAACATGACTATCCAGCAAAAAGATGGCACTCACGAACATACTAGGCTGCGCAAAAGGAAGCGAGCCTCGTCATCGACCTCCCCGTTGCGCAGGAGTGGCAGGATTGAAGCACACGCCCATGACTCACCCCGCCGTTCTAGAAGAGACAACAAGCTGCAGCGAGGCCAGGCCGGAAGGGGAATGTACAGAGTGCCTGACACTGACGAGGATGAGAGTGACATATCAGAGGAGTCTGACAGTGCGGTGTCCGATGTTCAGCACAGCCCAGCTGCTGATGAGCCTGCGATCCAGGGTCTCTGCAATACCGTGAATATTGTATTTGACAATCAGAAAGTGAGGGAGCTACAATACAGCATGGAAGATTTCCTTGCTGATGACGACGAGTCTTCGGGCGAAGAGTGGGATGGAGATGAGGACGAATTCGACGACAATACCATTGCATTTTAGAGATACCAATTTACACTTGTTTTACCGAAAGGCTTCTCTTCAAATAGGAACCTTTTCGAACTCAGAAAGCTACCGTGCCACACTTGCCATGGTGAAACAGAATATGAGAGTAGAGCCATCATATTATAGATAATGCTTATGCGCACGATTTCTGTGGGCTATTGTTGGGTAAGGAAGGTGCTTGAGCATACCTAGTCTAAATATATTTACAAGTCTGATCGTGGAATCGTTTATATGTACAGAGAGAGACGTAGAGAATTCGTAAGAAACCCCCGATTGCCGTCACATTAGTCCCAGGTTTTCACTAAAAGGCCGCGCCGCCAATTCCCTCGCCAGCCAGATTCTTCATGCTCTTCTCACTTAGGTCACTCCTCATCTCCCACGCGTGAGCATCCCGCTCAAGCCTGTTCCATGCGCACATGCTCCTTCGGAGACGTTCTTGCTTCAGCCGTAGCTCCTCTCGTAATTTCTCCTCCTCGTCTCTCAGTTTTCGATAATGAGGCTCAATCTCCTTGGTGACACCGAGTAACAAGGGTGTCATGCTGGGATCCGTCTTCCCACCTGGAACAAGAGGTGGCATCGTTGCTAGTAGACTCTGGGCGAGGCTATGTCTTGGTCCATTCCCGTGTTGGGCTGAGGGGCCGGTTGGTGGATTGAATGGCCGCTGAGCAGGAGACGCTCCCGTACCAGCTCCGTTTGAAGAAGCTGCTCGAGGGCCAGTGGGAATATTAGAAGGACCACTTGGTGTCACTGATGCTGCTGAACCAGACATATGGCGAGGTGGTGCTTGGTTCCATCCACCCCTTCCGCCACGAGAACTGAAGGAGGAACCTCTGGATAATGGCACATAGCCTCGAGGCCCTGATGGAGGGTTGGTTGGGCTTGTGGTATCCGGTCTGTGAGGTGCCGTACTCGGGGTCTGGGGGTTTTTCTGGGTTTGCGGAGCTGGCATCGTTGCGGCGGATGATGGTCCTCGAGCAGCGGCAGGACCACTAGGCGGTGCTCGTAACGCTGCAGGACCACGCGGTGGTGATTTGGATGGAGCGGAGGCTGGTTCGTATGTGTTGGGCCGCTGTGCATCTTTCGCAGCAATAGAGGGTGTTGCAGCAGCAGTATGGGGAGGAGAGCCCTCTAATGTAAAGGGTGAGCGAGTCTTTGCAGATTGTGATTGTGATTGCGAATCTGCCCTCTCCGAAGCGGGCCGAGACGGTATCGTGGACGATGGTCCAAGTTCTCGCACAGGCGAATGTCGCTTGAAGGGTTGAAATCTGTCGTCTCGTCGGTTTGGTGATCGAGAGCGTGGCCTATAAGGTGCGCCTCGTGCAGCAATAGGTGTGGTTTTCCCAGGTGGGGGCGTTCTCTCGCGGCGGCGGTCTCGAGCAAACGGAGAGCGTGACCTTCTGTAAAGTCTTGAGTTAGCTGATTCTATTTTTTCTTCTTCAAGAAAACAACACCCATTATGTTGGACCAACCTCTCGTCTCGCCTATCAGGATCGCGCTCCCAGTCCCTAACTCGGTTTCTTTCACGATCCCAATCTCGATCACGCTCGCGATCCAAGTCGCGCGGTCTATCGCGCTCCCACTCCCGTCGTGGTGACCGTGGCCTCTCATATCTATTCTCTCTAGCCGGCGATTCTCTTCTAAGCGGGCTCCGGCGAGGCAACGGAGATCTTCTGATTGGAGACCGACTTCTCTCGCGTCTACGGGGGCTTTCGCGGTCTCGGGAACGTTCGCGCCGGTATCGATCTCCGACACTCCGTGAGCGCCTTCGTGGAGGATATCTCCCAGGAACGTAACTATCGGATCCTGGAATAATCGGGCTTCGAGGACGAGGGCTTCTAGTTCGTGGTGGGCTTCTGGCCCTGTTGTCCCTGATGGGGCTTCTCGGCCTCCTAGGCGATCGTTCTCGCGGGGTTGGCCTCCATGACTCTCCGGCACCATATCTCACCACTTCACCGTCATCGTATCTGCGATAATTAGCCATCGGTCAAACGAGTCCTCCACCAAGTAAGTACATCCAGTTCGTGACCCTGGCTATGCGCTTTGCCCAATGACCACGCGATCGATATAACAAAGCGCCAGGCGGTCGCAAACTTGAAACAAATGTGTAGAACAACGGAATTTGAATAACATTCTTACCTCCGACTCCGGCCATCTCGTTCGCGGTCCATAATTGTAAATTGAATAGTAGTATTAAAATAAAACTTAGTCAAAGCCACGGCTTGATTGAAGCGCGAGAAGTCTCGATGGCACCATTGCATGTACGATAAGAGGGATCGGAGGATATAAAATCCGGCCTTGCAGCAAAATTAAGTCATAGGCGTTCCATATATCCACACCAGTTCGGATAAGCCTAAACTGGATTGATAGTAGTCTGATCTGATTCATTGCTGGGTGATGTATGAACTTTAAGCAAGTAATTTAATTGTATTAAGAAGTCGTGCTATCGACAGAATAAATTGATTGTAAATGTGACAAAAAATAGCCCAATTGAAGGTAAATGTCTATTTTTTGCGATATCTTTGAGTTGCTATTATTTAATGTGATCGAATAAATTTGATCCAAAGGCGCCTTTGTCGCTCTCGAGCTGTTTGAGTTGGGGAATCTTAGGAGGTGGTTTCTCAGACTTGGAAGTCAATTTGGGCGTCGCGGGTATATGTTGTTCGAGGCTGAGGAGACTCGATCGTCTCCTCGACTGGGTGTCTCCCGACCTTAGACGCTTGAACCAGCCGCTCGCGCGCTTCGTTTTCTCAGACTCCACGGCGCTGACGCCGCTCTGGCTGACTGGGCGATACGCATTGGCGACGCTGCGTCCGCTCTCTTGAGTGATGCTTTCTATGGAATTGTTATTAAACGGATTGACAAAAAAACCGGTCAAAGGCAGACGCTACCCTGTCGGCCAGACGCCGCGGGACTAGGTGGCGCGTTTTCGGCAACACTTCTCACGCCAGCCTTGTTCTCGTACGCCGTCGCAGCATTTTCTTTGGCCTCGGAGCTCTCGTTGCTGGCCTTGGACGTTTTGGAGGGCGTAATCGGCTCAATCGGAGACTCCGGAGGGGGAGGGATGTCGGTGCCGTCGGTAATGCTGCCAAAATTCAGGTTGAGGGCAGGCAGCACGAAGCGCGAGCCCGTCGCGGTCTTCTTGGGTTGAGAAGACATGATATGTCGGACTATCCTGTCCTCTGATCGCGATGGTAAAACGAGGTCCGAGACCTGCCAGTCAATGGATGGTGCTCCGTGCAGATCATCGCTGATGAGGAACAAAGCAGGCACCCTGGCAGTCACGGTCCCGGAGAATGAAATGACCCCTATATTCTAGAGTACCTTTTCTGAAGCTAGGCTGTACCTCGTACTGGTAGCAACAAGTAAACCGGCTAGTAGGTCGACGTGTTCAGGCAAACCTCAACATAGCCCTCCCCAAAGAAATTATCTCAAAGTTATTCAATGATATGCTAAACTTTAGATAAGGAACAGAAAAAGAGGAATCCCAGAACAGGTAACTTTGATGTTAATTGACTGAATATTACGGTATATTTGAAAAGATGCTGAGCAAATGAAGTACCATGTACAGTCACAGCTACAATGAGACCGGTAGAGCTACTGGGAGGTACCAATAAAGCTGTAAAACCTATATATATAATTAATATATTTTTACAGGTTCATGTTTACTTTAATTAAAAATTAATCTTGTTCTTTTTTATATAATCCCAACACAGTTTGAATTTTGGGCGCTTGATAACGAGATTTAATCCTTGATGTGACGTACCTGTGTGGGTAATAGAAGGTACCTTGGCACCTTTTCTGCATGGTAAGGTACATTTGCACCTCGACACTTGCGGCCTGGCTGAAGGTACCTGGGAAGTACAATCTACCAGGCGGTGGCTTTGTTTGCTACTATACGTAAGGTAGCCACTTGATTCAAGCTCTGATCTATTAGTATCGTGATATCGATATCCTCAAGTCTCCATAATTTGCTATTAACAGAACTTTTCCTGGTCCGCCTTGATTGCTACTCCAGAACATGTACATGGCAATCTACGTCTAGTATGGCACAATTCGTCCCTCGCCGTTCATTTGGCGTCCCTTCATCAGTTCCAAAGTCCTATTTCCTGGGCCATCACCAAGCCGCTGTCAGTAAATTGAAGACGGTTCTCTCAAGGATATCTCTCGTCATTGAGTGCCGGGACTTTCGACTACCTCTATCAACTCACAATCCCATCCTTGAAAAAGCCGTTGCCGGCTGTCCAAAACTCATCGTATATACGAAACATGATCTAGGTAGCGACAGTCCCGGCGCACGGCAATTGCTGCAGAGGCTTCATGGGCGACGAGCCATGTTTTGGGACAAGAACCGTGCCTCAAGCACAGCCTCACTACTGAAACGACTCAAGGAGACTGCTTACGAAGTAGACTCAATAACAGGGCTGTGCGCGCTGATAGTGGGCATGCCCAATGTGGGTAAGAGTACGTTGCTGAACGCCCTTAGAAGCACTGGGACAACAGGGAGGACGACCAAAGTAGCCAAGACAGGTGACCAAGCAGGCGTAACCCGTAAGATCGGAACAAGTGTTCGCGTCATTGAACCGGAAGAGAGAGGGGGTGTCGGCGCTGGTGTATATGTGCTCGATTCACCAGGAGTCTTTGTCCCGTACGTCGAAGACGGAGAGACAATGATCAAAATCTCTCTCGTACAGGGTATCAAGAAAGGTCTCATAGCAGATGAGATATTGGCAGATTATCTGCTCTACAAGATGAATCTTTGGGACCCCCACCTCTATCACCGATACTGCAGTCCAACAAACGATATTCACGAGTTCCTGCTTGCCGTGGCGAAGCGGGATGGCAAGCTGAAGGCCGGTGGCGTCCCGGATATGGGAGAATCTGCCGCCAGGGTGTTGTCCGAGTGGCGGAAGGGTAAACTAGGCAGATATGTGTTGGATGATCTCTCTGATGAAGCCCTTCAACGTCATGAGTTGATGGCATCCAGCCCCCCAGTAAGCCTGAACCAAGGGAAAAAAGCATGGAAAGAGCAGAGGAAAGAAACCAGCGCATAAGAAGCCAGAACTAGGAATTCATGACCATTTACGTTGAACGGCGTTTTGACTGCCTGTTGTTTATATCACATGAGTTCGCTGCAAAGAAAGCCGTGATGCATGGCATCGCATGGCAATTAAGTATAAGATAGATCCTATGTAGTGCTTGTACATCGCAAGTCATGAGAGCCTCTTCCAACATGTAGAACAACGGGTAACGGGGGAAGAATAAGAAGAAAACTAGCCTAGCTAGCTAACAGCGGGCTGTGATGATTCCCTTCCATCATTATAGCGTAAAGAATAACAAATGAGACCTTCAATAAGACATGTTATGAACTCCTGATTTTCCCCCAAATCGAAAATAAAACAAAGTCAAACAGCTTGGGTATTATGTAGTAGATGGACGATGATTCTTAAAGGACGAGTTAGGAGCGGCCATACTCGCTATTATGCATATCACGCGTATTGATTTTGCCACTTGACCATATCTCGTGTAAGAACATCCATCATCTCGATGCAACTCAAATCTTTAAAATCCTTGGACATGGGAGTGTCAGTTGGGGACGCGGTAGGGTCCTGTGAGTGCTGATTCGTCGAGTTATTGCTGCGATCCAGTGTTGCTTCAGCTGCTAAGTCGACCTGAGTTCTGGAGATGAAATCCATTATTGCAGCCACCCTCCGCTTCATATCCAGCATGCTCATCCGACCGGCGATGCCCAGCTTTGTTTTCGAGCTGCCCTTGTGATCGCTAGTATGCTTAGCATGTATAAATGTTGTCGCGTTGGTCGCTCGTTGCGCGTCTCGTGATACAGATCGGGCGGGTGAATGCTCGGTCTCCGCATTCCGATCCTTTGTGTATTGGTTCTTCCCCTTGCCCTTCTTGTGGTTGCTCCGGGAGGTTCGCTTTTGGGGATTTGCAGTTGATGAGTGACTCGCAGGAGGGGTTCCGGGAATAGGCGATGGTACTGGGGCTGGTTCGGGGAAAGTCGATGGTTCTGCGCTCTTTATAACAGGAGTCTTCATGGACGGCGGGTTTACTTCTTCTGATACATCGGAATCTGGTTTTCTGTAAGTGCCTGGCCCAACGCATCTCGTCCTTGAGCCGCTTAACTTACCTTCAGTACGTCGCCTATCGGCCCGCCCTTTTCGTTTGCTCGCGCTCTCTTGCCGCAGCCGATCTTTCTCCTCCTTGTCTGATTTCTCCGTGCCTTTATAGCCTCGCAATCTCTTCTGTTCGCTGTGACCATTGCTTTCGTCATCGGTATTTTCTTGACTGATGGTGTCCATTGGTTTTGGAGGCGGCGAAGGGGACTGCGAATTTGTGCGTTGCCTTTTAACAGTGACATGATTTCTGCGAGGGAGGTTAACAGAAATTCCAAATGTTTATGAATTGTAGAAAAGGGCACGAACTCTTCGCTATTGCTGCGTACCCGTTTTGTACGCCTAATGACACTCTCTGTGCCGTCTTGACCTACCTCTTCCTTGCTCGCTTCAATTGCTCGTCGTAACTGTTCATCGTCATAAGCCGCATCACGGCTGTTCATTGTAGATCGGCGTTTAGATATTTGTGAGGTCGATTGAGATCGAACGGACTTCGCGCTACCCAACCTGGGAGATCGAGCACCATCCTTTGCTATAGAAGTAGCCCGAGATGAAGTTCTAGCAGGTCGGCTCAGAGGCAGATATTTGGAGTATTTTTGACTAACGGAAAGTACACCAACCCGTTAGAGTTTGCTCAGAAACGACGCAATGGAAAGACTGTCTTACCCGTTATTTGCTGTTTGTATTTTGTGAAGATCTTTTCGACACTGTTCGCAGAAATACTCTTCGGGAGAGCTCTCAGCGCTAAATATGCCGACACACGCTCCGTGCTGCCATACTTTGCAAATATCGCACTGCACAAAAAAACCAGTAACATCTTCACTTAGTTCAATTGAAGCGAGGAAGTAGGCGTCTGAACCATCGACAGGAGGACGGCCGGGGTAATCTTCGCAGCCACAGATACACCGGACTGCCTCATCCTCTTCGTCTTGCAATGGATCTGGTTCGTTGGACATGTCGAGAGCCTCGTTTCGCAAGCCCTTGTATTGCTCGTCGTCGTGGCCGCGCTTTCGCCTCCGACCAAGCAGCGTATCGTCTATGTCGTCAAGTGGATCAGACGATACAGATGCACTAGGCGTGGATTTGCCCGAAGGAGGTCGATTAAGGGATCGGGTATGTCGCTCGAGACGGGTAAAATTGGTCGATGAGAGGGATTGTTGAGAATGGGAAGCCAACGTGCGAGCTCTGGATGATCGTCGCGGCGAGGATGGTGCCATTGAATACTGTAAGCACCAGAAGGAGGGGGGCGGAAAAAAACAAGTATGCGCGGTACAAAAAAAACAAAACAAGGTGCGATCAAATGTCTAACATCTAGCCAAGTTCGGAGTGTCTACTCGGTAGTAAGTAGGGGCGGAGAGGAAAAGCAGTTGCACATGATTTGTATGCGGAAGAGGTCATTTTGAATAAAGTCTGCCAGAAAGTAGGAGCCGAGTAGCGGCAGGCTGCATACGGCTTAGCCCAAGACTACCTTGGTACTTACAGTCTACTAAGCCTTAGCCTCTCCACATCTTCGCGTAGGATGATGTATTCGGTACGTTTTCCCAATCTCATCTCAGCAGTAATTTTACCCAATATCTTTCTTGTCCATCGTTTACTCTTCGTTTTCCTTCATTCATCTTTCAGTTTATTCATTTTTATCTGCATGCTATAACAGCTGCGTACAAGTGGAAGCTTCGGAGGCGCAGTCCGCTGTATCCGCCATGTTTAAGCTATCGCGACGACGCGATCACTCGCTTCAGGTAAGGTTTTAAGCTCCATGGCATTTTGCGCCAACGTTATTCTTTCGCAAATCAGCAGCGATTTCAATGGCCTACATTACCGCTGTGTCCCCCTTGACTTTAATTCATCTAGCGACGTGCGATAATGCGTGGACAGACAGCTAAGTTATCTCGCAGCCTCTGACAAAGGAAACGGCCGATCCCAATGCCGCGACCGCCGCCGCATCCGCCTTCATGCGAGGCAATCCAGCCCCGTCATCATCTCTATCTTCAGCAGCAGCCGCTGCCGCCTTACGGGCGCAGCCAAGTTCACCGACAAATGTTTCGCAAGTCTCTTCGAAAAGAAGCCAGCGCCGCACTTCCTCGCTGTCGTCACCCATCGGCCGCGACCGAGGCAAGAGTAATCTGCACAGAAGCCCTAGCGTGAGTTCCATGAGCGAACGAACGTTTCGACGATCACCATCGCCTGGTCACACGCCTCTCGGAAAACAAGATGTTCCCCCCGTGCCCACTATCCCAGCCTCTAAGGCTGTCACGATGCCGTTACGGACTCAAAATTTCCAAACCGCAAGCCAGAAGTCGCAAGGCAATCAACAAGGCTCCTGGTTTGGGGCCGCCACTGTTCATGATCCATACCAGGAGAAAGGGGCAGAGGTATTGCCAGAATTGACACCCGATTTACCTGAATCTCGTTCTGGGAGCGTCAGCTCATCTATAAACTTCTCATATCCTCGCGCACGGATAACGTACGACTCTCATACGCCATCAGACCAGGACCTTGTCTATGACCCAAATTCAAGAAGAATGGTCTTGAGAGACACACTTGTACAAACTAGTCATCCAATTGAGGCCGCTAAACCAGCTGAGAAGGCAAAAGGAACAAAACCAGCCAATCGGGATCATATATCACAAGAGCCAAACAATGAAATGAAGCCGGTGATACCCAACGACATTCAGTCGGAACCCTTTTCAACTGCAACTAGCCAATCCCACGCGACTAGCAGATCTTTGGGGAGGAGGAGCCCGAATGAAAACACGTCGATGACATCAATGGCAACAGAAACGCTATCACAGGAGAGGGAGCTTGAAACGGAAGGATCCCGGGATTGGCAAAACCATAATACTTCTCAAAACGAAGCCTCCGAATTTGCGATTGAGCCAAGTTTGGCACCTGGATTAGCGAACTGGGACCATACGAAGACTGAGATACCAATTTCCTATGCCGGATCTGGTTCAGAGACATCCGTTCGATCAGCTCATTTTGCATCATCAACTGATCAGTTAGTCGTTAAGCACGAACCTCCACCACGATCTCTGTCTCCTAGAAAGTCAGCCCTTAAATCTGCCATTTCGAGCCGTGGAAGTCAGTCGTCGCACCCTAATGAGAATCCGGACTATCCATTCATTGTGACTTCTCACTCTAGCAAAGATGACTCCCTGGCAAGCCAGAGGAAAAGTGCTAGAGTAAGCTGGAACGACAATAGCACAGTTGTGGTTGCTGAACCTAGCAAGTTTGAAGAAGCAGATTTCTCAGCAGTGCACGGCCTTCAGTCAAGACATAATACACAGGGTACCGTCGACAGCGTGAAAGCAAACAGGGCGTCTTCCCCGCAACAAGATGAAATAATGTCCCCTCGACCAGCACTTCCATTATTTGGGAGTGTGCGTGATAAAAAGGGGAAGGAGCCCGAAGAACGTCAGCTTGTTCGTCCGCGTGAACATTCGCTTTCACCCCAACCGCCACCGCCATCCAGTTCGCAAACACTGTCTTCTATCACCAAAGATGAAATCCCCCCACCAATAGAGTCAACAAAGACGTTTCATTTTGGTCGCGGACAGACTCCGAGAAATGTAGCGAATATTTCCAAATATCGGGAGCCATTGCCAGCCATCATCGCATCTACCGAAAGTCTTGGACATGTGAGCGAAGACTTGTATAGTTCCGGGGATGAGCTGTTCGAAGATGTCTCAACCGGTACAGAGCAGTCAATGGCTCAAAAATCGTCAAAGGATGTATCGGCAAACTCAAGCCCGCTCTCTGACGTGTTACCAGACGAAAGTTCAAAAGTATCAGATGCGAAGGCATTGAATAAGTCGCCAGGTGTTTCTAGTTCAAATACGGATTCTTCGGCCATGCATCATGATATTTCATCTACGACGGAGCCAAACTCTCTTCCGGGAAGTTTTCCAGAAGATGAAGATGTCTCCAAGCTCCATATGGACGACGCAAACGCATCTATCACGCCTGCATTAGCACTTGCTTCAGGATATAAGACTGGCAACCAAGAAGAACATGACTCAGACATGGACAGTATTTACAGTGATGCGTACGAAGATCTATCCGACGCTGGCGACGGTGGATTCATGTCTCTTGATGCTGCACTGGTCAGTCCACCCATGACAGGTGTAGACCGCAACAAATCGCATATCAATGCAAGCACTGGGGGGAAGCCGCTGGATAACACCACAAGTACTCCCATTCAATCACCTGATGATTGGGAGAAGGCTAAAGCATACTGGAAAAGCCTTACCTCTGAGGAGAGGCGCCAGCTCGAAATGGAGGCCCTTCGGGAAGCTGATGATGAGGCTATACGGGAGCGTGTATCGACAAAACGACCTACGACCTTGGCTGATATTTCGGGGCACTCCCCTAATTCAGAACAGAGAAGTCAACGGCAACAATCCCAGAAGGAACGTCAAGCGCGAACCACACTGGTGTCACCCGACGAACCAAGACAACAGTGGATCAATTCCAAACCAGCCGATAGATCTCGAACTATGCCCAAGACCAATACCAGGATGGAACCGAAAATAGGAGAAGAGCCTATGCGACATACTGATTTTGCCATGACAGATGCTCAGGGAGGGCGAGGCTCGCTGCAGCAACCAACTACCACGGCACGCACCGGCTTGGCGATGGGACGCAGGTTACAAAAATTAGCTCGCCCAAAACGCTCGGCAAGTCATGAACAGAAGTACATAGGTGATGAGCTCCGTGGCCCAACCACCAGGCCCAGATCATCTTACGACCCGTTAGTCTCAACAGAATATAGTCTAAGACGTCCAAAGCAACATGCGACACACAACTCGACTGCAGAACCTACGGTAAATACTGTCATTAAGCCTACTTTGCGGCGACGAGGGTCCGACTCTAGCGAGAGCAGTTTCGTACGTAGTAGGTCCATCGGCAGTCCTCGAAGTGGATTTAGGTCATCGATGCGAAGCAGCTCTTTCGATCCGAGGCCATCATCATCTGGTAATAAGGGTAGAAACAGGTTGACTCTGCGTTCGTTATCACCCACAACGTCACATCAGAGGCACCATTCTGCTGCGCCAGCTGCTCCTTCTCGGCAATTGGTAGAGAATCCAAATCGTCAGCCGTTCCAGCGACACTCAGTTGCTCCACGTATCAGCCAATCTCTATCAAGGAGAGATGAGGATTCGACATACGGCGATCACTTGTCAGATTCTAGTGATGACGACATGAACACAACTCCGTTGACAAACGGCTCTATCACGGGTGATGAATACGAACCCGTTCATTCGAGGTTGAAACAATCTATTCTTAATATGTATGCACGCAACAACCTCCCTGACCAAAATTCTAGTGCCAGCGCAGGTATCAACTCCAGTTTGCCAAAACACGATGCGCCCAAACCGAGAGTTGACCAATACCACAATGAGGAGAACCCACATCTACCTCTTGATCAGCTATCCGGCGCCTCGGCTCGCCGACCAGGGCTCATCTCCACGCTCAGGCGCAAGAGCCATGCCAACGTCAAAGAATCCAGCGACGCTGACGGTGCCCGTAATACTCTACCGCATCATCACAGTGAAGACGCAACGTCTACACGGAACAGCGTCATACCCAACCATGCAATAGGCTGGCCATTGCAGAACAGGAAGGGCGAGACGAATGAAGCTTCAATGACGTCACCGCTTGGAGACACAGGAAGACGATCCGCAGCTAGCGGCTCTATTGTCAAGGACGAGCTGACGTCAGAACCCCGCCATCAACATGAGCTTCAGCTTTATGAAGGTAGCTCTGATGCAAACCACGCTAATACTCTCCTATCACAAGAACCTAAGCGAAAGAAGTTTAACAGCCTGAGGAAAATGTTTAAAATTAATAATTAGGTAATTATAGAATTCGAATAATGAGATAAGATTATATAGGAATTAATGGTGTAAAAGAATTTAATGGCACGCTAGTTTCGCTATGACCATGGTCTGTTAGTTCCGCAGCTAAACCTCCTGGGTAGGTACTTAGTACTTTGGAGTTGAAGCTTCACGCTTCAGGAAGATACATTCCTACATACATACAGGAGAGGTAGCATTTCACTTGCAAACAATTAGCGCAAACTGCGCATTTTGATTGCAGAGCTTTCATTACATCAGCACGTCATATATTAATATATTAATATCTCTCATAGCTGCTGGGCATCAAGTTTTGTTCTTCAGGCAATAACACAAAGCTCTCATCGAAGCTACCCCGCCTCCCACGTCCCAAGCAATTCTGCGCCATGGCAGCTCCGAACGACAAGCAAGATATCCCCAAGGATGGCACAGGTTTGATATAACAATGGCGAATGGGTCACAATATCATTTCAGCTAACTCTAATTGAAGGCGTCATCCAGCTAGACCCATGGCTAGCCCCATTCGGCGATGCGCTGAAGAGGCGATACTCTAAAGCTCAGGACTGGATCAAGGTCATCAACGAAACTGAAGGTGGCTTTGACAAGTTCTCCAAGGTATGGGCTGCTGCTTTGGCCCTCAGCTTGCTGCTTCTTCTGTTTCCTTCTTGGTGACTGACCTTAACTGTCACAGGGCATTGACATCTTCGGCTTCAATGTGGATGAGAAGAACAACGTTATATATCGCGAGTGGGCGCCAAACGCCGAACAGGCGTATCTCGTGGGAGACTTCAGTAAGTCTTTTACCTTAGACCCTAACACACCACCGGGTTCAACTAACGTGTGATACAGACGGTTGGAACTTCACGTCTCACCCAATGAAGAAGAATGCATATGGCGTGTTCGAGATCATAGTTCCAGCCAAGGGGGGCGAGAAGGCGATACCCCATAACTCTAAAGTCAAGGTACTTTCGTCCAACATTCTTAAATAAAGTGTAAATGCCTGTGCTCATTATTAGATCTCTCTTGTTCTCCCTGGGGGCCACAGAATCGATCGTTTGCCAGCATGGATCAAATATGTCACCCAAGATCTCTCTGTTTCGCCGGTATATGACGCTCGATTTTGGAGCCCAGCGCCATCGGAAAAATACACATTTCAGCACTCACGGCCACAAAAACCGGAGAGCATCAGAATTTATGAAGCCCATGTCGGAATCTCATCTCCAGAGCAGCGCGTCACCACGTATGAAGAGTTCACGGAAAATGTACTTCCCAGAATCAAAGACCTTGGCTACAACGCCATTCAGCTGATGGCTATCATGGAACATGCCTATTATGCTAGCTTTGGATACCAGGTCAACAGCTTTTTCGCAGCTAGCAGCCGATATGGAACCCCCGAGGGATTGAAGAAGCTTGTTGATACCGCTCATAAGATGGGAATTGTCGTCCTCCTGGATGTGGTTCACAGCCACGCGTCGAAGAACGTACTTGATGGCCTCAATCAATTTGATGGAACGGACCACCAATACTTTCACAGTGGCGGAAAAGGTAACCACGACCTTTGGGACAGCAGACTCTTCAACTACGGTCACCACGAAGTCATGCGATTTTTACTAAGCAATCTCCGATTCTGGATGGATGAGTATCACTTCGATGGCTTCCGATTTGACGGTGTCACTAGTATGCTCTACCTCCACCATGGAATTGGAACGTACGTCTATTAACTCTTTCCCTTCTATCTTATGATCCAGTGTTTGCTAATGAATCATTTCCAGTGGCTTCTCTGGTGGTTACCATGAATACTTCGGCCCCGATGTTGATGAGGAAGCTGTTGTGTATTTGATGGTTGCTAACGAGATGCTGCATTCGCTCTATCCCGAGTGTGTCACTGTTGCCGAAGACGTGTCAGGAATGCCAGCTCTCTGCCTCCCGCTTTCACTTGGTGGAGTAGGATTCGATTATCGACTTGCTATGGCCATTCCTGATATGTGGATCAAGATTCTAAAGGAGAAAACAGATGAGCAATGGGATCTTGCCAACATCTGTTTCACTTT
Organism: Trichoderma camerunense; assembly: GCF_050948025.1. Classification (NCBI taxonomy): domain Eukaryota; kingdom Fungi; phylum Ascomycota; class Sordariomycetes; order Hypocreales; family Hypocreaceae; genus Trichoderma; species Trichoderma camerunense. The sequence goes on from NW_028145348.1 coordinate 553,430, forward strand.
GACCAACAGACGCCATGGTGAAAAAACCATTGCCTATTGCGAAAGCCATGATCAAGCGTATGCACTCTATACCTACTAATGATTGATGATGGAATCGTGGCTGACAACTGAGCACTAGACTTGTCGGAGATAAAACACTGATGATGCACTTGTGCGATGCGGAAATGTACACCCACATGTCGACCTTATCACCATTGACACCAGTGATTGATCGTGGAATTGCACTGCACAAGATGATTCGACTTCTTACTCATGGTCTGGGTGGAGAGGGATATCTCAACTTTGAGGGCAATGAATTTGGCCATCCTGAATGGCTAGATTTCCCTCGCGCAGGAAACAACAATTCCTTCTGGTATGCCCGTCGACAGTTCAACCTCACCGAAGATAACCTGCTTCGATACAAATTCCTGAACACCTTCGACAAGTTGATGAATGAGTGTGAAGCACAGTATGGCTGGCTACACGCGCCCCAAGCTTATATCTCCTTGAAGCACGAAGGAGACAAGGTAATTGTATTTGAGAGGGCAGGACTTGTTTTCATTTTCAACTTCCACACAGACCGAAGCTTCAGCGACTACCGTATCGGAGTCGAAGTGCCTGGAACGTACAAAATAGTACTGAACAGCGACGCGGAAAGAGTTGGTGGCCATAACAGGATTGATGAAGGAACACGTTTCTTCACGACAGCCATGGAGTGGAATGGAAGGAAAAACTGGACACATGTTTATATTCCTTGCCGAACTGCTTTGGTATGTTTCCATTTTACGTCGTCTATTCATGAGAGATTAAGGCTAATCCAACATAATTAGATTCTGGCACGGGAGAGTTCAGCAACTCAGTAGTTTACAAGCTTGTTGCTTGAGTCAGCTATCTGTCAAGAGGTGGTATCATATTGAGCGATGTCAAATATAAAAGGAGGTCATTTAAATGCAAATGCGGAGAAACTCTATAATACTCATAGCCGTGAGATGTATACTGTGATGACTCTTGCCATGAGAATTGTTCTGTTAGTCTCTTGCATGCATGCATAGACATAGGCGCTGCTGGTTCACTTTGTAGTTGTGTTGTATATCCAATTTACTTCTAGGAACACCATAGAAGAGTTGCGATCAACATCTTGTACCTCGGCATGCCATACCGTGTTGTTTACTCTAGCATCATACATGGTGGGGTTGGAGGGGCAGCTAAGGCAACTCCAAGATATAGCAAGCTGCGCCCAGCCATTGACTTCTTTCAACCCATTGGTTATACCAACTACCAATGGCTGCTGATACTTAAGCATTCTGTCCTCCTTTCACGAAATCCCGATAGCGATGCTGAGCCGTTCTCACCACAGCCTGCGCGCTCTGTCGCGGACCGGGCGCGCCTTGGGAGTGCGGATAGACAGCCCTTTGTCGCAACAAACCGTTCGGCGGAAATCAGGTCCGTACGGCTACACTCAGGCCAAGGCTCTTGTCTTCTCCAAGAATGGAGAGCCATCCGATGTACTACAGTGGGCATTTACCCGCTCTGCGATAGGAAACGAAGGAGAATCCCAAGCTGACAATGATTCAAGGTTGCACACATTTTCCATCTCGCCCTCGATTTCGTCCAAATCCGTCTTGTTGCGGTCTCTTGCGGCTCCCATTAACCCTGCGGATATAAACACCATTCAGGGGACTTATGGCTCTCAACCTAGCTTCACATCTTTAATAGGGACGTCTAGCCCGTCTGTCATCCCGGGAAATGAAGGTGTCTTCGAAGTTGTTTCAACGGGCGATCCGGCATCACCCATTCGCAAAGGGGATTGGGTCATCCCAGCGGTTGCGCAATTCGGCACATGGAGGACACATGCTGTTGCAGAGCTGGATCAGGTCTTGAAGATTGAAAAGGAGGGACTGCGGGCGACTCAAGCGGCAACCATCTCCGTCAATCCCAGCACAGCATATCGCATTCTGAGGGCATATGGCCCCAGTACTGGAGTAGGTAGCATTGGAATGCGACCGCTGGAGGTGGGCAGTGGCGAATGGTTCATCCAGAACGGGGCGAACTCAGGAGTTGGAAGGGCCGCCATACAGCTCGGCAAGCTCTGGGGGCTGAGGAGCATCAACATCGTGCGGGAGCGAAGCTCTCCCGAAGAAACCGAGGCGTTGAAAGCGGAGCTTGTTGGCCTCGGCGCCGATGTAGTTGTAACGGAAACACAGTTTCTGTCACGGGAGTGGAGAGACCAGCTTGCGGAAATCACAAACAAAGGTCGCGACCAGATTGGGCTGGGCCTGAACTGCGTTGGCGGCAAATCTGCCACAGCCCTTGCTCGCTCGCTCAGCGAAGGTGCGACGATGGTGTCGTACGGCGGCATGGCCAAGCAGCCAGTTGCCCTTCCCGTTGGCTTGCTCATATTCAAGGACATTCGCTTTGTCGGCTTCTGGCTTTCCCGCTGGAACCAGCAGGACGTCGCTGGGCGCAAGCATATGATTGATTACATTGTTGATCTGATCCGTCAAGGCAAATTTCAAGATGTTCCCCTGGACGAAGTGGCGTGGAATTGGGACACTGACATTTCGACTCTAGCACAAGAAGTGCAGGGCGGTCTCCAAGGGTTTAGAAGAGGCAAGGGCATATTCGTGTTTGGTGACACTTGAATCCTCACCACACAAAGGTCAAGGCTGCGGTCCAACTTAGATTCGTTTATCACGGCATCCATGTAATAATAGTAAGTAAAACTATACCGGGCAATCCCGCCGTTCAAAATGCGTATAAAATGAAATCATACGGGCCCGTATATATCACTCAGGAAATGAAGTCTGAAGGGCTAATGGACAGACGAGGAGTCTCATATGATATCATGGTAGGCTTGAATTCTACAACATCACGAAATAAATATCCTACAGTGGTAGTAGTAGGCATTGCAAACTTCAGTCAATGCGCTCTCTGTTTTTATTCATCTAAGCCTATTCATCTAAGCCCTGAGAGCCTGTGCCCACTCATGCAACTTGTCAATAACAACAGGCGCAAACGCCGTTAGAGTATCCTCAATAACCCTCTCAAAGTAACGGATTGCTTCTTCCTCTCCCATCTCAAGGTGAAATCTCTCCCTAACTTTCGACACAGCCTTGTCCGGCTCAAGTCGAATATCTGGGATGTTGGCGTGGACCATCAGACTAAACAGGTTGAGAATGAGGTTCGATGATTTTCGTAATGCAGTGTAAGCTAAAAAGCAATACTGCTTGAACTGTCTGTAATGTTCCGACTGCACTCCGCCCATACAATCGACCATCTCTTTTGAAAGCTTCATTAGGGGAGCAAAGGGTTTAGGGTCACGTCCAAGGATATATCCAAAGTCGGCATGGAAGAAATGCCCATCTGGAGCCAGTAAGAGGTTATCAAGATGCCTGTCGCCAACGCCAAGAATATAAGTAATAACACAGTAGCCCGCACACGATTTAACGTATGTGTCCAAGGTATCCTGTCGAACGCCAAGCGGCTGTCTGTCGTCCGGGTTATGGTGTTTAAGGTAGGCCAAGGCCGGATTGTTCTTGAATTTGTTAACAATGCTTGATAAACTCTGCGACTGCACAAACTGAGAGGCACCGGCCGTCGTGCTCGTCGCCAGAATTTTATAAGGTGACAGTTTCAGATCAAGGTTTTCTTTCTGGAGTAACTCGTCCATCAAGGTAATGATTTGAATGACCAGTTGGTCCTGTCTTAGATCATCGCCGAGCTTGAATATGATAGGGTACTGGCTTCCCGTTGTGGTTTTGAAGGTACACTTGATTGGATTCAGTGATGACTTGAATACCGTGACTTGGTCCGGTATAACACCGATAATCTTAATGGAAGGGTCAAGGGGCATTGCTAGGGGCGGGTCAATGCTCATAAGCTCGTTCTTTGGGTCTCCGAGAAAGGCTTTTACTCGGTCTGTTTTTTTGGCGATCGACTCGCTCGACAATTTGATGTCGTTTGCAATCCTTGACAATATAGCAAGGAGTTCGGCCTGCCTTAGGAGTGTCTTCCGAGATTCATTACCATCTGGCTGCTTGACGAGTTCCGTCATAAACTCGTACGCAACTTTGCGATATATCTCTCGATTGCGGACATCCTGCTCTGGGCTGTAGTCGTCGCATTCCACCATGAGATACCAGTGAAAATAGTTGCCAAGCATGAAATTTGCCGCGGCACGTTGAATCAAAAACTGTGCTAGCGGTGAATCTTGAATGTTGTCCACGCCAGAGTCAGACGACATGTACTCATACTTGAGAGCTTGTACGAGCTGAAGTAAGTAGAGAAGTAACTCGTTATCGTCAGCTTTTCGTAGCCGATTGACAGCATACGACCGGACAGTAGGATTATCGAACGACGGCCCCAGCATCCCAAGTGCGTCATCCACGTCAATTTCCGTCCAGCGACTAAGAACTTGAACGGCTTGTTTCAATTCTCCTTGATCGTTCCAGTTAACAGATCTGACAAATTTGGCCAAACCTCGCTTGTCCTTGGTTAGATGATATCTAAACTTCCAGACAAGGTCTGCCTCTTCCGGAGATAGAATGTGTGTTGGCGGATATGACATGATAACATTTAGCTCATCACGAACTTTTGCGTTAGGTTTTAAATCTCGGTCTAAGATACCGTGCCGATGAGAACTTCGGAAGAGTCGCCTGTGTTTCGCTTCGGCTGGGTTATCCCTCTGCCCTACTTCAGGATCATATATCATGACAAGACGAGACCCAAAGTCCGCTGAGCTCTCGCCAATAGCCTTGATTCCAGGACCAAATTGAACCTCAGGCTGCCTCTGTGCTACAATTTGCGAGGCAGACAGTGGCTGCAGAGCTGAGATTGGGGGAGGCTCGTATTCGTGATCCGCAAAAACAACAGGAAAGTCGAAGCGAGGCAGTTCAACATTGAGCACGCATACATAAGGGTCCGGCGTGTCTTCGCGAGAGTATTCTAGAGTATCATGCGCCACGTTGTTGTCATGTCCGTTCGCCGTAGGATCTCGATGGCGTAGTTTGGTTGATAGCTTGGCGGCATGTAATCCCTTCTTTTCAAAACCCCTGAATACCATCTGGTCAAGCCAATCTACTCGGGGTATCTCGCCCATCTCGTGTTTCTTGAATAAGCTTTCCATCCTTTCCAGCTCTTCCGTGTAGTTGGTCAGCTGCGGTGCTCCTTTTCCGTTGCTTCTAACGACCGCAGGTGTTGTCGTATCGTCAGTTCCATCAGCATTCTTGTATTTATGGATGTAGCACTTTTGCCGGCCCCTAACAACCTGGTTGTCATCGCCAAATAGAGCAAGAGTGGTTCCTCCAAATGGAGTCGCATGGCAAAGATCGGCTTTGCTCGAGTCTGGTGAAAGATCCCATATCGTGATAGCCAACCGGGAGTTGGCGGGAATCGACTTGTATGATATTGGTAACCGCAACCATTCATTCCATCTAATGAGTCATATTCCCAGATTAGCCGTACTGCTCACTAGAGTCGCTCAAACGTGCCTCGCATACCTTATTTCTGGACGAGGTGGTTTATATGATGTCTGGATGGGTACAGTCAGGGCCTTGGAGCCAGCCCAGACCTGAACCGTGACATATAGCTCGGAGGAAGAACTGTGTAGCTAACCATCAGAACGCTATTTCCCACTGTTATCTCTTGAATCATGGCACACCTCGTATTTGAGCCAATATGGCGGACTTGAGGCCTCTCGAGGAGTGTCGACTGCTTCGTAGGACGCTCGTCTCCATCTATACCAATTCTGAGGGAGTGGTTAGCTATTGTTACACTGCTGTTGAAACTCCGACGATAGATAGCTTACATTCGAATGCTGACTGGGCTTTCAATATCTCGAGATGCTGCGAAAGAAAATGGATCTATGCGACCATATTCGGCCATGGTGCCTCAAACTGTTGAGAATCTAAAAACTCGAGCAGTGACATACAGGTGATGATGTCAACGGACACAGCACATTTTATAGGTAGGTAGATTAGTACCCAGGTAGCTGCGCATGCGGGATGTAGCTCACATGCGCAAAGCTAGTGGTATCAATAAGCTTTACTCCGTACTCCAAAACCATATATTGAATCTAACTAAAAGTAATTCTATAATTTTAATGATACTAATTATATTACGATAGTATTTTTCCCAAAGATTAAAAAAATAAAGAAATAAATAAGTAAATAAATAATTGTTTTATATAGGTATATAATAAAGTATTTTAATTCAATATTAATTTTTAATAAAACGCTCAAATAATCATTGATAGATACACAGTTTAATTTTTAATAATAATGTAACTATAAATATTAAATCAATAGATAAATGAAGGCTAAATAAATTTCTTATAACATTTGCATGTTCACTGCCTGTAGCGTAGCCAGTGGACTGATTTGTGCATTACCAGGTACTAGTAGCAACTGACCGGGATGTCAACTGGAATAGATGGTTCCTTGACGGGTAAATATGGGGCGCACGCGTGCAATCAACGAGCTTGGTTATACAAAAGATTTGCCTAAAAGGTCAAGCTCCCCAGGTCACCAACTCATCTCAGCAAGCGTGTTTTGTTTTGATGCGGATCACTGTTCCTTGAAATACTCGAGTCTAAGGGCCATCAACATGTTACGAGCTGGATGATCCTTGCCAAGGCCGCACGACGTTGAACGCAGTAAATGCGTTGGCAAATCGCGTCATACTAGACACCATCGCCATCTATCCTTCATAAGGCATCTCGATGGCATCACTCGTGTTCCAACTCCCAGATGAGACGATTCTGGCCCCTCTACTTCGCCAATTTCCTGGAAGAGAAGGCCAAATACGGTCGCTGGCCTCTTTACTTCATGTATGCCCCATTCCAGCTCCTGCAACAAGAGCGAGAGAGAGAAACCTATAGCTAACACTCTATGACCAACTAGACAGATGCCGCACCCTGTCGGAACCTTGTGATTCACGGCTCAGAAGCAACAGGGAAATCCAGCGTCACGAATCAATTACTCGTACAACTGTCACATAACAACGAAGCATCGACTAATCAGGCCTCTACCCTCGTTCACGCAACGGTTAACGTAGCTCGATGCATATCTGGGCGTCATTTCTTCGAGAGCATCATCGCTGCAGTAACCAATGCAGTAAGAGCATGGAGCGGGAATGGCGATGGCGAAGTTGAATCACAACGATGTGAGACGCTGGCACAGCTTGCGGCATCCCTGGGTGCCATATTCGATGAGCCTCAGTTGAAGGATGGGTTGACACATTTCATTTTGGTATTAGATGGAATGGACAAGCAAAGAGACCCCCCACCAACCCTGATGCCAGCATTGGCGAGATTATGCGAGACCGTGAGTCAACCGGGCTTTGGTGATGTTAGAAGAAACCGACAAGAGAGTATCTGCTAACAACAGGCTTGTAGATTCCGTGCCTCACATGCATTTTCATCGTTACGACTCCGCCAGCTGGGTTTCTTCGAGCTTGTCCAACTTCATATCTTTATTTCCCGCCGTATACCAAATCTGAGTTAATCCAGATCCTATCACTGGAGCCCCCACCCCCTATCTCCAGGGCGACTTCAACCACAGAGAAGGAGATACGTGAAGATCCAGAAGTGGCAAATCTGTGGACCAAGTTTTGCGCCGCGGTTCATGATTCTCTGGCTCAATCTGCCGGACGGTCGTTACCTTCTTTCAAGAACAGCTGTTACACTCTTTGGCCCCGTTTTGTAGCTCCCATCTTTGCCGGCACATACACCCCTCAACAATTCTCAAAACTTCTCATCGCGGCGAGACCTTTCTTCCAAGATGAGGCATTTCTAAATCCCAAGATTGTGTCGTCTCAGACCACAGGATCCAGCATAAGCATTGGTGAAAGCAAGCAACCTGCAACTAGGGGCTTTACCTTTACATCGTCGCCGTCAACTACTCTCACTTCACAGCCCCCAGCAGGATTGACCGCCTTGCTGCCGACTACCGCGAGAGTGCTTTTGCTCTCAGCATATCTTGCTTCTCACAATGCTGTCCGACACGACATCAGCCTCTTCTCTACTTCTTTTAATGGTCGCAAGCGTCGACGTCCCGGTCCCAACGCTGCTCGAGCAAATAATCGGAATAAGCAGCGTAAAATATCCCGTAAATTACTTGGAGCGCATGCCTTTATTTTAGAGCGGCTGTTGGCAATCTTTGAAGCAGTAAGAACAGAATGGGTCGACTCAGCGGCCGTCTTGCCAGGCCCAGATGGCGACATTGGTATGGCTCTAGCCACCTTAGCCAGCCTGAGGCTTCTTATACGAATTGGGACAGGAGACATTATGGATAGATCTGGTAAGTGGAGGATTAATGTCGGATGGGAAGTCATGAGAGGCATAGGGAGAGGTATTGGGATAAATATTGAAGAGTGGCTCGTGGAGTAAGGAGGAAAGCATGCCAGCACCTATCTGTGTCGGTTTTCACCTTTTGAGAGCTTGATCATTTCCTATACGACAAAAGTATGGATGCAAGTCATGCCTCAGCAAGATGGGGTATAGAATCTACCCACTACAGGTTGATTGATTTCTTCCCCGATTCGAAATAACTATACTCTAATTCTCGGTAGCTAGTCGTAACTCATCCTCAAGTCGACAAAGGTAAAATTCTCTGGCAGCGGGCGGCAGCGAGTGCAAGCTTTTCGCAATCCGGGCAATAGCTTGCCTTCCTTTCTCATATGCCTCAAGGTCCTTGTTACCATAAACATCTCGACCAGGAGAGTAATGATCTTTCTGTCCCGGGTCACGGAAGAAAACGTTGACTGCAGTGCTCATGTCGGTTATCGGAGCAGCTGTGTGGAGCCAGAGAGCCGGTAATAGTAAAATATCACCCGGATGGATTACAGCTTCTTGGGGGTGTGTCGCCCGGAGCGAAGATGCAGAGGTTTCTAACGCTTGAAAAACGTTCACGCTTGAGCTGGAAGCACCAGGGGCGAAAGACAGGTGCTTCACGTCACTGGGAGGAAACAAAATCATTCTCCTAACGCCGGCCACCTGCGCATAGACATTTGCCATAACCTGTATGAGATACCCTGTTAGTCCAAAGGCATGTGATAGCCAGTTAGCGAATTACAGATAAACTTACATCGTAATGTAGCCACATATTCGCCCGGCCGGATAATCTCAAGACAGAGCTGAACAAGTGATCTTTGATATACGCCATTTCTCGTGGTAGGGTGAAATCTCCTGCTAAACTTGGAAAATCCTCTTCTAATTTGGCTGGTAGTTCAGACGGCTTATCCCGAGACAAAGCTCGTAGATAAACCCGGGCTCCGGATTGCAGCTTGCTCATGATGTTACCAAACGAGTCTGTCACATATGAAAAATTCTTGCTGTTGAAGTCCAACACTCCCGTGTCTTCATGAGACTCGTGTATCACAAACTAATATAGTTAGTTTAATTACTCGTTTCCAGACCTTGGATTTGGAATATTTGCCAACTTACCTTCTCATTTGCGCCAATCTGACTTACAAGGAAGTCAGGGGTCCATTTCTGTTGACACTCGCCGATGGAACAACTCTTGAAAATGACTGGTTTCCCTTGGTCAACAATTCTTTGGAAGTGTTCGGCTGATTCAAGCTGTATTCTAGGCACTGACGTTAGAGACGCCCCTTGATCTTGATTGTCCGAGTGATTAACACCGCCTGAACTTGTAACAGTGGAAGTGGCCGAAAACTTTCGGCATCCAATAAGATCGATAGTAGAATTAGACAGGCTGTGTAGTCGTGAAGTAAAATCTGTAGCCTTGAGGATATGGTCAGGCAACCAGATTCTATATATACTCGTCTCCCAAAACGTGCCCATTGAGAAGCATGTCGCTCCCCCACCAAGCACCAGAAGAGAAGAGCCATCTTGTACAATTGAAGAGCCAATCATGAACGGCATGGGCTCATCATTTTGAGGGGTGGAAAAACCTTCAACTTCAAACCCTTCTGCAGAAGTGGTAACGACGGTAATAGTTTGGCCATGTAGGCATGGATCCGCTCCCATACCACCGCATATAATTACAGACGACCCTAAATTCACAGCTTGAGCACCAAAGGAAGAAACGAGCCGACTATTGGAGCTGCTGGTTGTGATGGGAGAAAAGGAAATGGTCGGCTAGCAAATACGTCAGTTGAAAGAAGAAGAAGAAGAAGAGACAATCGATCTTTGATAACATGCAGTTCACAATCCGGGATGCCAATGCAAATGGTGAGCAAAATGGTGATGGAACATACCTCAGTATTGCAGACATTCAATTCCCATCTATACTGCTTTGTAGCAATACGCCCCTCTTTGGAAATTCCTCCAGCTAACATGCCACTAAATACTCCCGGGGTGCTTGACGTGGAGATGGAATTGCAAACGATTGAGCCAAAGCAGGAATCGGGAGCAGGTCCCAAGACGGAACACCGTTGCCAACAAGCTCTTTGTGGGTTGAAAAGGAAAAACTCGTCTGAGAGCTGCGATGAGCTTTTCTTGCCACCAAAGATCAGTAGAAGAGATGAACTCCCTAGTCGAAGAGCGGAATGCCGAAATAGGGGAACGGGCAATGGCGGCATCGTACGCCAACGCGGATCAGTACCCCTTTCAAAGAGCCAGCAGTCCGATAGGGCACAGGAGGGCGACGTACGACCACCGACCAGCATAATTCCATATTCCCCCAGATCTGTCAGCGTAAAGCACATGCGAGCAGATGGTCCCGAAGGCGGTAGCTGCGGCGGTGTCCCGTGCTGCCCATCAAGTGAGAAGATATCATAAGTAGATTCTCTGCTGTTAAGACTCATCCCTAGCAAATTAAGAGCGTATCGCTGCCCAAGTCCATTACGTAGAATCATGCTATTTCCAAAACGTCGTCTGGTAATTTTCTTTGTGGATTCCCCTATTATTTCGGCGCGCAAGCCTGCAAACGTCTTTACACTCTCGCTGCCGACTGATGTAGACGTTTGAGGCAATGAGCCTTGGCTACAGTCGGTGGATGCATGAAGGATGGAGTAGTGGCGAGCAAATAGAATAAACTCTTCCCACTCGTCAAAGGGCTCGATGTCGTCAAGGGCAATTCGTTCTGAGTCGGTCACAAACTCCTCACTTGACCATGCTTGCCATAGATCCTTTATTTCTAAACGAGGCCACCCGCGAGACTGGAATCGACTGGCTTGGCTCTCAACTGTTGGGTACTGCTCAACAGAACGCAGAGGAGTGCCCAGCTTGACAAAGTGACGAAGCATCTGCTGGGCAAAAGGATGCCCTTTTCCATAAGGTAGAATCTGTTCCAGGAGGCAGAAGTTATTCTCTAGTTATTAATCAGCTTTATGTACTCCTCTCATACGATAAGGCGAGTCATTATCGTGAAATTGGATTGATTAAACAAACCTCGACCAACAGTGCTTCCCCATTGGATTAGAGAGTCGGCAGATTGAGTGTCCATATAGGTAATTGACACTTCTGCCACGAACAGGATGGCACACTCGGGAAGGTTGATAACTGATTCCAAAGTCATTCGCAACCTATCCAGCTGTCGAAGGTCGCAGCCAAGCTGGCAATATTTGTTACTGCGCAGCAGCAAGTCGTCTTTGTCTTCATCACCGAGGATGAAGTCATTCCCGAGAAGGTTTCGCAGCTCTGGAGTTTGTAAAACTATGGCCCGTTTCTTCTTCATAAGGTCAGGATAATCCACATCGATAAAGAGGACATCACTGCCTAAATTCTCATAACGAGCATGGCATTGCCATGGCAAGACATCACTTGAGTTTGTTAGCTGTTGCAGGCAGACGAATCATATACATGCACATTGTGCAAACACTTACCTGCCACAACCAAGATTGATGATGACCTTTTTCCCTGCTGTCTCTTTAGTGAGAAACCTATGAACTATGGTATCAATTGCCCGGAGACGCAACCAATAGCCTCTATTGATTAGAGGGGCTCTCCTTTGAAACTTTGGAACAAAGTAGCGGAAGAAAGGGGTTTCTTTTGAGTGATACAGACGCTCAACACTGCGTTTCGAAGTAATGCTGCTGGTGTTTGTCTGCTATGTAATTAGTATCAATCTCATCAACGCCCGGTGAAAGTCAAAAATGAAATATTGCAATCAAGAAATAATATTTTGTCAAACCCTATCATTCATATGTACACATACCCCCATAACCAAATCGTCCAAGGTCTGCGACCCAGGAGATCCTTCTTGTTTGGCCATCATGACTATACGTGAACATGAAACATGAGTCTTAGGCTACCCTGAGTGAGAAGAATAGCTACGAGGTAGGTAGGGAACAATGCCACTGGTTCTTTTCTTCTTGGTTTTTTTTTTTTTCCGGTACTGTGTAGCACTCTTCCAACACTAGTGGGGGAAAAAATATGAAAGCTCGCACGCAGTATTACTTTAGTAGTAGCTTAAAAAAACGGGCTATCTCTGCTAGTGCAACTTGCTGACTGGTTGAAGCATTGATCAAGTTGAAGAGCGACTGCGAGTCAACTAGGTGTTTTGCAATAGTGGAATCTGGTTGGCAAAACGTTCGGACACGCATATTACGCGCATTCATCTTCATCTCATTGAGCAGAAGAGCAATCTCGGTAGTGTTGCCTTGTCGGCGACCATGGAAGCTAAAATCATTGATGTGAAGACTGACCAGCTCCAGCTGTGTCTCTAAATCATATCTGAAGCCGATTACTTTGTGATGACCTTTTTGATGCCATTCATCCGATACCTTTTTGAGATTATCCGGGGAGAGATGGCCCTTGTCCAGCTCTTCACTGACGTATATATTTAGAGCCGTTGTAAGGTTGAATTCGAGCTCACAGTATAAAAGGCTTTGTTCTCTAGGATCCAGTGAAACTGCGACATGTGTACCCACTGTTCCCCTTGCAACTGGCTGAGTTCGTCGGGTTTGATGCAGCTCAGACTAGCCACCATCAGCCAAGTTCGTTCCTCAGCGCCGTCCAATGAAGTTAGCCACTTACCACATCCTTGGCGATCTTCTTTATGCCATCTAAGATCCGCGTCTTCTTTTGGGGCGATTGCTTATTCCTATCGTAAAGGGCCTGCCCTGTGGACTCCAGCCACCCATGCTGCCCAATCATGGTTTTCTCACCCTTTTTTTCTGTCGGAAAGTCATGGCCCCGAAAGTATAGCGCAAGGGGAGAAAATAAATCGGTTCCAACGCCCTTGAGCGACATAACAAGGACGGAGTAATAGTTAATGTTGCTTTCGGGTGGATTAAAGGAAGTGATTGAGTAGTTTGCAGGGTTGATAATTGATTAATTATATTAATTAGTTAAACTAAAAAGGTAATTAGGTATTTCGTTTATTATATAATAAAATAGCAGTATAATAAAGTATAAATTATTTAAATTTAATAAATAAAGAAAAAATTCTAAAGTTTTTTTTTTTTAAATTACTAAAATATTATTATAAATTAATATATTTTTCTTAAGTATAAAAAATAAACTACTTAACTAAGATTAAAATAATAAATTATTATTTAACTTTTATTTAATAATTATTAACTAATAGTTTAGTTAATTATCAAAAATTAAGTTAGTAAAAGAGAGTAAAGAAAAATAAAGAATAATTACAGTAGCTATATAATAAATATATAAACTTAAGGTAATAAAGTAATTATATTTATCTTTACTTTTTTATAATTTTTCCTTAAAATTTAAATTTTTTATAATATTATTACTAAACTAAGGGCTTTATAACCTTTAGCCTATACTTTTATAA